>NW_027527548.1:1786320-1838369 GCF_008692635.1 Crocuta crocuta | reverse complement strand
CCCCCCCCCCCCCCCCCACAGGGGGAGCCAGACTCTTCCAGAGCTGGTGGGAGAGGGACCAGGTGGAGGAGAGGCACCCCAGTGCCCTGCACTCCCCCCTGCAGGCCCAGCCTCTCTGCCCCGCGGGGGGCTGCAATCAGTGCTAATCAGCCTGGCTAATTACTCAGCCCGTGGGGAGGTGAGCAAGCGGAGACTCCAGGAGGGTCCCAGTCCCGCAGCTCGCTCAGTGGGACGCTGGCACAGCGCTCTTCCTTTCCGGGTCTGGGTTTCCCTGGCTACACGCAGGCGTGGGTGAAGGCAATAGTTCTTTAACTCTGAAAGGCAAGGGAAAGAGCCTAGCCACCTACCTCAGAGCACCCTAGGGTGGCTGCATAGCCCCTGATCAGGGGGTGCGGATGCGCTCAGCCAGCTGCCGGGTTTAAAACCCCGCCCTGCCCTGAGCTGCTGGAGTAACTAATTAAGCTGGCCAACTCTCACTTTTCCCATCCATTAGATGGGGAGAAGCTTCAAGTACTGATATCTGCTAAAAAGGATTTTTAGGAGGATTCAGTGTGGTCCTTGGGGTCATTCCTGAAACACTGTAAGAGCTCAATAAATGGCAGCTATGGGTAGAGAGCACTTTGCTTGCATTATCCCATTTCATTCCCAGAACGGCTTTCTTTTTTTTTTTTTTTTTTAATTTTTATTTATTTCTAGGAGAGAGAGAGAGAGACAGCGTGAGCAGGGGAGGGTCAGAGAGAGAGGGAGACACAGACTCTGAAACAGGCTCCAGGCTCTGAGCTGGCAGTCAGCACAGAGCCCGACGCGGGGCTCGAACCCACGAACCGCGAGATCATGACCTAAGCGAAAGTCGGACACTTAACCGACTAAGCCACCCAGGCGCCCCCAGAACGGCTTTCTTATTACAGATGAGGAAACTGAGGCTTCAAGAGGAGAAGCCCCTTGCTTCGTGGAGAATTCGCTTAGAGAATTTACAGAGCCCCTGCCATGCTCTGAGCCCGCTGCTGAAACAGACAGACAGCTCCCACCCTCCTGGGGCTCAAGTTCCAGCAATGTGAACACAACACCCCCCACCCCCGCCCCGACTCTGGCTCTCCCGGGAAAGAACACTTCCCCACACCCTCATAGTAGCTGGGGAGGAAATAAGGGGGGGGTCCCAGCAAATGAATATCCTTGGGGTTCGGGTGCCTAATGATCCCCTCCTCATAAACATCTCATGTAAATTTCTTTCATAATTACACTGAAAGCTATCAAACTATCTAATTTAATTTCTTTGCGAAAATAAATAGCTAAAGTGGCCCTAGGTACTGGCATAAATACTTCAGGCAGAACGGTCCGGGATTGCTGCTTGTGCAGGCCTGACTGGTCGCAGTACACACTTAATAAGTACATATTTATTGGGCCTGTGGCCCCCCCGGAAGAGGCAAGCATTCTGCTGACTCAGCCAAAAGGAGAGGAAGGCAATTGGGGCCATGGTGGCAATGTGGGAAGGAGGGGAGGGAGCCGAGGGAAAATATGCCGGGTAATTAATTATCCGTCTTTGTACATCCATAACTTTTTATTAAACAAATATGCAAATGCTGCTTAACCGGCTGCCTTCGCCTGGGTCTGCCGCGGGGATGACTGCTAGTCTGTGGCTGGCCCGTGGGGAGGAGGCATGTTCGCAGAGTGGGTCAGGGCTGGGCCAGCCTCTCCTCCTTCCCTTACTTGCTAGGGCTCCTCGGGTCCTCCGGGCCCAACAGTGTTGCTCCGATCTGCTTCCCCACGGCCAGTGGATTTTGCCTCTTTTAGACCGCTCCTCAGAGTTCTCACCGCTTGTTCCCGCTGCCAGGGCTCAGAATCTGGCACCATCCTCCCTTGTTCTGGCTTCTGTCTACCGCTCCTGCCTCGTTTCCTGTTCGTCAACCTCTTGGCTAGCACCCCTCAGCCATACTGGCCTCCAACCAAACCCGCTCCACCTCAGGACCTTTGCCCTAGCTGTTTCTCTGCCTGGAATGCTGTGTTCCCACAGCCAGTTCTTTCTTGTCATTCAGCTTCAAAGTCGATGTGGCTAACGTGGTCATTTCTGCTTTTCTCCTACTCTGCTTTATTATTTTCTTCGTGGCACCTTTCACTTTGATAATATTCCCTTTTATTTATTAGCTTTCTAAGTTTATTTTTTTCTTCCACTAGAATGTGACTTCCAAGACAGAACGGCCTTGTGTTATTTATTGCTGTGTCTCTGGTGCCTAGCGGAATACGTCGCTGGCCTTGCTAAATATCCGTTACCCAAATGAATGAATAAAGGGAAGAAGAGTTTCTTTGCTCCTCTCTTTGTCCCCAGCCCCCCTCTTCCATTCACCACACCATTTAGGAAAGTCTTTTAAAAACACAAAACCTGGAGCGCCTGGGCGGCTCAGCCGGTTGGGCGTCCGACTTCGGCTCAGGTCATGATCTCACGGTTTGTGAGTTCGAGCCCCGTGTCGGGCTCTGTACTGACAGCTCGGAGCCTGGAGCCTCCTTCGGATTCTGTGTCTCCCTCTCTGTCTGCCCCTCCCCCAGCTCATGCTCTATCTCTCTCTGTATCTCAATGATAAATAAAAAATAAAATGCAAACACAGACTTGCTGTGGATGACCTTCTATGGCTCCTTAGTTCTTTGGAATAATATCCAGATCCCTTCACCTGCCTGCCCCTTTGCAACCTGGCCGGGTAACCTCTCCTCCTTCTCTGTCCACACTAGCTCCCTCCCTCCTGCTGAGGCTCCCTCCCTCCATACCCAGGCTGGCCTTCATACAAAATGCCAGTCTTCCACATGAGCCTTGACACAAATTATTCTAGCTGCCAAATTTTCTTCCATACTTGTCTTTGCTTGACCAACTCCGCCTTCTTTTTTGTTTCTCAGATTGGGCATCACCTCCTCCAGGCAGGCTTCCTGCTTCATCTGCTTTACCTTCCTCCCTGAATGCACTTTCATCTCACTCTCTGACTTTTCTGCTTCTCTCTGAATGAAGAGCTTCAGGAGGGTGGGGATGGAGTGTCATTTCTTATCACTCAACCATCAGACAATCTGGGATATCAATCAGATTCTGGATTAAGAACGTGGATTCTGGAGCTGTCTCCTTGGATCCCAGCTCCACTGTTTACTGGCTGTGCTAGATTCTCACGAAGATGGCTCACCAATGGGGTGGTGACGTCTGGTATTCCTGCCTTTGTGTAGTACCTTTTTCTTGAGTGTGGGTTGGATCTAGTGACTTGTTTTTAATAAATACAATATAGCAAGAATGAGGGGCTATCACTTCTGACAGCGGGGTTCTAAAAAGCTGGAGGCTTCCATCTCGGACACCTCTATGAGGGAAGCCGGCCACCATGTTGTGAACTGCCCAATGGGGAGGTCCATGTGCCCAGAGCTGACGTCTCCAGCCAAGAGCCGTGAACACTGAGGCACCCAGGGAAATGGTGTCTGGATTCCTGACCTACAGAAACTGAGATAATAAGTGTTGGTTGGTTGTTTTAAGCTGCTAAGTTTTGATCTAACTTGTTATATAGCAGTAGGTGACTAAATACTGACTGGGTGATCATCGCACATTACTTGACTGTAATCTGTAAAATGGGCATAATAATAGCACCTACCCTGTAGGGTTGTTGTGCAGATTGAATGAGTTAGTACTTAGAACGGTGCCTGGTATACAGTAAGTGCTATCTTAGCTATGATCATATTTTTCGGTACTTTGGAGATGCTTAGTAAGCGCTGAACAGAAGCAAACATAGTATGAGTAATAGTCACTGAGTTTATTGTTCTCTGGGCATGAAGCCCCAGCTTCTCAAGATGGTACTCAAGTCATTTTATGATTCCTCTGACTTCTGGCCAGCTTCATGGCTGCAGTACTGGCCACTGTGTTCAGCCTGCCGCATCTCATCTCATCTCACAACATCTCTGTGAAGTAGTGACTATTTTATAATAAAAGTAGAGGGGCTGGGTGGCAGAGTCTGGTTATGTGTCTGACTCTTGATCTTGGCTCAGGTCATGATCTCACCGTTCATGAGTTCACCTCCACATCAGGTTCTGTGCTGATGGTGCAGAGCCTCCTTGGGATTCTGTCTCTCCTTCTCTCTGACCCTCTCTAGCTTGTGCTCTCCCCCCTTCTCTCAAAATAAATAAGTAAACTTAAAATTTTTGTATAATAAACGTGGAGACCAGGGTACAGGTAGGTTAAGTAAATTGCCCAAGGTCACAGAGCCAGAATGAGATTAAATTACGTTTTGAATCCAGAAATGTGTGGCTTCTGGTTCAGCCTATCTGCATGTCCTCCGTGCTTCCCACAGGCCTGGCATAAAATGGGAAGTGGGTACATGGTCACTGAAGGAGTGTCTGCCTGGATGGGTATTGCCTCTTCCCCCACCTCCCATGTGTCAAGTGAAAAAGCAGCAAAAAGCTCACCCTTGCCAAGAGGCGTAGAGAGCAGTGCCTAACCCAGTGGACGGACTGGCCAATGGGGACTGGGGCATCAGCCCAGCGACCCTGTTCCGTGGCCTGCTCTAACAGAGAAGAGGAGACATCAGGAGCCAGCAGGGAGAGCTGCCATTAGCCCTAATTAGCAGCCCGTCTGGAAAAGAGCTTGGGCTGAAATTAAGATACTGTCAGTGGGTCCCAGCTGGGTCATAGCAGAGTGGCAGCTGCAACATTTCCAGAGCCTGAGCTTGAAACACTCAGCTGGGAAGGCCGCTCCGCCTGATTCCACCTGAACCCAGCGGCCCCTGGGAGGCCGCCAGACCCTGATTCACCAAGACAGTGATCACTGCGACCCCCCACGTACCTCAGAGGACTTCAAAGCTCCGGCCGTCGGAACATCTCCTCCCATAGTGCTGGGAGATGGCACCTTTGTACCCATTTTGCAGAGGAAGAAACAGAGGCTCGAGAATCTTCATGATGGGCTTGAGGCCACACAGCTAGGAAGTGGCAGAGTTTCGGGGGAACTCTTGAGCCTATGCCTGTCCTAGGCTGGGGGTGATGGCAAGGGGAGGCCCAGGAAGATGTCGACTAGGTCTTGGGTGGGGAGGGGGTAGTCACCAGGAAGACAGGGGATGGTGCCCAGGCTCCAAGCCACTCTCTTTGCCTCCATCCCCTCCTCCCATGTGGGGGCAGGGCAGAGACCCTCGTGCAGCCCCCTTCAGGGGAAGAGACAAGTTATGCCCAAGTAGCCAGTAGTGGAGGGAGGAGGGCTGGGCTTGGGAGGGGCAGGGAAGAAGGGGTGGAAGAGCAGAAAAAGCAAGACTCAAGAGGGATCCAGCCTGCCCCCAAATCTCTACTTCCTCTCTTAAGGTGCTAAGAATAAACCAGGATTTAAAAGCAAACTAAAAAAAAAAATCACNACCCTCCCCTGCTAGCACTCTCTCTCTCTCCTAGAGATAAATAAAACATTTAAAAAAATTTAAAAAAATAATAACAGGTAACAAGTTGAGAGCTTATTAGGTACTAGATACTTGCTGAGTGCTTCGTAAAGATTAATTTTTTTCTCCCTTGCAATTAACTTTATGAGGATGTGTATGTATGTATCAGTCCTTTCCTTTTCTTAAACAAAAATTTTTTTTAATGTTTATTCTTGAGAGAGAGACAGAGCATGAGCAAGGGAGGGGCAGAGAGAGAGAGGGAAACATAGAATCTGAAGCAGGCTCCAGGCTCCAAGCTGTCAGCACAGAGCCTGATGCAGGACTTGAACCCATGAACTGTGAGATCATGACCTGAACTGAAGTCAGGCACTCTACCGATTGAGCCACCTAGGTGCCCTTTTCCTTTTCTTTTTAGTAGCTGAAAAACACTGGTCCAGAGGGTGAAGACACCCTCAGCCTTCATGACGAGTGAGGAGGAAGAGTGAGATTTCAAGTTCAAGTCTGTCGGGGTCCAGAAATTTGGGTGTGTCTAGGCTATGCGGGATGGAAATGCCCTGTCAGCTCTGAGGGAGCCCATGATTTCACCTCAAAGAATGGCTTGGATCTTTTCTTATGAATGAGTTTCGAAAGGCGAGAGAAGGGCCGGGAAGCATGTGGTGAGCATCCTGGAGGGGAAGCTGGAGCCCTACAGGGGACCTATGCCTGACCCACTGCAGACCTTGCGGGGATTTCCTCTGACCCTGGGACCTCCTGAGTCCTCCCAGGTTTAGGCTAGGGCTTAGCAAACTGTGATCTGTGGCTAGTCCCTGCTCGTCCTTGTCAAGAAAGGTCTACTGGAACACAACCATGCCCACTCGCATTGTCTGTGGCTGCTTTCACACTACAATGGCACAGATGAGCAGTTATCCAATACTGTATGGCTCTCAAAGTGGGAAATGTGTATTATCGGATCTGGCCCTTTGCAGACAAAGTTTGCCAACCCCCATCCTAGACAACATTATCATCCCCTTTCAGATCTCAGAATTTTAGAACATCAGAGCTGAAAGCATCCATAGAGGATGTTCTGTCCAACTGAGGCTCAGAGAGGGGAAGGGATTCACCCAAAGACACATAGCAAATAGTGAAAGAATCAGGTCAAGCGAGAACCCTCAGCTCTTGCGTTGGGCCACTGTGGTGGCCAGGCGGGTCAGCCCTGAGAAACCCTGACAGTTAGCATCAAGCCTCGTGCTTCCGAAAGTGTGACTTGCATGACCTCAAGACCCATGAACCGCATTAAAGAACACTGAACTGTCACTTGGAAAGAAAGAGAGCTCCTTCTCAGCTCTCTTTTCTTCTTTTCTGACTGTGTCAGAGAAAGGATAGGTTTGGTGCCAGCATGTCTAAAACACCTGTCTAATTCTCCGTAATCTTCCTTTGTTATAAAGAGGGTGTAAGACTCAGACTGAAGGCTTCAGCAGGGCATCATTATCAGAGCAGGCGTTGATAATACCATTCTACCTGAGTGTGTTTGTTTTTACGTCACTGTCTATGTCCTCTGTTACTGTTTTTCCATTTAATATATTGATGTACGTTGTGCTTCCCAAATGAAATTAAGTATAAAAGGGAGCCATTGGAAGAAAAAGATTCAGTAAATAATAGCCCAGCTCATACTTGGATATGGCAGAAAATCATGAATATGGTATTCGAATAGCTGAAATGGGGAAAACGCTGATCGATTCAACAATATTTCTAGAGCTGAAGTTCCAAGGTTCTGTGATTTAACAGCAGAATCTCATTTCAAAGCAAAGATAGGGCTGCTATGCATAATGGTGCAGGCTGTCCACTGCACAAGGTTGCCCAGCCCTCCCCTGGATGAAGGGGTTGCTTTTTCTAATTCACATGAAGGTGTGCTATGGGCTAGCAGACTCCCTATGCAAGCTTCACTACCCCTGTTCTCTGGCTTGAGATAGAAGCCTGATGGCGCCGGGATCTTGGAGATAGCCAGAAGACTGGCAAAAGTCAGAGGTTAGATGTCGCCAAGATGGTGGCTGTTCTCTATTGTCACGTAGCCAGTCCTGTCTGCAGTGAGGCTGCTCTCATCCCAGGCTGCTATGTGGCGGTGACCTTGGTGCCATTGGGTGACCTGGCCTCAAAGGCTGCTGGCTGCCATCCACAGGAGCCAGGCTCTGGGGTCAGATCAGTTTGGATTCAGGCACCGACTCTGTCACATCCTTGCATTGTGACATTAGGTGACTTCTCTTACCTCTCTGAGCCCGTTTCCTCAGCTTTGAAATGGGGCTCCTTAGTGATTGGACCTGACTGCTAGGGCTGAACTGAGGGTCGGGATTAGGCGGTGCAGGGGAGCGGAGGGCACGCAGTGGGTGTGGAATACATGCCAGGTGGATGGAGCGTTCCTCATCCTGCAGGGGCCCTCGGCGAGGTACTGGGCAGTCAGCTCTGCCAGGGGTCATGGCTGGATCTATACAAAGCTGGCGACTGCAGAGGCTGGGCTGATGACGACAGCCTGTGTACCCCCGCCTCAGCCTACCTGCCAACCCCCTGCCAGGCAGAGTTGATGGCAACCAACTCCCCAGCCAGCGGGCAGCTACTGACATTTTTATGGGCAGATCACAGGTAATGAGCTTTCCTTTCAGTACCTGAGGACATCCTAGAAAATGGTATTCAAATTGGAGAGTGGAGCCAAGAGGTGAGAGGCTCTCGCTGCCTCTGCTTATCTCCATCCCCACCCCCATCCCCCCTGCAAAGGAGAGAATCAGGTGAAGCCATCAGACTCACATGGGCACCCCGAACCACTAGGGGTGGGGCAGCAAGTGGGCTTGCCTTTTGTTTCAGGATTACTTTGTGTTGAGCTCTGATTCACACAGAATTGATTGCCTGGAACTACACAGATGGCACTGACTTTGCTTTGAAGGTCATCCTTTCTTTCTCCCTTCCTTCCATCCATCCATCCGTCATCCACCTACTATCTACCCAGGCATGCACGCATCCATCCACCACCATCCACCACCCATCCGTCCATCCACTCACCCATCCACCCATCCATCCAACTACCCACTCACTTGTCCATCCAACAGATAGTTCTAGAGCATTCTCCTTGTCTGGGCATGGGGTAAGGTCCTGAGGACAGGGTGGTAGGGTGGCCAACGGGGCAAAGAAGAAATTCCTGTCCTTCCCAAGAACCTCCATTCACTTATTCATCTATTCAAAGGATGTTCACAGTGCCAGGCACTGTGGCTAATGGAGATTCAGTAGTGACCAACAAGGACACAGTCCCTATGCCTGGGGGCATCAGTGAGGATGCCGGGCTTTGGAGATGGGCACTGATGGGTACTCCTGAGAGTATAGATGATGGACTTGCAAGGGAACTGGTGATGAACCTTGATGGTGCCCCAAAGTCACTGTCAGTGTCCACAGGGGATTGGTGCTAAGCATTGTTTGCTCTCAGGGTATCTCTTGATACCATTGCTGGCACTCCTTTGGTATCAAGGGTGGGCAGTGGCGCTGAGCACCCGAGGCACTCTCAATGACATTAACGACGGGCACAGGGAGGGATCATTTGCTCCTGACTGATCTCAGTTCGCCCTCCTGATTTGGCCTCCCTTTCCCCCAATCAATGACCACTCCCGCAGGCAGACAGACCTTGGATGACACTTCGGTCCACAATGTGATGCGATGGTGGTCATCCCACCGCCTCCCCCCACTGGCAGGCCTGGCCCCCCAACTGCAGGCCAATTGATCCCTTTGCCTGGGATTTTCTCTGTGGCTAGACTGTCATTTTCCACAGAAAAGCCCTCTTTCTTGCAATTACTGAGAATTACTTATGAAGAGAGAGAGAAAGTGTGCGTATTGATTACCACCCCCGAGAAGCTCAGGAATCATTTAGAGTAGATTAACCTAACTTTCTTTTGCCTTTTGGGAAGTTGGACTGTAAGTTATTTAAGGAGATTAATCAGCTCATCAGAGAACCAGACAATCTTCCTGCCTCCTCTATTCTTTTTGGACTACTGGGGACCGTGCCATTTTCATTTGGCTTTTGAAATATCTTTTTTTTTTTTTCCCCACAACACTGCCTGTATTTCCACCATTACCGCCCAGTTCAGTGAGACACGGTCCTCTGTGAGGTCCTTTTTGGGGAAGAAGTAGGCACATCTCTGGCTGCCATTGGTTTATCCGGATGGCCTTCTTTGCCCAGATCTCAGTCTGGGCACAACCTCAGAGAGGCCTGGGCTACCCCAGGCAAGTCTCCCTCGTCCAAGCCCTGGCTCTCTGCAGCTGTCACCTAGGAAGGGTTCAGCCATTCCATTTACTAAAGACAGTGGCTTCCGGAGGCTTTTCTGCGAGGCTTGCACATCGATTCTGCAGATGCCTGTCCTACTCATCCACACCTCCCAGCCTCCAGGTGCGGCTCGGGCCCTCCTCCTCCTTGCCAGGAAGCCATCCCAGACTGTGCCAGCATCCTGGGGACACTGGTGCTGCTTAGAAAGGTGGAGAGGAGGGGAGGGGAGAGGAGAGCGAGACAGCCAGAGAGAGGCAGGGGAGAAGGCAGGAAGGAAGAGAAGGGAAAAGGCAGGGAGAGGGCCTGCGTAGGAGTCACCATCTGCCTGACCCCACTGCCTGCACACCTTACATAGTCTCCGTGTGCAGGTGGATAGAGTGCGGGTATGGAGTCAGACAGACTGGAGTTCAGATATCAGCTGGCCGTGTGACCTTGGGCAAGTCACTTCACCTCTCCGAGCTTCAGGTCCCTCCTCATTCAAATGGGACGATAACAGTTCCTATCTCGTAAGGTTTTCTGATTGCAAATAGTCATGTATGTAACATGCTTAAAAAATGGCACTTGGTAGGTGCTCTGCTGTTAGTAGGCAGCTATCCCGAGGCCCCAGACATGGTGGAGAGACTCCCAGGAGACCGTCTGTGAAGCTTGCTGTGTGGTCTGGAACATCATCTCTGCCTTGGGGACCTCCATTCTTCCACCCCTTCCCCCTGTCCCCAGGTAGATGCCAATGGGGCAGCCTGTGCCCCTCGGTCTCTGGGAGGAGAGGCTGAGGGTCCCAGCCTCTGGGGTCTGGGCTGGGAAGAGCTCCCTTTCAGAGCACCGCGGGCCCTCGCTGCCTCCTCTCTGCCATCTCTCTCCTTTTCCAGGAAAAAAGTTCGAAGTCGAATGGGTCCCGAGGTGGGACATTTTCCAAATGTCAGTGCAATCTGTGGTACATTGCAGCTAAATGTGATCATCTCAGTGCTGGGCTCTGAATGTCAGCGCACCGTTCGTGATGGAGTGACAAACAGCAGGCTGACAGGAGGGCTTTGGCTCCCCCTCCCCTGGGAAATCACCCAGGGAGGCGAAGAAACTGGGCCGTTGGTGGGGTCAGCAGGCAGGACCACGGGTCTCTGTGGGGACGTGCACAGGGCCAGTGAGCGGCGTTGTGTGTTTGTGTGCGTGCACGGAGACACCTGCGCCCACGGTTCTGCGCCTGTACACCTCTCCATTGTCATCGTGTGTCAGCCTCACGTGCTCAGATACCCCTGGGAGGATGTTCGGTCAGAACAGCCTGTGATCTGTGCGTGTCTGTGTTTACGTGTCCTCCATCTCAAGCTGTCGCTGTCTGTCCGTCTGTGTGTCCACACACATGATCAGAACTCCGGAAATGACGTTGCACATATTCACACTAACTGAACACGAAACTGTGTTATCTGGGTAGAGACAGACACCTTTTGTCTTAGGGTGCCTTTTAGGTGTTGTGTGTGCTTGTGCGCGCGCATGCTTCTGTGTATATGTGATTGTGTGTATGTGTGTATACAGTCTCGGGATTTCAGTGTGTGTGTAGGTTTGCAAATCCCATCTCGACCACAAAGGTAGATGGGGAAACAGGAGTGAGAGCCTGTGATTGGCTGGGCGGATGGGGATTAAATTGCCTCCAATTACCAGGGAGTGGATGGTGAGCTGTGAGGCCAGAGGGATGCTGTGCACACCAGCCAGCCACAACGGGATTAAAAAGTCCTGTGTATGCAGACAGGCTGTGTGTGTGTGTGTGTGTGTGTATGCATGCATGCGCACACATGCGAATGCCTGCGTCTGTGTGTTTTGTGACTTTATGTGTGGGTATATAGGCCTACGAGAAGGCACATGAGTGGGTGCATATCGTGTGTGATGGTGAGGTCATCACTGTGTCCCTGCGATCCATCTCAATGTGGCTGTCATTGTGTCCATGTGGGTGTGCCCAGCTGTGTGTCCGAGGAAGGTGTGTGTGCTGTGGTCACTATCAGTGCATGTCTCCGTGGCCGGGAGCAGGTGCATGTAAGATTAAGATGCGTGGGGGTCTGCGTGTGTCTTTGTGTGTGAGGGTTCTGCATGTGTCTGTGTGTGTGTCTGCGGTTAAACAGGAGGTTCTGAGTGAACCAAAGTGGATGAGGAAGAAGAGGAGAGGAAACTATGTCCTATCCCCACCCCATCCCAGCCCATGTCAGGGTCCCAAGACCTCCCCCCTCAGACTACACAAGCCTCCACCAAAGGGTGGAGGTCACAAACAGCCTTAGTAAGGGAGCCCGGCAAGGGCTCTGTGGTGACAGGGGGTGCTGAGCCTGGGGTGGGGGGTGTTATGAGCTGATTGTGTCCTCCTAAAATTCATATATTGAAGTCCTTACCTGCTTATTTGGAAGCAGAGCCATTGCAGATGTGATTAGTTAAGACAAGGTCATACTGGAGTTGGGTGGGGCCCTAACCCAATGTCACTTGTGTCCTAAGCAGGGGAAATTTGGACAGAGACACAGACACAGAGAGGGAAGGCAGCGTGAAGAGATGCAGGAGAAGGCAGCGCACAGAAGGCAGCCAGGGAGAGGGGCCCGACTCTCACAGACCTCCCCTCCCAGCCCGCAGAAGGCACCAAGTCTGCTGACACCCACATTTCAGCCTTGCAGCCTCCAGGACTGAGAAATAATAAATCCCAGTTGTTCGGACTACCCAGCTTCTGGTGCTTTGTCGCAGCAGCCCTACCAGACCGATGCAGGGAATGTGTAGGGCTAAACGCGCTTCCTCCAGCCTCTTGTGCCCCTGGAAGACCCATTTCAAGGTTTCTGTGCGGTCCTCAGCTGGCTGGCACAACTTCACTCTGCCCGGGGGTTGGGGGGGGTGGTCCAGCTTGGAGCACTCAGCCTGCAAGGCCTCTGTTTATCAGCCCCTCCTCTGGGCTAGATAACCTCACCTCTCTGCCCCTCTCTCCACCCCTCTCCTATTCCTGCATCTTAGCTTTCTCCAATCTCTTCTGGCAAGGCTGGGCTTTATTACCTTTCCAGGGGTAAGCGTGCCTTCCCCCCGTTTTGTCTCTCTCTCCCCACCTGGCTCTATGTTCTGCATATAGGAGAGGCCCACTTGAGGTCTTGGTGAAGGAGCTCGGGGTTCCAGCCTCTTTCTGGGCTTGGAGCCCAGAGGACTCATCATCACTGCTCCTTCACCCATGTGAAACCCTGTGATCATGTCCTGACAGCTGTGGTGGATTTTTTGTTTTTTTGTTTTTTGTTTTTTGCTTTTTTGTTTTTTGCTCTTATTCTATGCCAGGGCTGGGTTGGGCATGAGTGTGGGTCACTTTGTCCTCCAGACAACCCCATGAGGTAGGTACTAGTTTTAGCCCCATTTTCCAAAGGAAAAACTGCCCACAGGGAGGGGAAATAAATGGTCTAAGATCACACCTTAGATTTCTTGAATGTTAGATCAGGAGGGAACTTTAGGGCTCAGTTAGGTTGCCCCTTTCCCCTGCCCCCATTTTACAGCTGGAGAAACTGAGGTCCAAATGGCTCCTCTCCCTCCATCCACCCATGATGCTTTCTCAGAGTTCACCTGGACCCTCTGACCCCATGACTCTGCACTCTGCTCACGCCTCCCTTATTCTTATGGTTCTAGTGGTCCCATAGATGAGGGTGAGAAGCAAAGCTCGTGGGCCCCTCCTCTTTCCTGAGCTCCCACGCTGAATTTGCATATCTAGGGCACGTGGCCTGTGGGCCCCTTCAAACTCAGCATCCCCAAACCAAACTGACTTTCCGTGATCTCAGATCTTAGGCTTCTCCTAGGTTCCTGGCTCATTACCAGCTCCACTGTCCTTACCACTCAACCCTGACCTTTACCCTTTGACTTTGGGCCTCTCTGTCCCCCATCTCTACATACCTACCTACTCCTGCTGGGTCTTCCTCTGAAATAGTCCTCAAATCTATTGTTGCTGGCCCAGATTAAGCTTCAATGTCTCTCACTGAGATTCCTATGTTAGTTTCTTGTATCTGCATGGCTGCTTGGGACAGAAAAACAAAATAACAGTGACTTCAACAAGTTGGAAGTTTATTTCTCTCTCATGTGATCCAGGTGTGGATGGGGGCAGTTCAGGGCTGGTATGGTGGTTCCCTGAAGTTAAAAGGAACCAAGGCTCCTTCTAGTTCTTTGTTTGGCCGTCCACAGGGTACAGCCTTTGTCCTTGCGGTCCAAGGTAGCTGCTTGAGCTCCAGCCATCTCAGCTGTGTTCACCCAGAAGAAAGGAGGAAGAGCAGGGAAAAAAGGCAAAGGCATTGGTCAACAGTCTTTTTAAAAATTACGTATTCATTTATTTATTAAAATTTTTAAAAATGTTTATTTTTGAGAGACAGAGAGACAGAGCATGAGCGGGGGAAGGGCAGAGAGAGAGGGAGACATAGAATCCAAAGCAGGCTCCAGGCTCTGAGTTGTCAGCACAGAGCCCGATGCCGGGCTTGAACTCATGAACCGCGAGATCATGACCTGAGCCTGAGCCGAAGTCTGCCGCCCAACCGACTGAACCACCTAGGGGCCCCTGGCCAACAGTCTTTTGAGGAGGGGTCCCAGAAGCTGCCACATGACAGTTCTGTCACGATTGTATTCACTGCAACTCAGTCCATGCAATGCAGAGTTGTGATGGAGGCTAGGAACTCTGGTCCTCGTAATAGATGGCTATGTGCCTGGCTAAGAATTAGGGGTTGTTTGCGGAAAAAGGGAGGTGAGATTGTGACCTCTTCATTTATTCACGGGTCTCCCTCTCTCTTCTCTCACCCTCTCATCTGTCTTGGACACAGCAGCCAGTGGAATCTGTCTGAGATGCTAATCCATAAATCGAATTGGCAGATTTAGCAAATAAAAATACGGGGTGCCCAGTTAAATGTGAATTTCAGATGAACAATGACTAAGTGTTTCAGTGTAAGTATGTCCTGTGCACTATTTAGAATACACTAATGCTAAAATAATTATTGTTATTTATCTGAAACTCACATTTAACTGGGCACCCAGTATTTTATCTGTCAATCTTAAGTACCTTTCATCGTTCTCTGTTGTTCTAGGGGAAAAGGCCTAAGCCCTTTGGAAGGGTTTTCTGGGCCCTTTACAATCTGCCTAACTCCCCCTGCCCTGCGTTTCCCCGGACAAGCCCTGCACTGCCCCTGTGCCTCCAGCCCTTCCGGTCCTTGCTGATGCGGTTTTGTTGGCCTGAAACGCCATTCTCCGTCCCAGCCCCACGTGTTGAGGGACCATGGCCTCTCTGCTTCTATGATCCCGTGACATGGGGTGAGAGATGGTTTGGTGAATGAAACAGGTCCAAGGCTGCATGGCAAACAAGGGATGAGCTTGGAGCACCCGCCTGACTCATGCCTCCCTCCCCAGTGCTCTCTGCCCTGGGGCTGGCTTGCGTGGGCCCAGCGCTGGCACCCGTCTCCGGGGCCTTCATTCTCCGTGAGCGTGGTGTTCTCCGGCACACAGGGGGTTAAGCCAGCCTTGGCGTTATGGGCGCTGGAGCCCATGGAGTCCTTCCTGACAATAACGCTAATGAATCCCTCCTTGCCGGTTTCTCTTGCACAATAACAGTTAATCATCATGTGCACAGCGGATGAGAAGTTTGCGGCAGATGCAATTCTGCACGAGTGGCGATTTCTATGTGTGGGCACTATTCCTGCTGTCCCCGGCACACCTGACAATCTGGGACTGGGGCAGGCTGCACCCCAGAGAGGGATGTGTGCACCCACATGCCAGGGCTCTGACCCCACACGCATAGGGGAGATGGGCTTCAGAGGCACATGACTGTGTGCATGCGTGTGCGGACTTAGGCTCATGTGGCATGGCTGTGAGCGATCCACGGCGGGCTTGCCTGAAGGGGCGCGTGGATAGAGGTGGCCGGGTGCCTGAGGACTGCACTCTGGAACTGGCGGTACACAGGTGTAAGCAGGCAGATGCATGGGGGTATACACTGCTGCACGCGTGTGCAGTGAGTGCTTGTTGGAGAATGCCTATTTGTTTAGATGTTTCTAAGAGATCGTGTTTATTATGTACGTACATGCAAACGGATCTATAGGCATTATGCACTTGAATTTAGAGTTTGTAACGGAGTGCTCCTGAGGCTATACGTGCTTCCCTGTGCAAGCACGCAAATGTGTATTTGCAGCTTGAATGTGTGCGTGGAGCTATGGGTTCGTGTGCAAGAGCACATCTGAGGGGATATGCATATATGTGCTGGGTAACTGCATGTGTGTGTCATGAATGTTGTGAGTGCCTACATGGATGGGAAAATGGAGGCGTACCAGTGGGCACATATGCATGAGCGTGTATGAGAACAGAGCTACATAAGGCATGTGTATGGTTGGTGTGCAAATGTGAGTGTGCACATGAGAACTTGCCTCCAGGACACGTGTTGTGTGTGGGCATGTGACCATGCATGCGCACCTGTAGGTACGCTCTGTGTGCATGGCTGGGAGCACGCATGTGCCTGCATTGTGCACACAGTAGGAGCATGTCTGGGGGTCCATGTGTCCATGCATCACGAGCCGGCATGAACGTGTGGCCGTGTTCCTGCTCTCATGTGCGTGCACTGAAGCGGAAACCCTCTAGCCTCAGAGTGAGGGCTGACAGGGTTACATTTTCCAAAGGCTCCGCGGCCAGTGACAGAGCTGGCCCGAGAGCACTTGCTGGCAGGAGGTAAGTGGAGCTGCTGATTCGTGACCCGGGGGTGGGCAGCAAGGACGGCTGGCTGACAGATGCGGGCGCTTAGCCGCCCCCTATGACAGCAGACGGCTCTCTCGGCCGACGGCCCCCGGAATCAGGAGGTGGGAGGTTAGTTCTTGACCTGTGTGCTCGAGCGCTGGCTTCCCACTTCCCTGATGCGTGCTCACAGCCACATGCAGACACACGCGCATCGGTGCACACCGGAGATGCAGACCTGGGCACGCACCGCCCCCCACCCCCGCCACCTTGCTCCCCAGGTGGGCCATCTGTCTGCAGCACCCCCCCTCTCACCAGCTGCTCCTCTCCCCGCCCCCACCCCCACCTCCAAAACTCCACTCAGAATCTGAGCTGTCCTGGTCCTGTGCAGAACCGAGGGGCAGTGCGTGTGCGACAGCCCTGTCCTTACAAGCTCTGTGCCCTCCAGCAAGCCTCTCCCCATCTGTGAGCGCTGGATCCTTCCTCTGTAAAATAGGGCTAATCACGTACTTGTTTACAACCAAACACTGCAACTTATGTAATGAGGTGAACACAGTAAACACAGAGCCCGCCCTCCATGGGTTCTACCTGTATCTGTGATGATTACGTTCAGGGCTTAGAACCGTGGCTGGCACGCAGCGCGCGCTAGGGAAGCGTGCCATCATCGTCATCCCCATTACCATCGTCGTCGCTGTCATTAATGGCCCCGGCCCTAAAGTTCTTGGCCAATTACATGCCAATTGTTGCTCGTGACCCTGAATCCTCTTTTATCTTGTGATGATGACGGTGATGGAGATGATGACAATAAAGGAGAATCGTCATTTTCCCCGATGCCTTGGAAAGAGACACGGCCAATGAAACGCTCATTGTTTACTGAGCTCCCTGATGGAGCTGGGGTGGCCGTGCTCTCTGCCCGGCACAGGGAGAGGATCTGGAGCTCCTGAGGGAATTTGGTGGGGACCCTGGAGACAGATGGCAAAAGGCTGCGTGCTTCACAACAGGGCCCTTCTCTGCGACCCCTAGATCATCAGAACGGTTGCTCACAAAATGCTTAGTGGATGCCTTGTGGAGCCCAGTGCAGGAGCTGGACTCACCGGGTGGTTTTACTCTTGGACTTGCTCAGAGCCCAGTGGGGATGGTGAGTGTGGACCCAGGAGCTAGAAGCAGAGGAGACCGGGGGGAGCATTGCCTCCACACCCCACCCTAGAATTAGAAGAAATCCTGGGGAGGCTTGAGGACCCCCCAGACCAGAGAATGCAGCAGTGAGCAGAGAGCAAGCTCTCCTGGGGCACAGACAGCGACAACAGATGCGTCCGCTATTTCCTACGGGCCAGGCGCCGTGTATGTTGCTGATGGTAGAGGTGCTGAGGGCCAGAGCACATGTCTGAAATCTTGCATCTCTCTTTATCAGCTGTTTGACCTTGGGCAAGGTATTCAACCTTTTTGTGCCTCAGTTCCTCACCCATAAAATGAGGGCTACTAATTGGGTTGTTGTGGCATTAGATGGGTTAGTTCACTGTGACACACAGTGAGAAATGCTCAACAAGTATCAGCAGTCACTGCAGCATTTTGTCCTCTCTACAACCCTATCGAGTAGGTGTTCTCAGTGTGTGCACTTTATGGAAAAGAGAACGGAAGCACAGAGAGGGCAAATAATATGTCCAAAGCCACACAGCTGGTAAATGGTAGAGCCGGAGGCTCAGAAGGTAAATCTGGATGAATAATGTTCTTTATTTCTGGCAAGGTCTTTAACTCTGTGTGACCTTGGGAAAGTCATTCCTTCCCCACGTGTGGAGTTTGGACAAGATATTCCAGGATGCCTGTGTGTCCCTCTGGGCATGTAACCTGACTGTAACTGCAACCCTTGGCAGGGCCAGCATCTATCAAGGCAACAGGCAAAGAACAGAGGCTCGGAATTGCGGGTCCGATGTTGTCCCAGCTCTTCCTGTACCAGCTGGGCGACGCTGAGCCCGTCACTTCACTCCTCTGGGTCTCAGTTTCCCCCTCTACAACGGAAATAGCAATATTCCATCTGAGAAATGTTGCTGGGATGCACGCGGTGACAGTTGCATGCACGCGGGTGAGGGAGGGGACGGCATGTCTCTCCAGGGGTCTCTGTTATTGTGCCCACTTGTAGAAGAGCTATGGGAGCCATGGGCCAAGTGTCCTCCATGGGAGGAGGGTCCCAATATCCTCCCATGTGGGGCTACCTTGCGCAGTCCATCTACCTGCCATGGGCCATCCTCAGTGGACATCAGGAGACATTCTCAAGTTGAGGAAAGTTCGTTGGCCTGGCCTTTATGTTCTTTCCCCACCTGCCTCCAGCCAGCCCTCCCTGCCACACATCTCACCATTGCTCCACCTGGTCATCCAGCCCCTGGGACCATACACTGTCCCCAGAGCCACCACAGGCTTCTGGCCTCTCCTCTCCACCCCATCCCCCCCCTCCTCCCCCGCCACTGCCTTGGCAGATGCTCTTCTCTCTGCTTGGAATGCTCTTGCTTGCTGGGTATTCTTGTACATCTCATTCTTCAAGATCCAGCAGGAGTCACCTCCTCTGGGAAGCCCGCCGCAAATTATTCAATCGTTTTTCAGTGCTTTCAGACCTTGTTCTGTTAGTTCTGCTACAACTTTTATCAAGTGCATTATTATTGGCTGTGTCTGCCCACCGCACTCGGCCCGATGGGGCCTTGACTAGCTGGAAGGCCGAAGTACTTATGATCTGTAAACTTGGGTGCACTATTACATTGTGCGCCTCAGTTTCCTCACCTGTGATGTGGGGCTGACAGTATCTAACTTAGATGAAATAATATTGGTAAGGCGCTCAGGACATACTGACCATCTCTGAATCTGTCACAGTGGACCTTGACAAATGTGGAGGGAATCAATGAATATTCCCTGGTAGAATTAAAAAAAATAAGGCTAATGAACAATTATTGAGCACTTTCAATGCATCAGGAAGGCAATGAGATCAGAGCTTAACATTCGTTATTTACTTTAAGCCTCTTAGCAACCCTTTAAGGGAGGAACTCTCATTAGCCCCATTTTACAAATGAGTAAACTGAGGCTTCGGCAGTTGAGGACCTTGATGAAAGCTGCCCAGCTAGCAGGAGCTGAAATTTACAACTGATCAATACGGAATGAATGAATCACTTGGGGGTGGGGTGGGAGGACAATTAACCTGTAGCTGCAATCAAATGGGTTTAAAGCTGGAGGCTCTTAAAGACGACTTTGCCCTGAAGTTCTTAACTTGGGGTCCATGAATGGGGAGACTGATGGGCTCCTGGGCCATACAGATAAGGTCCCCATTACACCGAGTGACTTCCGGCCCCTCCACTACCCGCCAACCCCCCCCCACCTCACCCAAGTCCCAGAGCCACCCAGCTTCTCCTCTCAGTACCCCTGCCAGTGGGCCTCTCCCAGGCCCACCTGAGATTCTGGAAGGCTCCACAGTCACTGAGAATGTCCCTATCCCCTACTCAGGGCAGGAGCAGAGCCAACAGCTGGGACCATTTTCTTCTCCCTTGGAGATGTTAGAAAAAGAGGGAGAGTGACTGGGTCACCAAGAGAGGCATAAGGGGAGGCGGCCGCGGTGGGCTTCTAATAACGACAAAGATAACAATAGTATCAAAGGCTAACATTTATTGAACACCTACTATGTGCCAGGCACTGTCCTAACCACGACACATATGAACCGTTTTTATCCTCACGACTCTTCGAGGTAGGTTCTGTTATTAGCCTCATGTGACACACGAGGAAACTGAGGCCCAGAGAAGTGAGGTAACTTGCCCAAGGCCAGGCAGCTGGGAAGTTAAGTGCAGAGGCCCCCCCGTTTTGGCTAGGTCTCCTTGGACAGGTCAAGGACACTTCTCTGGGCGGCCTTCTCCATCTGTTACCTGCAGGGCCCCACCTCATGGTTTCCGTGAAGACAGACGGTCTCTGCAGTGTCCCAGCACACAGTAGGCGCTTAGTAAATGAACAGCCTTCCTTCTGTCGTAACTCCGATGGGGGAGACCTGGGAGAGGGGACGCCTCAGCAGGGTCCTCCCTCCTCCCTCACCTGCCAGGAGTGAGTAACTCACCGCTTGTCCACGCGACACGGCGGCCCTACCCCCCTTCTCACCCCAGAGCCACGCAGTGCCGGGCCTCGCTGCAGTTTTAATGACGTTGGTGGTAATTCCCGCAGGTCTGGGCAAAAGCTGCCCCAGGCCCCTGGGTAGGGGTGTGGGGGGGCAGATGGGGCCTGGGGGTGTCTACCCCCAACAAGTCCCCCCTCCTGTCCGGCCGCCCTGGGAGGTGGGAGGGCTGGGGAAGGGGGTGAGCAGGGGAAATGCTTTGTCCCGGGGCCCCCTCCGTGGGCCGGGGGCGCGCCCCGACGGCCGGGCANCCGCCCTTGAGCTCGCCGCCGAAGTCGTAGAGGCTCCGCAGCGCCGACATGTCGTAGGCCTCGGTGTCCTGCTCGCCGCCGCCCTCGTCGTTGTATTTGATGACGTTGTCCCGCATGTCCTCGTCCTCGTCGGGGCTGAGGTGGCTCTTGTGATGGCGCCTGAGGGTGAGGATCAGCAGCACCAGCACTGCAGGGGAGACGGAAGGGGGCGAGTGAGGGCGAGATGGCCCAGGGCGTTCCGGGGACCCCCGCCCCGCTCCTCACGCACCAGTGCAGCTGGCCAGGCCTACACGCTGTTGCAGATTTCCTAGATTTCTGTGCAAAAAGGCGTTTCTTACAGTCGGAACTGTGCTGGCTGTATGGACAGGCAGTGAGCTACCCACCTCGGGAGGTGTGCAAATAGAGGCTGGACCACAGTGTTAAGGGATTTCATGGGTGGACCCAACCTCTGAAGTCTCCATCCTTAACCCCATGGAGATACAGCCCGAGACATCTCTAGGCTCTGGGGGTGGGGTGTGCAAAGGGGGCAGCTGAGGGGCAGATAGGACCGGGGGAAATGAACGATGTTTTGAACCTGACCTCTCTTTCACCCTGGCCCTCCAGAAGGGAGAGCACCTGCTTAGCCCTTTGGATCTCAGGTCAAGATGGTCTCTTGCAGGAGCCCCTCCCCCAACGCTCCAGGCCAGTGGGGTTCAGTGGCTTCACCGCCAAGCTGCCTTGGGGAGGAGCTGCTCCCTCTGTCACACGGGTGCTCAAAGTCCAGTGGCTGGTCCAGCAGCGTCAGCATCTCCTGCAACTTGTTAGAAATGTGACTTCTCCCGTCCTGTCCTAGATCTCCTGGTAGATTGTTTTGATGAAGCCTCCAGGTGATGCCCCAGCAGGTCAGGTTTGAGAACCACAGCTTCCTCCACCTCCCAAAATACACTCTAAACTCCTCTCCGGGACCTGGGGAGTGTTCCCCTTGCCTGGTGCCTGGCAGGGATGACTGAACAAAGAGGTGGATGGAGACGTGGTGAGTGTAAGGCTGAGACAATGAATTTGCTCTATGCCCTTGACTTCCAGGACTCCACATTCTCTCCCCCCCCCCCACTCCCCACCTAACTGATGACTCATTCTGGGTCTTCTCCTCGCCCGTCTGACCCCTTAACATCATATGTCCCAGGATTCAGTCCTTGACCCTTTATCCACACCCCTGTCTGGGTGCTTTCCTACAGGCTCCTGGTTTCGCATTCCACGTGGAGGCTGACGACTCCCCCAACTCAGCCCCAGGCTCGGACTTACTTCTCCCCCGGAATCTAGATTGTATGTCCAATTTTTTACTCAGCAAGACCTCTGGGTCGGCCAAGAGAATTCCAAACTTAACACGTCCAAACTTGATGTGTTAAGTCCCCTTCTTCAGTCTCCCCCATCTCTGTGATGGCAACTGTAACTTTCCAGTTACTCAGAGCTTTTTGCTTCTTTTGTTCACAGATGAATTCCAGTGCCCACAATAGTTTAGCACACGGGGGAACTCACTGGATGGATAAATAAGGAGCTGATGAACCAATGAGAGAATTAACTGGGTAGGTGAGTAGGCGGATGGAGAGACACAGGCTGGGACCACGCCAGGCTCTGCATTCTTCTTGCCCCTCCTAGCATCTCCGGCCAGAGCCAGCTGCTCAGGCCATGGGGCCGGGTTCCAGCTCACGACCTAACAAGGTGGCGCATGACAGGGAAAGGGGTAGCGCCTGGGAACAGGTCCGGAGGGAGGGAAGGTGTCAGGAGAGAAGTGGGAAGATGGATGGACAGCTTTCGGAGCAGAGGCTGGGAGCGGCGGAGGGGGATGCCCGAGAGAGCAGATGGTGGGGAGCGCGGGCGGCAGGAACAGATGTGCCAGGCCTGATCAGCGATTCCGCCCGTCACCTTTAGAGCACTGATGTGCACTTTCTTCGTTTGTGGGCAATTAGGCAGAAATTTGTTTGCACTGCCTCGGAAAATGAAACCGCTGTAAAGTGCACCCTCTGGAAAAAGGGTTTCTGAGCCATGGGCTGGGGAGGGGGGAGAAGGGGGGCCCCCTGGCCTCCCAGCTAGGAGGAGCCCACCCAGGGCCTCTGCAGGGGGGAGGGCTGAGGGGAAGCGGTGTGGCCCCGGACAGGTTCTCAGGCGGTGGGTAGCTGACATCTCCCAGGGAACTGAGCAGAGCTGGCATCTGCGATCTGGACTGCGCTTGACTTCCTCGAGCTCTGGCTGGTCAGGAAAGCCCAGCAGTCAGAGCGGAGGTGAGGCCTCTCTGCTGCGACAGTAAACAGGCGGCATTATGGCCGCTGGAGTCCCCCTTAGTTCAGAACCTGACCTCTTCATTGGTGATACCAGAGAAGATTTTGCTTCCACCAAATGCCTTTCAGATTGTGCCCCAGCTGCCTCCAGGGTTTCGCCCCAGTTGAGATTCATGGCAGGGGGTGTAGTTGAAGGAGCAGGGAACACAAGGTGAGGAGGCCTGCTTTCAAGTCAGAAGACCATGTACCCTTATGCAAGCCACTTAACCTCTATGAGCCTCAGTTTCCTCATCTGAAAAATGGGGATGATACGCCCAGCTAAGTTCACAAGAACCCTTTTTTCTAAAAGTCCTAGGACGATGGACATGAAAGGATTTTTTTATAATATGCTTGGTTTTTACAAATTAGGGAGCGTTTGGGTGGTGTAGAGGGTGGCCAGCATGAATGTAGTCTGGGGCGGGGGTTGACGCTTTCTGGAGCTGGTGACGCAGCTGCCATGTACTTAGAAGACTTGTCACAGGAGCTTGCCATTGAGGCCACCCTTCCTTGGCGGAGGGGCAGCTGAGGCCCCGTGCGGGATACTGGGAAGGAAACCCAGGGCCCCAGGGCTAAGGCCAGTCTGGCTGGGGTGGGGTGGCTGGGGGGGTACTCACCGACCAGGATGAGGACACAGACCAAGAGGGCGATGAGGGCGCCGGGGCTGAGGGAGGCGGCCATGACGAAGGCTGTGGTGTTGCAGGACTGGACGGCGCCGGAGCTGTCGCAGCCGCAGACGCGGATGGTGAGCGTGCCCGTGCTGCTCAGCGTGGGCGGCCCGCTGTCCACCACCACGATGGGCAGGAAGAACACGTCCTGTTCCTGCCTGTTGAAGCCCACGTGCTGTGTGTGCACCGCCGCCGTGTTGTCTGCTCCGGAAGAAGGGAGTAGCGTGCGACTCGGGGTCTGGGGTCAGCCTCCCCCGTCCCGCCACCTCCAGATACCACCGCCAGATTTGCCTCCCGGGACCCCGAGCTCCTGCCTCCCAGGTGACCCACGGGTCTACTCCCCCAGCTCCCTCAGTTCTGCTCCCAGCTGCCCGAAGATCCCGTTCCCAGCCGCGGAGCCCCAGCCTCTGTCCTTGGCTGTCACAAGATTCTATTCCCAGCTGTCTGAAGATTCTGTTTTCAGCAGATTCCAAGGTTTTGTCTGTCCCCAGCTGGGCCAAGGTCCTGTCCCCGGCTTTTCCAAGATTCTGTCCCCAGCTGGGCCAACGTCCTGTTCCCAGCTATGTTAAAGTTTTTTTTCCTCGTTCATCTCAATAGCCTGTTTTCCTTCCACCCCAGCTACCCCAGCACCCTGACGCCGGGGTCCCGTGGTCCTTGGGTTTTGGCTTGCCGGGCCCCGACAAGTCCTGGGCCACAGAGAAGACTGAGAATGTCTTCTCCAGCACCGAGCTTTGGCTGAGGGAGCTTTCTGGCCAGAGTCCAAGAGGCTGAGCCTGGAGGGCTGGGGCCTGATGAGGGGACCCTAGCACACCAAGGTCTCCTTTCTACACGTGTGACCTCAGAGGACAGTGAACTCACACAAGCCACAGGCATTGCACCACGTCGGCCAGTTGCTGGGGATGCCAGGCAGGAGTCTCCTGAGTCTCCGAGCGTGGGCTCACATGGTGGGTGGCGCCCGCTTCCCCTGCCCTTCCCGCCTCCTCCCCTCCTCTCCTGTATGGGTCAGGCCATCCCTGAGCCTCCATCACCTTGATGCCGTGGCACCAAAGTGCTCAGAGCTGCTGCCCCCGCCCTTCACAGCCAGCTCCACAGCAGGGGGCCCTGGCTCTCCCAACAGGGGCCCAGGCCTCACTCCTGCGTCCCTCTCCCTGCCCCCACAGTCTTCTGACTAACCCCTCTGACCTCAGACGTTGGCAGTCTGGGTCCCTTTTGTGGCTCTGTGGCCCCAGTGAGCCCAGTTCAGCCGCCTAGTCCTGGCCTCCCCTGGTCATGGGCACAACGCAGGAGGAAAAGAGCTGACTTGTGACCTTGAGCACATCTGTGAAGTGAACTACAGGTCCAGCTCAAACAAGATTGGTCACAGGTTGAAGTTCATGGGACGGTATCACGAGGTTTCACGATATTCTATCTACTTTTATACATATTTTAAAGTTTCCACTAAAATGTTAAAAAAATAATGACAAGGAGATCATTTACTAGCTTAGGAGCTCACTTAGCTTCTCTGGACCTCAGTTTCCTCATCTGTAACTAAGGAAAATAGTAACACAGAGGTGTGAGGATTAAGTGGTGAAATTGATGAATAACGCTTAGAATGGGTCTTGGCATAGAAATTCTTGTTTTTTAATGTTTTTTTAAAACTTCTTTCTGAGAGAGAGAGAAAGAGAGAGGCAGCGTGAGCAGGGGAGGGTCAGAGAAAGAGGGAGATACAGAATCTGAAGCAAGCTCCAGACTGAGCTAGCCGTCAGCACAGAGCCCGACGTGGGGCTCAAACCCATGAACCGTTAAGATCATGACCTGAGCTGAAGTCGGACGCTCAACCGACTGAGCCACCCAGGCGCCCCATCGGCATTGAAATTCTTAATAACTGCAGGCCACTAAGTCGTTCATGCCCCCCCACCCCACGTTCCCTACACAGCACCCCGTGCCCGCTCTATGCCCTCCCTTTACTCACCACACTCCCGCTAGCTGGGACACCCTCTCCACCTTCGTGCCTGTGCAAATTCCTCATCTGTCATGCTCCAGCTAAATGTCACCTCTTTTCTGGGGCCAACTCTCTCCGCTTCCCCGGGAAGGAAGGATTTATGGCTCCCCCCTCCTCGCTCTGACCATGCAGGCGCTGTACACACTTCTGTTGTACCACTTGTCACGTTGCATTAGGTTCTCATGTGCCTGCCTCTTCCCCGGCACCGAGCCAGACTTGAAGAATGACACGTGCATGAACCGCAACTTGTCAGGTAACTGGTGGTCCTGGGTCAGCTCCTCAAGCTCTGGCTGCGACTCCAGCCTCCCTGTCAAAGGGCAAATCGCCCCCAGCTGTGAAAATACCTGCCTTCCCGAGGGGAAGAAAGGACGCTTAAGAGCAAGGCAAGGAAGAGGGAATGATGTGGGGCTTCTTTGCACTGACTGCATGCTTTTTATGCATCAAGGACTGTGTGGGTGCATGAAATATAGAGTGATGTTTAATCATCACAGCCACCTAGTGTTATGACATTATTCCCATTTTGTACATGTGCAAGTTAAGGCTTGGAGAGAAATGACTTGTCTGGAATCATCCAGTGAATTGGTGGCATAGCTACATTTTCCATTCAATCATCCATCCATCCATCCATCCATCCATCCATCCATCCATCCATCCAATAAATCTTTACTGAGTAAGTACTATGTTCTAGTACCCTGCTAGTCTCTGGGAGAAAACAATGGAGAGCTGAACCAATCATAGTCCTGGATCTGAGCTTATATTCTAATGTGAGAAATAGACATTAATTAAATAAACTCACAATTTAGCCTACAATTACAAACCGTGGTGAGTGCTAAGAAGGAAGAAGTACAGGAAGAGCACCTAACAGAGGACCTGACTTCGTCTCAGAGATCAGGGAGATCTTCTTGGAAGAAGTGGTATTATTGCTGAGCCCTGAATGATGAGTTCAAGGAGAGGGAACCGTCCATGCAAAGGCCCTGAGGTTGGAAGAAGAGGTTGCTGAAGGAACTAAAGCAGTCCTTTGTGACTGGAGGGAAGAAGGTAGTGGCTACAGCGAATCAAAAGGAGGCTGGGGGTCAGCGTGGGCAGGGCTCATCATGGAAATTCTTAGAGGCTGTTGTAAGGAACTGGGGTTATTTTCTTAAAAGCAGCGGGAGGCCATTGATTGGTGGGCTCTAAGCAAAGAAGAGACCTAGTGACATATCACCCATTCATCCCATAGCAAATACTAATCGAGCACCCTCTGTGTGCCAGGATCAGTCTAGCCTTTTGAAGATACGACATTGAACAAGACAGACATGGTTCCTGCCCCTGATGAGCCTACATTCGAGGCAAGGGAGTTTCTAATCTAAAACATATGAGGGGACGTGGGAGATCAGTTAGGAAGACATTGTGTGTTTTAGGTGTGAAAGGATAGTGGTAGTAGAGGCACAGAGAAGTAGACAGATTTGAAAAATGAGTGGCTGGCTCTGGCTCAGCCTCGAATTCCCAAGCAAGAACAGAGGAGGGGAAAGATGTTTGTTTCTCGGGGTTGCAGTCTTTGGCCACGGAGCCATATGTTCTGAGAGCTCTGATCCCCGCCACGCCCCCACCCGACGGAGGGAAATCCTTGGGCATCATCCCTGAACCCCCTGAGCTGCCCTCCTGGGCAGTGGCTGGCTTCACCTGGGGAAGCCGCTGGCCACCCCGCACCCTGACCCCACCCTTCCAGGCAGGATCTGCGCCCAGCACTGTATCCATCCATCTGGCCTGACATACATCAGTGTCAATCCCCGGCTGCGAAAGCAATATTTATAAATCACGTTTCCAAACTGGCTACAAATGTGTACAAAGAAACAGATGGGTTGGGGTTAGCTGTTTGTCACCCAGGATATTTATACGGTGAGGAGGAGGGGGCTCGGCAGGCCGTGGGAAGGGGTTCGGGGGCTGGCAGAAGAGCCCCTCTGCGCCTGTGCTGAGCTCAGCACACGCTGCCACCCTGGCTCCTGGAGCTCCTACCAGGTGGTCGCGCTGGATGGGAGCTCCTGGCGGCCCCCTGTCAAAGAGAGGCAGCTGGGACAGACTTTAGGCCCCTTGGGTCGGAAAGACTTGTGAACTTGGCGAGGTTAAGCCAGACCTATTTGTGTCTCCTGGGGCCAACTCAGGATAGCACCGGAATAATGAGCAGGCGAGGCAGTACCAGTTGTTAAAATATTGAAATACTTCCAGAAAGGCTTAAATAGCTATGATTCTGAGTGTCCCAAGCCCTTCCCTGCTGCCTCAGGGAAGCCTTCTCCCCATACCCACCCCCAACTTTGGCAGAGCCAAGCCACTGAGGGGGGTGAAGCCGGGCACAGCAGGGGCTCCAGGGTCCCGCTCCAGGTTATTTATGGTCAGTCTCCCTTTTAATTGGTTATCTGAACTGCGCTGGTTGTGAAATATTTTTAATATGGATCAGAAATACAGAAGGCCTGGCTTCCGAGATCACCGAGGTCCCTTCTTTTGGAGGGAAGTGTGTAAAAGTCTCGGGGGTGATCCCAGAGATGTTCCAGGGTCAGAAAGAATCAACATGATTCTCCCAGTCCTGGCACTCACTCATGGCAGCCACGCAGGCCTCCTGTTCCTTGAACGTCCCAGGACCCCTCCCTCTGCAGGGCCTTTGCACTTGCTGTTCTGTCTACCTGGATTATTCTCGGTCCAGTTATCAGCACGGCTTACTCCCTAATTTCCTTTAGATCCCTACCACTATTGATTCCTTCAGAGAGGGCTTCCCAGACCCCTTTATTTAAAATNGCCTGGGTGGCTCAGTTGGTTAAGCGTCTGACTTCGGCTCAGGTCATGATCTCACAGCTTGTGAGCTGTAGCCCCGCATCGGGCTCTGTGCTGACAGCTCAGAGCCTGGCGCCTGCTTCAGATTCTGTGTCTCCCTCTCTCTGCCCGTCCCCCGCTCGCACTCTGTATGTGTGTCTCTCTCTCAACAATAAATAAATAAAAAAGAAAAACAATTAAAATATAGCTCCTACTCTTACTCCGCTTTATTTTCCCCCGTTTTGTTTAACACGTTTTATTGAACACCCACTCTGTGCCAGGCACTGCTCTAGGCACTCGGGGCCCACAAAAAATGAATAATTGCTGAGAGCAGGAAGTGATGCATTCCAGGCACTAACAATACACCTTGGCAGCTCTCATCTCGTTGGGACCACCTGCAGCCACCTGCAGCTGAGCTAAAGGGTGAGGACAGGAACTTTCAGCCCCATTTTGCAGATGGCAAAACGGAGGCTTAGAGAGGGGCAGACCTTGCTGGGGTTGCACAGAGAGCTCCTGGCTGAGCCTGGGCCAGGACCCAGGTCCCTCACTCCCGGCCCACTGATGGTCCCCCTCCCCTAGCTCATTCCTTGAAGGTTCAGACTTAGGCTTCTTGAGGAACGGCTCACGGTGGGATCAGCTCAGGCAAGGCAGGGCCGTCACGTTCAAGGTGGCAATCGAGCTAAAGCAGGAAGCGCGCTGGATTTGAGACAGGGTGGGTTGGAATCCCAGCCCAGCACTGGCTCTTTATGGCCCTGGGTGGGTCCCTTCCCTCTTAAATGTTTTTTACTTGGGGGGCGGGGGGACACGCAAGCAGGGAAGGGGCAGAAAGAGAGGGAGCAGATCTGAAGCGGGCTCCATGCTGACAGCAGAGAGCCCAGTGCGGGGCTAGAACTCATGAACCGAAGTCGGATGCTTAACCGACTGAGCCACCCAGGCGCCCCTCCCTGGCTCCTTTCCTCTAAGAGTCTCCGGTTTATCACAGGGGGCAAAATAGGAGGAGGGGTAAGAAAACCACCTCCCACTTCCCAGGGCAGCCGTGAGGAGGAAGGAGAAACATGAGTGGGATACAGCACTTTTTAAACTGAAGGGTGGGAGTGTGTGCACGTGGGTTATTTCAATCTTCTCTTAGACCCAGGGCTCTTTCCATCCAGGACTCTGGCCCACCCACTCCTCATCTGTTCCCTCTCTGTATCTTTCCATTCTCTTCTCTTGGGGTGCCCCCTCTCCACTCTGCCAACTCACCCCCTGCTTGTTCTCCAGGGTTTGGCCAGTGGGCTGGGTAACGGCCCCAGACTGGCCCAGCTTTTCTGTGTGGGGCCGGACCAGCGCTGTCCTCTGCGTGCCTCAGTCTCTCCCCCTGTAACACGGGAAGGGGAGGCTAGGCCCCTCCCTCTGTGCATTCTAGGATTTGGTGGCTCAGAGGTGACTCACCTTGGATGTCCAGCAGGGAGAAATGAGGGTTGCTAGGCGCTTCGGACACCAGGCGGAAGTAGAAGCGGTGCCCGCCCTGAGGCTCGTCTCTGTCCACCACGCTGATGGTCTGGATGAGCTGAAGGGTAAGGACAGGGCAGGGAGCTGAGGCGAGGCTGAGCCCACTCTGGGGCTGGGTAGAGCGTGTCCCGGCCAGTCCTGGCAACAAGCTCCCGGCCCCAGCCCCTCCGTGTACCTGTCCCGGCTTGGCGTCCTCACACACGGCTGCCTCGTAGGGGGTGGCCAGCTCTGGGGGGTTGTCGTTCACGTCCAGGATCCGGATCCTTAGGGATGCCCGGGAGAGCTGGGCGTGGTTGTCTGCAGCAAGATCATGGAGCAGGGTGAGAGGCGCCCAGTGTGAGGTCTACACAACCGCCCATCTGCCGCTAGGACCAGATGTGGCAGTGGGGTCCTGCTGAGAGATCTGGGGGTTGATCAAGCAGGTAGTAGGGTCAGGACTGAGGACATCGGGCATGAGGGGTCACCAGCACTGCTGCCGTCACCGGCCATCAGCACCACTAGGGTTATTATCACTGCCACGGTCACAATCACCATCACCGCCATGGCCTTTGGCATTGGTACCACTGGTATCACCGCAGCCTCCACCACCAGGATCCCCAGTGCCACCCCGTCACTATCACCAGTACTGTCACCATGACCACTATTAGCATAATCATTGTCACCTCTGTCAGCATAACCATCAGTACCTCTGTCACCATCCTCATCTCTGGCCCCGTCACCAACAGCATCATCTATTAGCTGCACCATCAGGCCATCACCATCACTACCATCGCCATGAGAGTGACCGCCACCACCATTATCCTATCCGAGGCACCACCCTCATCATCTCTATTATCACAAACACCAAGGCCATCACTGTCAGCATCCTTACCACGGCCACCGTCACCAGTATCAACACCGTCATCATCGTCCCCGCGATCACGATCTCCACCACAACCACCGTCACTATGGTTATTCCCATCGCAAAGACCCTCACACCTCCACCCCCACTCCCACCCCCAGCAAAGCTATCATCACTGTTGCTGTCAAGCAACATCCTTTGCTCAACAGCCCATCACCATCGAGTGCACAGAATGCACTTGGAGCAGCCACATCCATTACTTCAGGGACCCTTGCGGAGATCGTGCGCTTTCATTCCATTTGTGTCCCCACTTTGCAGAAGAGAAACTAAAGCACGAGAAACATGAAAGAACTGGTCAGCTGCCAGCTGGACTCCCAAACCCCTGCCCTTTCGAGACCTGATCCTGAAAGGGCAAGACAAGTCCACTGGGTGTGAGTCTTGGCCAGGGTCCCCAGCAAAACCACGACATCCCCACGCTTCTGCCTGTGATGTCTTTGAGGTCAAGGTCCCCGCTGTTTTAATATCTGGGTCCCCGGCCTCGTAGGATATGGCACAGAGTAGGTTCTAACACATCTGTTGGACGAATGAATGAAGCCTGGAAGAACTTTTGCGGAAAGAGGCTTGAATTCCTGGCATGGCTCTGTCTTTGACCCGGTGTCTGATCTTGGGGAAGACCTTTCCCTCCCTGAGACCACTTTCCACATCTAGAAAATGCATGGAGATTCATTAAGAATGTCTGAGCCAAGTTGTTCCAATCTCAACTCTGCCACTTAGGAGCTGTATGATCCGTGCCAGGTCACTTGACCTCTCTGTGCCTCCACTTTCTCACCGGCAAAAACGGGGCTCCCAGTAATGGGTTGGTTAAAAAGACAGATTGAGTTAATATCTGCAAAGCACTTAAAACTGCATATGTAACACATAGCAGGTGCGATATAAGGATTTGTTAAACAGACATCCTTGAAAGGTCCTTGCAGCAATGACATCAAGTGATTCAAGGATACCTCGTCCCAGCCTGTCCTCTCTGAGCAGCACCCTGCATGTTGGCCTTTTCTGCCCCTTGCCCTCAGACCTCCTGGCTGCTCATGGGCGCCCTGCTCTTGCTATCTTAGTCATGAGTTTGTTACCGACAAGCTCTACCCCCAGCGACCTCAAGGGCTAGGAGAGGAAGCCACCCCCTTTCAAGCAGAGACCTGATGGCTGGGTCTCTGGCCCGGAGCTATTTTGAGGGCAGCCTGGAAGCTTCCAGGCAGCCAGGAACTCCATGAGTTCTGGGGGAGTGAGGCTGATCAGCTGCTTCTAACTGAACTCAGGGGCCACCGCACGCCGACTGCAGCTGCCTGCGTGTTGATAAAGAGAAATGGGATCAGGAGGCAGGTGCAGCCACCTCCTGGGGGTCAGGGAAGGAAGGGGGGGCTTAATTAACTCAGACCCCGACCCCTCTCTGGAGCTCCCCGTAGCCAGGGGCACCTTATCTGCTCAGCTCACCCAGATCTGCTGCTTCAGTGATTAGAGGGGGCTTTTCTGGGGGTGGGAGATCGGAGTCGTGACTGGGAAAGCCCGGCAAGCCGTTATTTTTAAGAGCGTGTTGCCAGAGAACTTAAACAGACAGAAGGTGGGTGAGTTTGGGAGGAGGGGAGGTGGCACCTCTCTCCCCGCTGAGGCAGAGGGAAGGGGCGAAGGGGCCTATGCGCCATGCAGAAGGGCGACCCCAGAGCAGGGCAAGCTTCTCGGGGGCAGACCCACAGTGGGGTGGGAGTGGGGGGCAGGGGAGGGGGCTGGGTCCACTGCTGGCGAGATCCCCATTATTCACCATTCCTTTGGGATCTGCTGGGCCTCTTCTGGCCCCTCTTTTTTTTTTTTTTCATGTCTAGCTTTATTGAGATAGAACTGACCTTAGCACTGTGCTAGTGTAAGATGTGCAGTGTGATGATTTGATACATTGTGAAATGTTTCCCGTAATAAGGTTAGTTAACACATCCTTCACCTCACATAATTACTGTGGTTGTCCTACCTTAAAATGTCACAGGTCACCGCTTGGGAAAGCCCTGAGCCCTCTGGCATCGCTGAAGGTCCTGGACCTCAGAGGTGGGGCTGCTGGGTGAGCAGGGAAGGGGATGCCGCTAGGTTGCCAGAGTTGCCACGTGCAGAGCTCATCCCAGGGCCCTTGAACTTGGGGCTGCCTGGAACCCCAGAGCTCTTGGGGGGCCCCAGTCAGACGCCGGTGCCCATGACATCACAGCGGCCTCCAGCCTGGCTGCACATTAGAATTGCCTAGGAAGCCTTTAAAGCACACTTATGTCCAAGGCTTAAGGTTTTTTATTTATTTATTTATTTATTTTTTTTAACAGCTCCAGGCATCTAATGTGAATCAAGTGTTGCCAGCCATTCCCCCCGGGTGACTGGCAGGTGGGGGAGTCCAATCTGATGTCTTACTTCTGGTGGACTTTCTCCAAACCCCTCCTGATTACAGTTAGCATCATTGTGATCATTGCTACTAATTAATTCATAATTTTACCACTTTAAATGTTTCTGGAATCAAACAAAGAATCCATCAGTTAATCTCCACTTCTGCGCAGGGACTTTCCAGTGTATAACAAACTTTCTTATCTGTGACCTCATTTGATCCTCAAAACAACCTATAAAGGAGGTCTTGCTAAACCCATTTTGTAGATGAGAAAACCAAGGGCCAGGACTTTGTCCAGAGCCACAGGCGGGTCAGTGCAGAGCTGGGTTGGGACCTGGGCCAGCACTTAGTCTAGACGCAAGGCTGCCGGACCCTCCTGCAGCCTGCATATGTGTCCATCCAGCAACAACTACTGCTCAGAGCCAAGCCCACGCTGACCTTCCCTAACACACAGCAGCAGGTCCCTCGGTTCCCCGGGGGGCCCAACCCCCTTCTTGGCATCTAAGTTCAGCTGACTGACATGCAAATTAGTTTAATTATTTCTTCTTCTAAAATAAATTATATTTTGCAGTAGCTGCAATATGTTGTGTCAGGCAAAATTGCATTCAATATTTTTAAACTAATTGATGCAGCCTTGAGGAAGGCTGATTGACAGCCCAGAGCTGAGCAGGCCTGCAGCCTTAACCGATTCCTAAATGAAAATTAAATGTGCTTCGGCCTGGTGCTTCCTCCCTGAGCTAGCTCGCTATGAATCCCAGATGGTGGCAGGGGAAGCCTTGGGGGCCGGAGCGGCCGGAGAGGCTGGACAGTCCAGTGGGTGCCTCAGGAAGAGACTGGACTCGGGGCAGGAGAACTGCTGTGCAACGTGGGCGGGGCTCCTTCCTTCTCTGGGCCTCAGAGCCCCTGATGTATAATATACAGGGGACTGGACTGAGTGGTTTGGAGCTGAGACTTCCAGGTTTTGCTGACAATTATGAATTGAGTGCCTCCTTTGTGTCGAGGACTTAACAGTGAACAAGCCCAACGTGGTCCCTCAGTCTAGCGGCAGGGACAGACATCACTCCAGACTCCGATAAGAGCTAAGAGATAAAGGTCCAGGAGCAGGGTGGGTGCAGGGATGTTTTCCCTGAAGTAAGTGACCTTTGGGCTGAGATCCAATGAGGAAGTAATCAGGTGAAGGGGAGGGGAGGGGAAGGGAACAGCACCTCCCCNCAATTACCCGCCCGCCAAGACAAGCACGCAGACCCGTTAGGGGGCTGGGTGAGCAAGCGGGGGTGCTGGGGGGGTGTCAGGGCTGTCAAAAGCGGAGTCTTTGCACCCCCTGCCCTGTCCCACCTCCCCTTTATTTNGTAAATTCCTAGCAGTGCTATTGCTGGGTCATAGGGGAGTTCTATTGTTAATTTCTTGAGGAACCTCCACACTGTTTTCCAGAGGGGCTGCACCAGTTTACATTCCCACCAACAGTGTAGGAGGGTGCCCGTTTCTCCACATCCTCGCCAGCATCTAGAATTCTCTGATTTGCTCATTTTAGCCACTCTGACTGGCGTGATTCCACCTCCCCTTTAATGGAAGCAACAGGTTTAGGCACCCTTCCCTGTCTCTCTCGGGACTTTATCTCTTTGGCTTCCTCCTCTGGAGGCTTTGACTTTGTTGGGGGGAGGGATGTGTGTTCCTTCAAAGGGTGAGGGGGGACTTGGGGGTAAAGCAGGAGCCCTGGAATGGGGTGGGTAGAGAAATAGGGCTGAACCTGTCCTGGAGACTCCAAGTCACAAAACGTTTATTCTGGGGGGCACCTGTCAGGTACTCAGGTGGCAGCACAGGATTCCGGGAGACACCCGCTGCAAGAGGCACCCAGGCCCGGCTTACACACCTCTGGTGATGGGGAGTTCAGTGCCTTTCCAAGCAGCCCCTCCCGTGCAGGGCGGTGCCGAGCCTCTTGCCCAGACTCAGCTCCCCGATGCTCCTGCCTGACTGCCCTGGCCCTGCCCTGGCCCTGCCCTGGCCCCCCCAGCCCGTGCCTAAGCCTGAGTCTCACAACAGCCTCCCCTCGGTTTTCCCGCTCCGGGCCAGCCCCCTCCCGTTCAGCCATGAGCCCAAGGGAATGTTGCCGCTCATCTGCAGGATGAGCCTCCACTCCACTCCTTGGATGGAGTGACTGGGTGGGGGCTACCTCCCACTCACTCTTCTGCTCAAGGTCCTGCATTGGTCCCCCATGGCCTCCAGGAGATGTCTGGTTGCACACAGGACACCCAAGGCCCTTCCTGCAGAGGACCAGTGAGTGTCCGCATGCTCGCCTCACCTCACCTGCTGCAGCCGGCCCCCCAGCCCCAGCCTCTGGCCACACTCAGTCTCCCTGTTTTCAGAAGGCTTCTAGCTCTTTCTGCCTGGAGCATCCAAACCCTGTTTCCTCAGCCCTTTAGACCCAACTCAGATGTCTCCTGCTCTGGGAAAGGCTTTTTGCCGTCTTCCCCTCTGGGTGGACAAGTCCCTTCCTGCTCTCCTGAGTGCCCACTGTCCCCTTACTTCCACTCTGTGCTGTAGCTGACTGTTGCCATGTCTCTCCCCTGCCCCCTGAGAGCTCTGAAGGCAGTGGCCAAGCCGTGTTTACCACCAGGTCCCAGCCTGGGACGGGTGGTGGCCAGAGGCCCTCAGAAAACACTGGCTGAGGGTAGATGTGGGGGAGGCGCATGTCCTTGAGCACTGTCTCACCCCTCTGCAAGCCTTCCCCCCATCCCTGCTCCTTCCTCCAGCCTCCTCAGAACCCCCTCTGTCGTCCTCCTAAGGAGCACTCGACTAGGAGTCTTAAGGCCTCACTGGTGGACTTGAGTAAGTTACTTCCCTTCCTTGGGCTCAGCCTCCCCAGCTATGAAGCGGGGGTGGGGTGGGGACTGGAGTCCATCATCTCTGACATTCCTTCTGCCCTCAGATCCTTTCTCTGGCTATAAATAGCAGGTACTGTGTGTTGGGAACAACGCTAGACACTTTACACACACAGATTAAAATGTGCACGACATGAGATGCTTTATCTGAAACCTTCGACATGATGTCTGGCATACCGTAAGCGTCAAATAAGTAGAAGCCTCTATTGTTGTAAAGATACTGTAAAGTCATTATGTTTACAGCCATCTAGCAACAGTGCCACTTTACAGATGAGAAAACTAAGGCAACGAGAGGGGGAGTGACGTGTCCAGACTCACATAGCAACTGGCACAGAGTTCTCGCCAGCCACGCCACCCTGCTTTCCTAACGGGGCGGGTCAGCCCACTCATCTGTCCATTGGGTAAATATTTACACACACCTGCTAAGTCCCAGTCCTGCATGAAAGGGGCAAGTGCAGATGCGAGCCTACCCTCATGGAGGGTACAGCATCCTGGGGAAAAGAGATGGACTAACTACAGGAATGCATACGTAAATCATAACGTGCGCTCCGTGGCATGACGGAAAAACCAGGGCACCGTAAGATGTACTTGGCCTTGGCTGGGGTGGCCCAGCTGGGGAAGCTTCTTGCTAATCTGGTTAACCCTCTGCTGTTGCTGGCAGCTAGTGGCCACCCATCCAGACCAGGAGTAGGGCCAGACAACGCTGGGGGAGGGGGCCGGATGCAGCCGCTGGCACCCCCATCCCTGGCACTGGCTTTCTAAGTCCGCACCCCATCTCTTGAAAGACTGTCCCTTTACAACTGCCCTTTCCACCGAAGGATTCAGACACAAATTGTACTTTAAATTCAATATCGGTCATTAATATTTCATGATTACAAAACGTTAAAGATAATGTCAGTGGAAGGAGCGTCTGCTTGGGCAGAATGGATGACTCAGAAGTTCGGGGAGAGGGGAGCCGGCATACTAAGTGCCTCGGGAGTCTTTGAGGTAATCTGGTATGACAGCGGCGGTGGCTCCTGACTGAGTGCGGTGTTCTCCAAGGTGCTCACCAAGCTCTGCCACTGTGTATGAATATTTCCCCTCTGCTTCTTGTCACCTCGTGTTTGTTTCGCCCAGAGCAGGTGGGGCCACCGTGACCCTGCCAGCATCCTCGGTTTCTGAGGAAACCCAATGGGTGCTTCTGCAGGAAGGCATGGGCGGGTAGCCGCCTTGACATTGCACTTGAGGCAGACCCCTTGGCATTGCACTTGGGACTCGGGCTGGTTGCTGGGAGGCAGGAGGTCTGGGTTGGAGCCCTGGCCCTGCATGGATTTGCTCTGTGACCATGGGGTCATCGCTGTTCCTCCCTGAGCCTTTATTTCCTCATCTGTAAAGTGGGGATAATAATTTTACCCTGGTCTCACGGAGATGGTGAGAAGCTGGAGTGGGTGGATTATTTGTGACACTCCTGGATTCGTGCCTGACACCAAAGAAACATGACTTGAGGGGCATCTGGGTGAGAGCCCAGACTTCAAGTCAGACAGGCTGGGGTTGGGAATGTGGACGGAGGATTTCACCTCTCGTCCGCACGTTGGGGATAAGGGCAGAACTGACACCTCATAGGTGGGAACGTTCGATGAACACAACACTGTAAAATGCCTTGCACAGAGTTGGTGCTTAAGTCAAGTGCATGGAGACGAGATCAATAGATACCACTAATTGAGCACTTATTAAGTACTAGGCTAAGTTCTTTCCATGCATGATCCTATTGAATCTTCCCACTAGCTCTGTGAAGTGGGAGCCATTCATTTTCCCATTGATTAATACCTGGTGAAGGTTGGGCAGGGGGGTTGTTGATTGCAGCTCAGAGGGGGAGGACATCGAGCCCAGTAATCAGTCTTCTCCTTTCGGAGCCTCATCTACCCCATGGTCAGTTGCTAGGGATTGGTGGGTAGGAGGGGTTGGGGCTCAGAGTGCAGAGCGTACCAGGAAAAAGGAGCCTGTGTGGCAGTGTTGTAGAGGGAAGCAGGCAGACTTGCTCCAAATCTCAGCTCGGCCATCCTTGGGCAAGTTCCTTCTCTGAGCCTCGATCTCCCCATAAGTAGAATGGGTGCTGATAGGTTACTGATTGTGATTCAATGAAAGTCCACCCGTGAAAGCATCTAGCCTAGAATATGTATTAGGGTAACACTGTAAAATGTTTGTGGGAGAGTCCCCTCCTCATTCTTCTGTGAAAAGGAAGCGTTGCAGACTTTGTATGCCACTCTGGCTGCTTTCTGAAAAGAGACCCACTGTGTAGAAGCACAATGCCTAACCCACGAGTGGGATATCAGGCAGTATGACAGGCTAGCAGGGGACAGGCATTTGTGGGCGGGGAGGAGGCATCTCTGCCCAGCAGCCAGGCCAGTGCCCCCAGCTGCCCAGGGAGCAGGTTTAGGGGGGTAAGGAGGGGGAGCTCTCCTCCCCGCTAGTCCAGCCGCCACTTCCTCTCCAGCCACCTTTGTTATCTCCCTTTCAAGCGGCGGAGGAGTGGATTCAAAGGCTCTGGAGCAGCAGGCGCTGAGGTTTGAGCCAGCTTTGTATTTTCTTTTAAACTGAAGTTGAAAGAGACCAAGGGAACTTCAGCCGAGGGACTTCCTTGGCCCACGGGCCAGTGGGGCCTGCAAAGTGGGAGGGAGCCAGCAGGAGGAGGAGGAGGAGGAGGAAGGCTGGCAGGGGGGCTCACACGGCCAGGAGGGGCTCGGGGACNCCTGGGAGGGGTCTGGGGGGGGCCTGAGGGGGGACTTGGAGGCCAGGGCCAGGCAGCATTGCTCCGAGGCCCGGAACTGCGCTCTCCCCTCTACTGGGGCTCTGGAAACCCCTGTGCTCTTTGCTCCTCACCTCCATGGCCCTCCTTATCTGGACCCCATGCCTAGGCCCCCCCCTTTCCGTCCCAGCTCACACTCCTCCCCATCTGTACCCACACACACACACTCTTCCCGAATGCCAGGCCAAGCACCTTAGGGTAGCCCTGGACCCCTCTCCATCTCTTACCTCCACGTCCGTCATGCCATCAGAAGGTCCTGTGGTCCCATTTTCAGTCACCCAAAGCTGACCACATCTCACGTCCCCCGTGGCTATCACCCCGGCCCAGGCCATTGTATCATCTTTCTGCCACTATTACATTTAACTGCCAGCTGAGCGCCTGCTTTCCCTCTCAGCTCCCAGGCTGTTCTCAGAGGGCAGCCAGAGGTATCCCGTCAGGCAATGCCCCCTCCTTGGCTCAAATGGTGATTCCCACTTCGTTTAGAGTCTCTGGACTTGACTCCGGTCAAGATCTGATCTGGCTGATCTTTCTGCCTCTCACCAACCATGCAGGTTTCCTTGCTGTTCCTCCAACGTGCTGAGCAAACTACCACCTCAGGGCCTTTGCACTGGCTGATCTCTGTGCTTTGAACACTCTTCCTCTCAGATATGGACTCACTCCTTCACTTTAGTTAGGTCTCTGTGGAAATGTCTCCTTCTCAAGAGGCCGTCTTCTAAGAAGAACAACACTCGTCTTCCCAACCCCTTTCCCTGGCCTTCTTTCCCGGTTTCTTATTAGCACTTCACACATCTGACACATGTACACCCTTTCTGTCAGTTTGCTGACAGTCTAGCGCTCCCCCACAGAGACAAGAGCCTTTCGGTCATGTTCAGGGCTGTATCCCCAGCCTCTAAAACAGGGCTTCGTATGTAGTGGGTGCTCAATAAATGCTGAGGGAAGGAAGCCAGCTTCAAGACCGGCTCTCGCCTTTCGGTTTGGGATCCTTCCCACGTCTTTGTTCCTGCTCATCAGCTTTTGCCTCCCGCAACGCAGCCAACCCAGCCGTCTGTGCCGGGTTTCTTTCCCCTTGTGCCCCGCCTCAGCCCCGCCCCTCACTCAGCCCTCCTCCCTCCCCCCCCACTATTCGCCCCGCCCCCCGGCTCACCCGCCTCCATGGCCAGCACCGTGATATTGTGCCAGCCCGCCGTCTCGCGGTCCAGCCCCTTGCCCGTCACGATGGCGCCCGTGTCCGCATCGATATCAAAGATCTGATCCAAATCCGAGTCACGGTCAATGGCGTACCTGAGGGAGGCAGGGCGGGGCTGATTGGAGGTGTCCTGGCGTCAGGTGGAGCCCATGCCCATGCCCCCTCCGACCCACCCTAAGAGAGGGACCACCTGCCAGGGAGACGCCGGGAGCAGAGGACCCCTTTCCAAACAGAGGAGGGGTGAAAGGGATCTGGGTTTGGATCTCTGCTGCTCCGGTACCTGCTGTGTGACCGTGGGCACCCTCAACCTTTCTGAGCCTCAGTTTCCTCAGCTGGGTAATGGGGCTGATAATTTGCACCCCACAGCTGTGAGGGCTGGAAGTGGGCAAAGTCCGTGGCACAGAGCTCTGGCACTCACTGCACATTGTTATCTTTCCGTAAGAGATGACCCTAGAATTGGGCTTGCGAAGGGGGCGGGCTGGCACTGGGGGGAGGGGCACAGAACAGAGGTGCAAAGAATCATTCCGAGAATGGCGGGCAGGAATTATTCAGAGAATGGCAAACGGTGCCAAACGCGTAGAACAGGGAAGCAGCCAGAGCGTGGCACCGGCGCACGCGGGGCTCACAATTCAGGGCTCGGCCGTGTCCCGGGGCGCCGAGGGGGGTTCAGAGCATGTAAGAGGGGGTCGGCGTGGAGACCCCAGCCCNGGGCGAATGGCCGGCGGCCCCTCCCCGCCTGCGCAGCACGCGCGAGCTAATCTGCGGCTTTTCAGTTGCCGCGTGAAAAAGCCCTTTGTTCCGCCTTCTTCCCGGGCCTTTGTGCGGCGGCTCCAGGCCTGAAAGGCCCGTGTCCAACACATGTCTCGGGCGGCGGCCCAGAGAGGCCCCGCCAGCTCCAGCCGCCGGTTCCCTGCGCTGATAACGCGGGCGGGGGCGCTGCCAGGCTGCGCGGCCCACAAAGGCCTCGAACGCCAAGCAAGGGCGCATTGTGCTGCGAGGACAAAGAAGCCTGGCAGGGCGGGCCTCAGCCTGAGCCACCGTCAGGGTGGAAAGGGACCCTTTCCCCATCTCCCAGAGGGGAAACTGAGGCGCAGGGAGGTGAGGGCACCAGAAACGCCCCTTGCCGGAGGCACAAAGCCCTGAGGTGACCCTTCAGGGGGGCTTAGCTGCATTACCAACCTTTTCCGGGCCTCAGTTTCTTCATCTGTTAAACGGGAATAATGACACCCAGTGGGACTGACAGGTCTGAGACAGAGCTGGGTTTGAATCCCAAGCTACTTCCTCTACCTATGTGACCTTGGGCAAGTCACTGACCTCCTCGGCCTCTGTTTGTTTATCTGGAAAAGGGGGTGATTTATACTCAGCTCACACTGGCGTGGGCTAGAGGAGCTAATTCACCAGACTGGGTATAGGTGACAGCCCTTATTCTCTGCATAGTTATGAGGATGGAGGCGAAGGCAGTGAAGGCAAACCGTAAAAGGCTGTGCATACGGGGACAGTGGGCATTACAGCCAGGCTCCCCAGCCCCCGCTAACTCTCCTTCCTGTCCCTAAGCTGCTAAACCTCACATTCTCCTTGCCCCTGACCAACCCGGGCCCTCCTGACCTGGGTGACAGTGTATGGGGGGGCCTCAGACCTACAACGATACTTCCTTCCGCTAGTACAGCACCGAATGGTTTGGAGCCTGCTTTTCCTTCAACCATCTCTCTGTGCATTCCTTTATGCCTAGGCATTGGGTGCCTTCCCTGTGCTGCTCTGTGCTAGGTCCTGGGGATAAAAAGGCAGACGAGAAAGATGAGGTGCCTGCTTAGCATCCAGTGAAGCTGATGAGCTCTCTCCCATTTTGCAGATGAAGACACTGAGGCTCAGAGTGGAAACTTGCCAAGCTTAGGACTGCCATGTATGGTTGCACAGGCTGTGTCCTGCACAAAGGTACCTGCCCAAAAGGGTGAAGTGGAGTTAAAGTCTAACCAGTGTTCGGCATGCCAAGCCATGTGTCCTAGCTGAGGGAGTATCTTCTCAGAGACGGATTTTTTCCCTTATTTATGCAAAGATGCCATGTGGGCTAGTGATGACCCAAAATTGCACAGGGACTGTCACAGAATTGGAATTTGTACCCAAATTGGGACTCTATACCCAGAGTTCTTTTTAGCTCGTTGAACCATCCAAAGCTGCAAAGCACGGAGCCTCAGGTCCCCTCTGCCCCCGGCCTGGCCCTGACAGATGTTTGGGTCCAGAGGAGGCAGCACCAACCTCTGAGTGTCAGCTCAGCTGGGAGGCACCTCCTCTAGATTTTCTGGGTGGGAGAATGGGGTCCAGGAGAGGGCCAAGCGGAGCCAGCCTGGGGCTCCTGATCGCTGGGGGGAGCCTGGTGTGAGGCAGAGCTTGCAGGAGGATGCCTACCACCTTCTTGCTTCTCCCCTTCCTGCTCGGACCACCCTCCTCTCTCTTTTCTCTCTTCCCAGCTTTTCTCTTTTGTTCCCTCCTGGAGGGGGAGGGGGCGGCCAGAATCTAAGTGGAGGCAGCTGTCCCCAAGGCCGTGGGGCGGACCGCGGGGACCTGCCATTAACCAGCAAAAGACTTGGGGCTGCAGGTCAGCGTGGCTGGCTGAGCCCAGGTGGTTTTGTTCCAGCTCAGGAAGCCAGCCAGTGAGTGGGAGGGAGGGTGGAGGGGTGCGGCGGAGGCGGAGAGCGGGGCCTGGCAAACCTGCGGGGCGGGAGAGGGGAGGCTTGTGGACCTCACGTGTAGGTGCATGAGTTGTGCGTCTGGTCTGCGTTGTGGGTGGAAACCGTGTGTGTGTGTGTGTGTGACCTGACTGTGTGAGTGTGTGCATGTGTGTCTGTGTGTGTGTGATACCGCTTTGCTGCCGGAAAAGAAAAGGCTCCAGAGGCGGCCGCTTAGCCCTGGGTGTGGATCCAAGGCTACGATGCCCCTGACAAGTCACTTCCATCTTTGAACCTGAATTTTGAGCAAAATGGAGATGATAATCCCACCTTGCGAGTTGCCGGGAGGATTAAATGCCTAGCTGGGGGATGAGGTGCCTAGCGGAGCTCTAGGAAAATTGCTCCTTGAGAGAGAACTATTGTTATTATAATTATTATTCAGAGCAGTCTGGTAAGGGGTCCACACAGGAGTCCCTTCCACCCAGCATGTGGTCTGTGTGCCCTGGAGGGGGGGCGGAGGCACCCTGCGTGGACGGCGGAGTATTGCCAGCGGGCTGAGAAGGGCTGGAGGCAGCTGTGGGTCTAGAAGGTCCTGCACCTTGTTTAGTCAGCCAGGACGGGGCGGGGCCAGGAAGGGGAACCAGAACAGGTGTGGGTGGAGAAGTGCGTCGAGAGTGTGGGTAGGTGTCAGCTAGTGTGTGCGCGTGTGTGTGCATGCTTGTGCACGCGTGCAAGGGGGATGGAGGTCTGGAGGACGGATCTGGTGCCTGTCAGCCTAGGTTTGAAATCTAGCTGTGTGGCCTCAGGCAAATCACTTAATCTCTGTTCTTCAGGTCCCTCCTCTTAAAAACGGAGATAATGTCAATACCTACCTCACTGCTTACTGCGTGGCTGTGAGGATTAGACAAGCGACTAGCAGCACAGCACTTGTAACAGCACTGGGCACCTGCCACGTGCCCGACGGGTTAGCTCTGATGCTTTTTGCCAGACCTGCGGACCCAGCTTTACAAGCATGAGCCCCTCAAATCTTCCCGGCTGCTATGATCACCTCCATGTCGCAGATGAGGAAACTGGGCTACGAGAAGCCAGGTGCTTTGCCCTGGGTCAAAAGGGCTGGTTAGTGGCAGAGCCAAGCTCCCAGACTCCTTGGGTCCAGGGCCCTTGTGCCTAAGAGCGCCCCCCTCAGGGCCAGCCGGGCACACCTGCAGACATTCGCACACACTAGAACAGCCTCAAATGCTGCTGTTGTCAAGGGTGCTGCTTCCTGTCCCCGGGTGTGCGTGCGGGTTTTCTCCACATGAATATATGCATGTAGAGCGCACACGGGCATGATAAGCACGAAGGCTGCAGCCCCTGCGTGTACGGCTGCCCGGCGCTCCCCTGTGGGCTCAGGCACATGTATGTACAATATGCTGAAGGATAGAGCTACTGGAGGGAGAATGTCTTCAGATGCAAAATGGGCTCCCCTACCCACCAGGGAGTCCTCTCTGCTCACTCCACCCTGTCTGTGACTCTTTCGCCCTTACTGGCCCACCCCACCTCCACCCCTGCTTAAGACACACACTTAAAGCCCAAACACGATGCCTGGGAATTCATATGCGGTTAGTACTGGCTGCAAAATGAAGCATAGAAATGGGTGGCCAGGCCACAAGAAAAATGCTAATGTCTATTTCCTGAGGGCCTACTGTGTGCCAAGCAAGCCTCCCTCCAGCCCTGGGAGCGTGGAGCACAGAGCCTAGTAGAACAGCGTAGATATTTAATACCTATTTTTTTTTTAATAAATGAATGAGGCAGGTACTATCGTGATGCCCATTTTAGAGATGGGAAAATCGGGGCTCGCTGTGGGTCCAGCGATTCCCCCATGGTTCTATAGTTGAGCTGGGATTCTGAGCCGGGTCATCTTTGATTCCAGAGCCTACGTACTTTGCGCTGCACCCCAGTGTGGAGAGCTGGGAGGAAATGAGGTATTTGCTCCCTCTGGTCCTGTGCGGGCTCTGCTGTTTTCAGTGTTCAAAGGAGACCCACCAGGGTGCAGGGCTATGCTGGGCTGATCAAGGGACTGTCTGTCCCTCAGAGATGAACCCGTCTGAGCGCTGTCCTCCCTCCCTCCAAAGCTTCCCAGGCTTTCCGTAGCCGAAGCACAGAGTCCCACTTCTTCACCTGACATTCTAGGTCCTTCCCAGCCTGTCCCAAGTGCCCCTCTGTCCTCAAGTGCCCACCCTGACATGAGCTCATTCGGCTGACCCCGCGGCGGAACCTCCTGGCTCCAGGACTCTGTTCCGGCTGCCGGCCGCTCGCCATCACCCCAACCTGGAGGGCCCTCTCCCTGGCCAAACCTCACCCCTTCAGCCTTGCTCTGGGGCCACCTGGGGAAGCCTGTGCCCACTCCCCTGCGGGGTGCACCGAGAACTCGCCCTTCCATGGGGTTCTGTGGTCTTCCAGCCCCTGCCTCAGGCCAAGACCACTCAGACTTAGATCTGTCACTAGATGCCTTCACGTGGGGACCTGGCCCTTCTGTCGGCCTACGTCTGATTCGTCTCTGTGCCTTATACACAGGGGAGGACACCTAACCACACCGGGAGTAAGAAGCAGGGGTGAAACAGCGAGAAGCTGACAATAATGGGTTAAATCATTCCTCCCTCTTTCAAGCTGAATGACACTGGGAGAGTCACTTCTCTCTCCCAAGGGGGAAATGTAACAATAGGAGGCATCTTCCACTCTTCCCAGTGCAGGAACTCAGAGAAAAAAAAAAAAAAACCCACTGGGTATATCTGCACCTCTGTATTTCCCAGGTGCCTACTGTGTTAGGCAAAATCTCCCAGGAGACCACTTAATGTCTTCATCTCCAGGGATATACCAAGCTGTCCCTGCCTCAGGACCTTTGCACTTGCCGTTCCCTCTACCTGGACTGCTCTTCCTCACATCATCGCAGGTTGGCGCTCTCTAGATCATTCTGATCTCAGCTCATTTGTCAACTCCTCAACTCCTCAATCCCTAGCAGCCCCTGATGCCCCAATCTTCTTATCCCATTGCCCGGTTTATTTCCTCCATAGCGCTTATCAGCAGTTATTTCATGACTGTGTCAACAAATGTTTTACTACTTGTTGACTGTCTCCCTGCCCCAGGAGGAAGGCAAACTCTATGAAGGGCAGGGACGAGGTCTTACTACCTTTGTTTCCCCCTGACTCAACGTGTAGGTGGCGACTGAGTCCATGAGCCTTAGAAATCGGGATCTGGAACACAAGCTGGGCTCTGGGCAGTACACGTGCCCTGTGAGGAGCCCTTCTGTCTCTCTGTGGCGCCTCACTGGCCTCTTGTTTCCATGTCTGTCCCTCCCCAGCTCTGCCCTTGGCTGGGTCGTCTCCGTCCCCTGGCTCAGGGCCGGGCAGGAGGAGGAGCTGGGTGAATGTTTGTGGTGTTAAATTGGACCTGTCTCAAGCTCTCCTCTCTGCCTCCACATCTGAGGAGCCCCGGGGAAGGGCCAGCAAAGAGAGATGAAAGGAGGTGAGAAGCTCGTTTCAAAGTTGGCCCTTTCAGTGCAGATAAAAGCCAGAGGAAAGGGAAGCCAACGGAGGGAGGAGGGAGAAGACCAAGAGGAGGTGTGAGAGCACATTGCAGGGGAGGGGAGGAGGCAGACAGGAGCACTACCTGGGAGGCAAGGACTCAGCTCCCACTCCTGGCTCTCAACTCCCCGGGAAAGTCCGGGGGCACCTCCTCCCCTCCCTGGGCCTCAGTTTCCCGCCTCCTGGGAGAGGTCTGTGGTCCAGCCAGAGGCCAGCGAGATATATCACCAGAAGGTCCCAACAGCCTGGGTGGAAGGGCAATGGAGGAGCTCAGAGGCGGCAGGACGGCTCTGGCAGTGAGGAGGGCAGGGGCAGCGCAGGCCCTCTGGACAGAGTCTGAGCTCCTCAGCATGCCCTTGACCCTGTCAGACTTTGCTTTTGCTGCCTCATCTCCCTCAGTCCACTGCAGCCATCACGGTCTGCTCTCCTCCAGGCACATCCACCGCTCCTCTGCCTCCATGCGTCTGCACACGCTGTTCCTCTGCCTGGAATGCCCTTCACCTCGTATTTACACCTGACCGTACCTAGGTACCAGCTTCCTCCAAGGAAGTCTTTTAAGACCCTTGAGGGTATTTCCCAGTCTAGGAGGCAACAGACAGTTTGGCAGGATGGCATCTCTGTGTCCTCACCCAGGGCTGCCATATAAGATTGCACAGGCTGTGCACTGTGCGACTCAGAGAGCCATTCACAGGGATCATGATGGGAATGTTACCCATTGGGAACTGTGCAGGGCAGAGCTCCTCAAACAAACTTCCCCTCTCCCTCTCTTCATTGCTCGGCCACATAGTTGGCTCAGGGATTACTCACTGATTAGGGGTTTCCGGGAGGAAGGAAGGAGCTCAGGAATCTCCTTCCTGTCTGTTCAGCAGTGGCCATTNACAGCACCCCTCCACCCTCCACCCACCTCCCTCCCTCCCTGCTCGCCCCTCCCTCTCTCAGTGTCTGTTTCTCTTTCTTTCCCTTCCGGGCTTTTCCAGCAAAACTCCTGTTTCAACTCGTGAGGCAGGCCCTCTGCCTTTTAGTTACTCATCCTCTTTGCACTGGCTCCTCCCTCTCTCTGGCCTCCTCCTCTCATGGGGGGGGGGGTGTCTCTCCCCATCCCCCAGAGTCTCCCTCTGCCTCTTTTCTCAGCCTTCCTCTGCTCTTCTATTTCACTCACTCCCCACACAGTCAGTGAGTGTCCGCTGAGTGCTGGGCGTCAGGCCCTGAGGGGGAAGTGGTGAACACACCCTTATCTGCCCTCGCCGGGCTTATCTTCCGGCGGAAGAGGGACAGACAAAGTAGTCAGAAAAATAGGTGGCCTGTTGGGTGGCAATGAAGGTTGCTGAGGACAGAGCGAAAAGAGGAAAGTCGCTGTGAAGTGGCGGGGCTGGGGTTGAGCAAAGACGTGGGGGAAGTAAGAGAAAGAATTGTGGGGACATTAAGGCAGAGAGATCGACAGTCACAAAGGGCCCGGAGGCAGAGTGAGCTTGGTGCTTGGTGTGTCCGTGGGGCTGGGCGGAGTGAACCGGGAAGGAACGACCCGGGGAAATGGTCTACGAGGTTGCACTGAGGCCAGATCGCAGGGCTCTGGGGGTCACTGTGAGAGTTTGATTTTTTATTCTGAGCCAGATGGGTGCTTCTGGGGGCTGGGGTGGGGCTCTGAGCAGAGGGGGGCCGCGCTCGGATTTTTGTGTGGGGACGGTCGCCAGGCCCTTGGCCCGGTCAGGATTAAGGAGAGGCCAGGCAGAAGCAGGGAGACCAGTCGGGGGTGGAGTGGGGGGAAGAGCAGGCATCCGGGTAGGAGAAAATGGGGGCCCGGACGAGGGGGTAGCAGCCGCCGCGGAGAGAGGTGTTGGGACTCTGGAGAGGCTGCTACAGTGGGGGTGGCCGAGTTGCTGATGGATGGGAGGCAGGTGTGAGAGAGGGACGGGAGTCAGGGGTCTCCAACATTTTTATCTGAACAACCGAAAGGATGTTTATGTGTTTGCTTCTGTTTTCTTTTGGTGGAGAGATCTGGAGCTGAACATGGTTGCGTTTGGGGTGCCCAGGGGAGCTGCCCAGATGGTCGCGTGGGCAAGAGTGTGGGATCGGGGTCACAGGCATGTGGATGGATAGGCTGAGCACACCGAGGGAGCCAGTGTGGACAGAGAGGGGCTGAGCTCGGTTCGCTCTGCGACGTCTTTCGCCCCTGGGTCTCCCTCCTTGTCCCGAGTCCCTGGCCTCTGTGTGACTGTTCTCACTTCTGTTTCCTTTGTCTCTGAACTGCATCTCTGCGTCCTTCCCCCCTTCTCCCCCCCGCCCCTCCCCCTGTGCCCGCAGTCTGTCCGCGGGGCGGGGCGGTGGCGGGAGAGCAGGCAGCAGGCGTGGCCCCGGGCGGGGGTCTCACCGGACGGGCCGGTTGGCGGCGTCGGGGTCCCGCGCCGTCACCACGCCGACCAGGGAGCCCACCTGCGCGTCCTCCTGCACCTCCAGGAGGCCGGAGGGCGGCCGGAACTCGGGGGGCTCGTCCACGTCGGTCACGGCCACGCGCACGATCGCCTGGTCGCGGAACGTGCCCAAGTCGGCGAAGCGGGGGTCCACGAACTTGTTGAGGGCCTCCAGGACCACTGTGTGCACGGGCTGGGACTCGAAGTCCAGGCGCTGCGGGAGCGAGCAGAGGACGGTGAGTGGGCCGGGCGGGCTCCGCCTCGCAAGAGGAGGTGAGGGAGGGGGCGGGGCTGGCCCAAGGTCACGTCGACTCCGCCGGGGACCCGGAGTAAAGGGCTGTACCCAGGAACTGGCTGTTGGAGGCCCAGACCAACCTTCCCTAGTTGCAGGTGGACAAAGTGAGATGGCAGNATTTAATTCACGAAGCACTTACTATGTACCAGTGCTTTATTTACAAATTTTTTTTTACTGTTTATTTTATTTTTGAGAGAGACAGAGCATGAGCAGGGGAGGGGCAGAGAGAGAGGGAGACACAGAATCGGAAGCAGGCTCCAGGCTCTGAGCTGCCAGCACAGAGCTCTAAGCGGGGCTCAAACTCAGGAACTGTCAGATCATGACCTGGACCGAAATCTGACGCTTAACTGACTGAGCCACCCAGGCGCCCCTGTACCAGTGCTTCAAATACATTAACTCACCTATTTTACAACATTCCTAAGAGGCTTTTATTGTGATTATCTCATTTTACACAGGGGGACATTGAAGCCCAGAAGGTTCTGTAACTTAGCCCAAAGTCACTTAGTCACTGGCAGAGGCAGGATTCAAACCCAGGCCAGTGCAGCTTCCAAGTCCCGGCCCTTACCCGTGGGAGAGGGCAGCACACTGGCTCTGCTGTGTGTCCATGGGCAATCTATTTAGCCTCTCTGGGCCTCAGCTGTGAGGGTTAAAGAGACATTCTCTGGTGCGGTGTGTAGGCGGCAGCAACTAATATGAGTTGAGCCCGATAAGCCCGGCTGCCTTAGAGCTTTCCTTGGAAATCTGGCTAAACCCACGCTGAGCCTTGCTTCTCATCAGGGAGTGCTAATGGGTGACCTTCTGATGAATGAGCTCCAGGCCGAGTGTTGGCTCGCGTGTTGGCTCCGGGCTTCTAAAGACAACGTCTTCCAGCAAAGGGGAATAGGGAAATAGCGGTGGTGGAGCCCAGGGTGTGGGGGGGAGCATTCTGAGGGGCAAGGGTAACCTTCCTAGAGGCCTGTCTCTTAGGACCTCCCACCCCCCACCTTCTCCAGCAGCAAAAAAGGCCACCTCCTTCCTCAGTCCCGTTGCCTGGGAAATCAGGATGCAGGGAGCCGGCCTGTGAGTGAGCGATGGGCTCTAGAGCAAGGTCATCAATCAGGCTTGGGCTCTGCTCCCCGAGCCTGCGTGACTCCACAGAGACGCCTCCAGGCGCCACTGCTGGAGCAAGTGGGAGGGGCCGGAGAAGGGGGTAGGGGGTGAGGAGCAGCCTGGGGATGAGAGCAAATGCAGGGGCTGGACTTCGGACTGGATTCTGCTGCTCTGCGATGCTAGGCGCCATCTGTGAAATGGGCTCATCTTCCGGTGAGGACAAATGGAGCTCAGAAGACTGAAAGCCACATAAAGCTTAAAAGGGTAGATTCTGGGGATGCCTGGGTGGCTCCATCGATTAAGCGTCCCACTCCTGATTTCGGCTCAGGTCCTGATCTTACCAGTTTGTGAGATTGAGCCCCACATCTGGCTCTGCACTTCCAGTACAGAACGTAGAGAACGGTCTCTCTCTCCCTCTCCCGCTCTCTGCACCCGTGCCCCCTCTCAAAATACATAAATAAATCTTAAACAAAAGGGTGGGGCTCCTGGATGGCTCAGTCATGATCTCACGGCTTGTGGGTTCAAGCCCCACGTCGGACTTTGCGCTGACTGCGTGGAGCCTGCTTTGGCTTCTCTGTCTCCCTCTCTCTCTGCTCTTCCCCTCTTCAAAAATAATTAAAAACATCTTTAAAAATAATTTTTAAAAAAGGGTAGATTCTGGAGCCGGACTACCTGGGCTCATAGCTCCGCTCTGCTCTGCAAGATACATGACCTAGGATGCAAATGATTGAATGGCCTCAGTTTCTTATCTACAAAACGGGCAGTAATAGTGCCTCAGAGGGTTGTTGTAGGGATCGAATAAGTTAATACATGAAAAGCAGTTGCAGAGTGCCTAGCACACAGCATACACTTTATTATTATAAGTAATAGCTGTTATATTTTGATCTTATGGGGGAGTAGCTGAAGAATCTGGGTGTCTTCTCTCTTCGCAAACCCTCGAGGCCAGGTAGAAGAGCAGGTTATCANCCTGTGGGTCCCAGAAGGCAGGGCCCAGACTGACAGTGGCAGATTTAGGGAGACAGAATCTGGTCGAATGGGAGGAGAACTAGCTGGACAAGGGCAGGGAGTGAGATTCCTGTCCTGGAGGCATACAAAGGCCAGTGCGGGGGATTTAGACCCAGGGGCATGTGGGTGTGAGCGTGCCAGTCTCGAAGGCCTGCGTAGCCCTGTGTCACTAAGCCCATGACCAAGTCCTAGAAGACGGACTTTTGCTTCTTATTTGACTTCCATCCCCTTCCCCCCTAGGGATCTCTGAGTTTGTTCTTTTTTTTTTCTTAAATAACTTTTTATTTTATTTTTTTAATGTTTTATTTATTTCTAGGAGAGAGAGAGAAAGACAGCGTGAGCAGGGGAGGGTCAGAGAGAGAGGGAGTCACAGACTGAAACAGGCTCCAGGCTCTGAGCTGGGAGTCAGCACAGAGCCCGACGCGGGGCTCGAACCCACGAACCGCGAGATCATGACCCAAGCGAAAGTCGGACGCTTAACCGACTAAGCCACCCAGGCGCCCCATTGTTCTTGTTTAGCTTCTGGTTCCTGGGCTAGTCAGTAGATGAGGAGGGCTGTTAGACTCAGGAAGGAAAGAGCTTGGAGTCACCAGACCTGGGTTCGAATCCTGCCTCTGCCCCTCCCTGGTGTGATCTTGGGCCAGCCCTTTTATCTCTCTGAGTCTCTGTTTTCTCACTTGCAAACATGAGCCGAATGACCCAGGGCTCTTCGGAGGGAAACACGAAAATTAAAGGAAATGGTGAATGTGAAGGGCAGTGATTTTGAGCACGGATCCAAATCTGGTTTGAATCCTGGCGCTCGTAACTAGCTGTGCAAACTGCACAAGTCACATATCCTCTCTGGGTCTCATTTTCTCCTTTGTAAAATGGGACTGAGCCCCTCACTGTTTCCCCAGGCTGGTCCTGGGCCTCTGGAGTGACTTCATCTCTGGAGTGGAGTGGGGTGGGCTGTCTGGCTGGGTCGGCCTCCCTCCCCTGTCCCTCCCCGGGGGCGGGGGTGGGGGTGG
>NW_027527548.1:1746298-1786175 GCF_008692635.1 Crocuta crocuta | reverse complement strand
GTGGGGGTGGGGGTGGGGTGGGGTGGGAGCCACACCTTCTGCACTACAATGATGGCCTCCTGAGTGTCGCTGTCCGTGGTGACCTTGAACACATGGCCGCCGCTGCCGCTGTCCTCCTTGAGATGGTAAGTCATGTCCGTGTTCTCGCCCACGTCTGAGTCCTCGGCCTTCACTCGTCCCACAGCCGTGCCGATGGGGGCCGACTCCTGAATGCTGAACTGGTACATCTCTGTAGGGGACACAGCTGTGAACAGGGATGGGGGCAGCCCCTACCCCGACTTCCACCAGCTTTAGGGGACAGGAGAGGGGGGTCCAGTTGGGCTCCAGGGAGGACAGTGTCTGCAAGGGGCTCCTAAGCGGGCGGTGCAAAGAGGAGGCTCCTCATTCTGACCCTGGGTTTATTTGCTGATCAGTTAGGGAACGTGCCTGCAGATCTGGGGGCTTCAGTTTCCCCATCTGCCCACCAGGGGCACCAAGGCGCACAGTGATCAAGGCCCCGGTTCTGGAGTCCGCCCTGGCTGTGGAATCCTGAGCCTTACTTTCCTCACCTGTAGAATGGAAATAATAATAGCGCCTTCCTAACAGCACTGCCATTATCCTGATGAACTTAGATGATGAGACATGGAAAGTGCTTAGTACAGAGCCTGGCACGTGGGGGCCACTCAGTACATGGAACAAACTATAAGATAATAGTGGGGGCTCCATGCTGATTTTTCTGTTGCTGTTGGTGTTAATGACGATGTTCCTTCCTTTCCATATATTTATTAATTAAGCACCTATGACATCTCAGATGCAGGTCTAGTCACTGGGGTTATGGCAACAAGCAAAACAGACCCGAATCCCAGCTCTCAGTGCTTTCCTCTTAACAGAAAGAGAAAGACACAAACAATCACATCAGTAAAACATGCAGTATATCAAATGGTGATAGGTACTTTGGAGAAAAATAAAGTAGGGGAAGGGGAAGGGAAAATACGGATGAGGGTGTGTGTGGAGTTTTAAGTCCGGTAATCAAGAAAGGGAAGAGTGTCATCTCACTGGGAAGATGACATTTTTGCAAAAGTCTGAGGGAGGTGAGGGAGTAAGCCAAGCAGATATTTGGGAAAGAGCATTCCAGACAGAGGGAGCAGCAGGTGCAAAGGCCCTGGGGTGGGTGTAATGCCTGGCATGTTTGAAGAATGGCAAGATGGCCGCTGTGGCTGGAGGGGAGAAGCAGAGCAGAGACCAGAAGAAAGGAGGTCAGATGGGACACAAACAGTACCTCGCTCTCCTCCCGGAGTTGAGGCCGAGAGGAGGGTGATTTGCTAAATGATGGGCCAGTGCAGGTGAAGCGGGGGCCGTGGAGCTGGGGATGGATACCCCGTGTGCGAAGTGACTGCCTCTAATTGATTCTCACACAACAACAGCCGGCGCGGGGCTTTTTCTGAAACAGGCTGACTGCGCCACTCCCTTGCTTGAATCCCTTCCATAGCTCCCGTTGCCCTCAGGTGGAGCTGTCTGAGACCTTTGGCCTGCCCCGCCGGACACTTGCTGCCTGGCCCCTGGCGACGTCTGCAGCCTCAGCCTCCATCTCCCCGACCCCAGCTTCGACCTGCCTGAGGTATTTAGACTGCCTCATCTCAGGCCTTCCCTCTATTTTCCTTTCTGTCGTGCCCTCCCCAGTTCCTACCTTTCTTTCAGTCTTACTGAACGTTCCTTCCTCCAGGGAGCCTTCTCAGACTGACCTCCAGGCTCTGCTCCTGTGCCCCAGGGCCACCAAGCTCAGCCCATTTTTATCAGGCTTCCCGCACTTCCCTCTCCCTTTCTGCTTCCTGCCCTCCCCTCTCTCCTCTGTCTGGGGCGTGAGCTCCTGGAAGGCAGGAACCACGTCTCTTCTTCATCGGGCATTCTCGAAGCCTGGCAGAACCCCAAACTGTCACATAAATGAAATGTGTGAGTGACTAGGGAGTGGGTGAATGCAGAAGAGTAAGAGTGATGGGTCTACGTGCACCAGGTTAACGCAAATTCAAGAGTCTGACAACAGCCAGTGTTGGTGAGGGTGTCGTACAGGGGATGTGTGCATTTTCTCACGGGGTGGAGTTTGGCTTTATTTAGTAAAGCTGAAGGTGAGGATAGCCCACGAGGTAGCTCTTCTAGCCCTCTGTGTACACACTAGGGAAATGCGTGCAAAACGGGACTCGGAGATGATCAGCAAGGTGCAACGATGTAGGGAGCCGTATTTATAACCGCCGCAAATTGGAAACAAACTAAACGTCCATCAACATAGAATAGGCACACGGTGGAACAGTATACAGCAATGAGAATGAATACATTATAGCCCCAAGCATTACATACGATTTCATACACATAATCTCAAGAGAGAAAAAAAGCAAGACACAGATAGGTTGTACGGTAGGATTCTGTTTATAGAAGGTTAAGGAAAGCAGGTGAACTTGAGGTGTGATGTCAGCTGATGCGAATGTAGGTCAAGTGACTCGAAAGCAAAGAGGTGGCAGTCACAAAAGCAGACTGTGGGTAACTCCGGGGGAGGGGGTGTGGGGGTGAGTTATGATCAGGAAAGGCACGTGGAGGCTTCTGGGGGTCTTCACTGGGGCTGCGGGAGTGTCCGCTTTAGAATTACTTGCTAAACGAGATGTTTATATTTTACACCCTTCCGTTTGGGTGCATAGCTCACGATAAAGAAGTGTTCAAAATAAATTTTAAAAAAAGACTTAGAAAAAAAAGGGGGTGCCTGGGTGGCTCAGTTGGTTAAGCATCCGACTTCGCCTCAGGTCATGATCTCACAGTTCCTAGGTTTAAGCCCCACATCAGGCTCTGTGCTGACAGCCAGCTCAGAGCCTGGAGCCTGTTTCAGATTCTCCCTCTCTCTCTGACCCTCCCTTGCTCACGCTGTCTCTCTCTCAGAAATAAATAAAACATTGGAAAAAAAAAGACTTAGAAAAAAATGTTCAAAATAAAGAAAGAATGAATAAATGAATGATTAGACGAGTTTTCCTGGGGCCCGGGGTCCCTCTTCTCTGCTCTGCCCCACGGCCTCCAGCTCAGAGCTCGCACAGAGCCCTGCACACCTGGGCACGAGACTGGGCGGTCCCCTCCCCTCTACGCGCTGCCTCAAAGCGCCCCCCTCAGCAGTGCGCCTGGGCCAGGGGAGCGGGCGGGCCCATTTCCGCGCCGGCTCTGAGTCTGGGCTAAGGCCCCCGATGATGGTGTGCTCTCAGCTAAGGGATTGGATTCCCTTATCTCGCGGGGGTCAGTCCCCTGTGGCGGGCCTAATGTGAGAGCAGCAGACCTCAAGTAATGGCTCCCTGATAGGGATCAGCCCGGCTCCCCGCGGCATTTAGTCTCTGCCAGCTTCGGCGGCTTCCCTGGCGCGGCTCGCGGCCCGAGCCTGGACAGAGGGGCTGGCCGGGCCGACGGGGAGCCCGGGGACTCGGCCAGAGCACCACCCTCCCATCTCCTGTTGTGCCAGGAGAGTGGAAAGGCCCCCCTAATTCAGAAGCACAGGATCCTGTCCTCTGGGGTCATTGTGGGCTCAGACCTGTCACTCCAGACCTCAGCCCCATGCAGCATGGGCGGACCCCGGCCTGGGTCTGGCTGCCGTCTCTGCCTGCATCCCCGTCTCCCCACCAGTTCTACCCTTTGCAAGCTTGGGTCTGTGGCAGAGCGCAGGGGGTGAGCGAGGAGCAGCGAGGGGCCGGATGGAAGCAGGGGGAGGGGAGGGAAGGTACCGGTGTTATGGTGTTACAGGCTGTGTGGGGAACCAGACTCTGAGGACTTCCTCCGCAAGAGGCATGATTGGAGGGGCACTGGGGGTAAGGGGGTGACTTGGGTGGACAGACAGACAGACAGATTCGAGTCCTTCTTCTGGCCGAAGCCAAAGGGGAAGTATGAGGTCATGCGGTCGGTTGGTGGCCTAGAAGAAAGATTGGACACCCACGGCCCCCCCACTACGGCAGCCCGAGGGGAGGGGTGCTGGGGGGTCTCCGGGACAGATGCAGATGTGACCACCTCCCCCGGGAAGGCCTCACTCACTCTGCGGGAAGCGGGGGGGGTTGTCATTGACATCGGTGACCACAATGGTGACGGTGGTGGAGCCAGAGAGGCCTCCCAGCTGGCCCGCCATGTCTGTGGCCTGGATCACTACCTCGTAGCGCTCCTGGCTCTCGCGGTCAAGGTCGGGCACGGCCGTCCGGATCACGCCTGTGGGTTAGTGGAAGTGAAGCCACAGATTGCACACCCCACGCGCTGGCGGCTGATAACGGAGACCCCGCCACGGGCAGAGGCGGGGCTCGGGCAAGTTCAGGAGGGGAGCGCAGTAGACGCCGCAGAGGCAACAGTACAGATGCGGGCTGGGGGCCAGCACACACGCCGGGGCACACTCACCCACACGCTCATGCAGATGTGCTCACACAGATGACTCACACTCACATCTGCTCAGACAGATGTGCTCTTTCATCTGTCAGTGGCACTGACCAGAGCCAGGCAAGGACCAGCAGCTTGGTGAGTGTTAAGTGAATGGGACTCCCACTCCCACTTGTGCACGACCGGGAGTCACACTCACCTGGCACATACACTAGGTACGTCTCATACACTTATACAGTACCTACACTAGAACATACGTGTGATCACATATACACCCACACATATGCACACTCACAGCTACATGTGCACACTCTTATTTTCACATCCCCCTCTCCACAATGGAGTCAGAACTGAGGTCCCTGTGCCCTGGCCCAGCCCTGGATTCTCTGTCCAGGCACTGGCTGATCACTGATCCGATGATCCTTCAAACTGTCAATGCAGGAGGGGCGGGGGCGGCAGGAATGGGGGTGACCGCAAGAATAATTCTGCCGAGCAGAAGGCCAAGCTCCTTGTCTCTCTGCCGAGTGGGAGAGCAAGGTGGAGGGGAGAGTTGATGAGGCATTGAGAGCCTCCCCCACCACTCACTCCAACCTGCCGAGTACCAGGTGGTGACAGGTGGTGCCTGGGGCCTGAGCGCCAGGTGGAGTCATGCATCAGCAGCCCCTTGATGCGCCCCATAAAACCCAATCTCCAACTCCTGATGTCCCCAAACAGCCCCCAGACTCCAATAAAGGCAACAGAATGAGGGGAGAGGCTGTAGTATGTGTGTGCGTGTGTGTGTGTGTGTGTGTATTTGCATGTGTAGCTGGGGAAGCCAGGGGGAGGGCATCAAGGAGGTGGTCCTGCTTTTGTGGCATCACTGGAGATATGGAAATGTGCCATCTATCTAATTAAGAACCGTATAGGCCCTCCATCGGCGGCCTCCGAGGCCCCTCAATAGGCTTCCTGCTGACCTCTCCTTTACTGAGAATGGTCTTCCCAAGGACAGAGGAGTCTTAGAAGCAGCTGAACTTGGGATAAATCCCAGATCTGCCATTTTTGGGGGCCATGTGATCTTGAGCAAATCCCTTCCTCTGAACCTCCTCATCTGTAAAATGGGTCAGGTACAATACCTCCCTGAAGAACAGGAATTCTCAACCTTAGCACTATGGCCATTTGGGGTGGCATAACTCTACCCACTAGATGCCAGTTGCAGGACGCTCCCCCCAACCCCAATCCTGGTCAGAGCAGGCCCTCCTTGACCTGACCCAGGTGCTGCGCCCCAACACTGGGTCTGTGAACAGGGCGCCCTTCGGGTGCTGAGGGTAGGGCCCCCGGGCTCTGCTGGTCTATCAGCTGAGGCTTTCCAGCCCCAGATAGCAGGGACTGAACTGGGAAGGTGGGCCCACCTGCATTCTCTGCCGGGCGGGGCTGGAAGGAGGGAAAGAGCAAAAGACACGAGAGAGGGGAGAGAGACGACACGGAGGCCTGGGGAAGAGAGACGAGAGGAACCTAGTGAGAAGCAGGAGGAGAGAGATGAGGGAGACAGGCACTGGGGACAGAGAAGGAGACGGGGAGGAGAGGGAACAGACAGTGAGGGAGACCTAAGGAGCCCGGAAAGAGAGAAGGAAAGAGGGGAGTGGTTAAGCAGGCAAATGCGCACTTAGGAGGACACAGAGAGGAACAGAAAGCCAGAGGCCTGGAGCGAGAGGGGCAGGGAGGGGAAGAACGGAGTGGGGAAAGAAAGAGAACGACAGAGACAGACCACAGGGAGACACAGGGCTGGGAAGGGGTGAAGAAAAGCAGTGGGAGGGAGGAAAGGAGAGAGCAACCAGACGGACTGATGGCGGAGTGACCACCAGGTCAGAAACAGGGCCTCCCGGAGGGCCCCAGTCAGAAGGGCCAGGAAGGGAGCTGAGAGGTTGGAGCCCTTGCCGCACGCTAAGCTGTGTGCATTCGCTTTGCATCCAGGACCTCACTGAACCGAGGGGCGCTGGGATTCGGGACCACTGTGCATCTGTGAGCTTGTGCTCATGCGGGGGGGAGGGGGGTCTGGGGGCGGGGCTCCGACTGAGGTCCTTGCTGTCGCTGCCACGTCTAGTCCAGAGGACGCAGGGACACTAAACGCTTTTCACTTGGAGACTGATCACGAAGGCATGTAGACGGTCAGGTCCCAGCCCCGGGACTGACTTTGGCCTTGGCCACGCGACTTGCTTTGGCCAACGGGACATCAGCAAGTGTGACAAAAGCAGAGGCTCAACTAGCCCTTGGGTGCTGGGGCCTGTTCTCTTGGAACCCCAAGACCACTGTGCTGGAAGAAAAGCCCAGGAGGAAAGGCCACACGGAGGGAGGGGCCCGGCCGTGCCAGCTGTCCTGGCTGATGGCCAGCTGACTGTTGCCACGCGAGTGACCCCAGCAGAAGAACTGCCCAGCCAACCCACAGGATTGTGACAAATAATAAATTGTCGCTGTTTTAAGTCACTGTGTCTGGGGGCAGTCTGTCATCTCGCGTAGATTGCTGACGGAGAAATCACTTTCCTGGGCCCGTCCCTCTGCCCGGCTCACTCATGCAGCTGCGTTTCCCTGGAGGCCCATCAGCTGCCTGGAGGGCCCAGTGTGGCCCCACACATACACCTGGCAGTCGGTCCTGGCTGTCAGCTGGGGCTTCTCCTGAATCTACAGGCTGGGCTAGCTTCCTCCCATGGTGGTCTTGGGAGAGGAAGCGTGAAGGCCACAAGGTCTCTTCAGGTCTAATCTGGGACTTGGTGGAACCTTGTCTCTGCTCTCAGATTTAAGGCTCCACCTCTTTTTTTTTTTTTCTTAAGTAAACTCCACGCCCAACGAGGGCCTCAAACTTATGCCTTTGAGATCAAGAGTCTCAAGCTCTTAGACTCAGCCAGCCAGGCACCCCTCAAGACTTCACCTCTTGATAGGAGCAGTGGTAAAGTCACTTTATCTAGAGGAGTGGGAAGAATTGATGGCATATTTTGTTGCCTGCTCGGTTCCGCTCCCCACTTAACCACCTTCTGCTGCTGGGAGGAGCATCCTGGAGGCTGGGCCTTTTTCCCACCAGGGCTCCAGGGGCGGGGGAGGGATTCCCAGATCAGCCCATGAAAGTCGCTCCTGAAACCTTCTGCAAATTCCTTCATTCACTCACTTCTTAGACCTACTTGCTGAGGACCTACTATGCTACTTACTATTTACTGAGGACCTACTATGCATAGGGGCCACGGAGTCAGATATGAGGCAGTACAAAAAGGAGGGACAGACTGGTTCAAGTCTCCTTTCTACCATTTACATGCTATCTGACCTTGGGCAAGTGCTTGGGTCCCTCTGAGCCTCAGCTTCCTATTCTATAAAATGGGGCTGCAATTAAATGGGACAAATTTTCCAGTGGCAGGTCTCACATTTTGGGGATGCCTTGATGATCCCCCCCCACTCCTCAAATCCTGGATCTGGGGACCCGATAAATACGTTTCATGAGGGTGGAGATTCATACTGGCCTTGTTCATCATCTGATGGGTAGTAGGTGTTCAATAAACATCTGGACTGCCCGGCCTACTGCCACAGACCCTCTGTCTCCCCTCTCCCAGTCTGGGTGTCATTGTCTGTTGGTGTCTGGCTTCTCTGTTGGAACAAAAGCCCCGTGGGGGCAGAATCCAGACCTAGTTTATCCTCCTGACCCCAGGACCTGGCACTTAGAAGGTCCTCAGCCAAGGGTTGTTTCATCCATCCCAGGAAAACAGACATGTCTGTGCCCAGTTGAGAATCTTCAGCAGGTATCTTGAGTCTTGCTATTCCTGCGGGGGTGGTGGTAGTGGGCGGGGGCTGGGGATTAGAACCTGGCCTCTGCTCTCTGCAGCCTTGCTCTCACCCATCGCCCCCAGCTCCAGCTCTTGTCCTCGCCACCCCCGCTGTCCCCCCCAAATTCTGCAGAAGGGGCCCTGGAGCCCAAGTGATGCCTCATTAGCCCGCAAATGCCATCCCTGTAGCCCCTGTGGGGGGCTTGCTGGCAGGCCTGGCCTTTAAAACACACAAGTTAATTCCTCTTCTGGCACTCGGCCTCATGGCACCCCGCCTCCTCCTTTCCCTCACACCTTCCTCTCAGGGCCCGTTCCGGCGCTGCTCCCTGCTATCTGCACAGCGAGAACAGACTGTACCTCGCAGCAGCTGCTAAATATAGACCCGCATCAGCGGAATATTCCTGGCTGGGGAAATAGAGCTGGGGCTGGGNGGGGGAGGGCCATCTGGGCCTTCCTGGGAAATGTCAGCAAAGACCTTCGCAGACTGAGAAAGTCGAGGACCCTAGGACAAGGACCTCATGTGCGCTTCTTCACCTTCCTTGCCCGGCGCCCACTTGCCGGCCTCGAGGGAGCTGTTCCTGGCCCGCCCCCTGGGCTCCACGGCCTCCCACTTGCCTAACTCTCTGCAAGAGGGGACTCTCTTGCTTAGAACCTGGTCACCCTCCTCACTGTCTTGGAGTCTGGTCTTCTATCTGCTCACTCCTGGCCCCTCCCTTCTTTCCACATCCTGTCTCTTCCTCCCTTTCTGAAAGGGATCACATCTAGGGCCCCCTAATCAGGCTGAATGAATGAAGGCTGGTACCAGATACTGCGCTGAGCACTTCATATGCTTGCTGTTCCCCTGGCCTGCCCGCTCCCTCCTAGATACCAAGAGACTCATACTCTCACTTCACTCATGTCTCTGCCCAAGGTTACCTCCCCAGAAAGGCCTGTCCTGATTTCTTCAGCTAAGTCTATCCCCTTACCCTGCTTCCGGTAGCTTCCTAGCACTTGTTGCTACCCGACGTTCTGTTACACATGAATATGCTTACTGTCCGTATTCCCTACTTGGATGAAAGCTCTGCGGCGGGAGGGTCTTAGATTTGCCTCCTGCTGTATGCTCAGAGCCTAGAACAGAGCCAGGCACTTAGTAGGCACTCGATAAAGAGTTGTTGAATGAATGAAGGAACTCTCCCGTTGGACCCTCACAATAATCATGTGAGATGGGAATTTATTATCCCTCTTGTGTGCATGGGAAACCAAAGCTTAAAGAGCCCCAGTTATTCAGAGAGCTCTGGGCCCCTATTTCAGATGACCCCCTAGACGTTCTAAATGTTTCTTTCCTCCCCTTCGCTCATCTTAAAGCCACTATGGTTCAAATGGAATTAATTAGCTCTGCACCAGATGCCAGGGCACATTCACTCATTCTTCTGCTCCTAGTTTTCTTGATCCACATTCCTCCACCTGTTTCTCTAGATGGGGCCCCTTCCCACCCACAACCCAACGTTGGGAACCCCCAGATTCTTCCCTCAATCTAGTCCCCTGCATTCATCCAGGTCCCCAAGGTTTGCCCTTGGCAGGATCTCACTGTCATTCTTCATTCTCCCTCCTTAGCACCTCAACTAACCCTCACCACCAATCCTGTGTCATCTCTGGCTCCCTAACTAGATGGAGCAGGTTAAGGAGCATGGGGGCTGAGAAAAGGCGCAGGCCTTGGTGTCTGTCCTTTGGGGCTCTCTGTTGGGCACCCCAGGCTACTGAGTCTCCCTGAATACAATTCCTGCCTCTGAGCCATGCTATAGAGAGCAGCCCGAGGGATCTTGTTAAAATGAAAACCTGAGCATGTCACTTCCCTGCCTAAAAGTCATCAATGAACCCAGAGTGTGGGTGAGGAGGACAAAACAGGAGCCTTCCTATGTGGCTCTCGGGAGTGTAATCTGGTACATTTCGGCATTATCTAGCCAGATTCCAAATGCATGTGCTCTTTGACCCAGCTTTTCCACTTCCCGAAAATTATCCTGCAGATATACTCACACAAGCACAAAATGATATATGTATGAGGTTATTCACTGTAGCATTGTTCGTTGTAGCAAAAGATTGGAAACAGCGTAAGTGTCCATCAGTAGGGGACTGGTGAAATAAATTTTAGTGTATCCACAACAGCTGTTAAGTAAAAGAATGAGGAAGCTCTTTATGTACTGATATAGAATAATCTTCAAGATGTATTGTTAAGTGAAGAAGGCAAACAGTGTGTATAGTGTGTGTTTATAGCTACCCTTTGTGTAAAAAAAATAAAACAAGTACATGTACCTATTTTCTTGTACATGCATAGAATAGCTCTGGAAAGATATCCAAGAAAATTACATTGTTTGCCTTGGGGACACAGACTGGGTGGCTGGGGGACTGGAAGGGGTGAAGAATTTCCACTAAATATGTTTGAACTACTTTTTGAATTTTGAACCCTGAAATGTGTTATCTATTAACAAAAAAAAATTAATATTTTCCAAGTGAATGAGTCCAGAATCTCATAGAATATATACACCAAGTGGCTACCTGTGGGAGCTGCAATTACTGGAGATGAGGGTAGGGATATTTTTCTTTTTCTTTCTTTCTTTTTTTTTTTTTTTTTTTACATTTTTAAATGTTTGAGAGTTTCCGAAAATTGAGTGTCTCCTTACTTTTGTAAGGAGAGAAAAAATGACAAAGATACTATGTGTAAGATAATACAATTACAACTGTGTTCATAGCCTGGAATCCTCAACCCCTGACCCCAACGAAACAAACACACAAACAAAAGCCCAAAACCCAGATCCACCACACACGTACACCTTCCCCCATTGCCCTTTGAATAAAATCCAAGGTCTTGAGCCTGCCTTATACTGGGCCCAGTCGGGCCCCTGCCAGCCAGCCCACATCACATCTCAGCCTGCCTGCTTCCCCCGGTCCTGGGTTGCTTACAATTCCCCTCATGCCTCAGGCTGTTCTTTCCCTCCTAGTTCTTTGCCTGCACCATGCCCTCTGCCTAGAATGCCCGTCTCTAAATCCCGTTCAGGACCACGCTTTCTTAGCCTTTGGGGATCCGCTGCTACCACCTTCCAGAACCTTGCATCCTAATTGCTCATGCAAGTGCCCCAGCCCCCACCGGACTGGGAGTCCCAAGATGGCACCGGATAAACATTCTGTGCTGTGACGTCTCACCTCCCGCCTTCCCTCCTGCCCTGCCCCTCCCCCCGCAGGCACCGGGAGAACACCGCTTGGCATCAGCAACCGCGCCCCGCTGTGTGACCTCAGCGCAGCCCTTCTCTTGTCTGAGCCTCAGTCTCCTCCTCTACCCTCCCCACCACTCTGGCAAGGCCCCTCAGAGACGTAATCCGGGGACTGTGTTTGGTGGTGTTGGGGGAGGGAAAAGAAGCCAAGAAGCCATTCTTCTCTAACGGGGTCCTCCCAACAGATCCTTAACAACTGCCCTTTGAACAGAGCTTTCACAGCTGCTGAAAAGACGCCCTTCACCAGCTGACTCCCCCAAACGACACGTACGAACCACCCCTTAAGGGCTGCAGACAGTAGCCTCAGTTTGGCACCAAGGACGAGAGGGCCGCTTGGTTTGGACCTCTGAAGTCCCTTCAGGGCGCCCCCTGTGGCCGCATCCTGCATTTTTGTTTCTCTGCCAGTCTTGCAGGCGGCCCCCGGCCTATTCTTTTCTGTTCCTCAGCCTTTCCCTTTCCGTCTGGCCGCCCTTCCCTCTCGGCAGCCCTGGAACCAGCAACACGCCCCCCCGCCCCCAGCTCCGGTCCCATCCTCCGCGTGGTCTGGATAGAAGGCTGATCACAGACGTTGGCCCGCCCCCGGCCCCGCCCCTTCGCGCCCCTCCTCCGGTCCTGCCCAGGCCCCGCCCCTCTGGCCCGGCCCCGCCCCTCACCGGTCTTGGGGTCCACGGTGAAGTGGTGCTCGCCGTCTAGCACGCTGTACACCAGCCGGGCGCTGCTGCCGTACGTGGGGTCATCCGCATCCGAGGCCATCACCTGCATCACCGACGTGCCTGGGCCCGGGGGACCAAGCGAGACGGGGGTCACCTGGGGCCGCTGTGCCTGTCCTCCCCACCCCAGGGAAGCTGGGGGAGGAGATGCAGGCTGAAGGTCATGGAAACTAGTTCCCTCACAGTCCCCATCCCCACACCGACTCCCAACCCTCTTCCTGATCTGGGGCCTTCCTGTGGCACATGCACCACCATAGAATGAGAGCAGGATTCAAGTCTCCCTTTGGTGGCTCCCAGCTGTGGGACTCTGGCAAGAGAAAGCGGCCTTTCTGAATCTGTCTCCTTGTCAGTAAGTAGGNGGTAGTCCTGGGTTTTTGAGGTTGAGGGAATGTATTTGAAACTCTCAGGGCAGACCAGGCTCAGTCTCTCAGTGGGTGGTGGCAATGGTCATCTTCACCAGTTAAGGTCATAAGGTCAGAGTGAGCGCCAGGACTGGAAACCAGACACCTGACTCCCAAAGCAAGGGTCTTTCTACCCACTCCAGCCCCTCCTGATTTCTCAAGGGAATTCTGTTTCTTTCCTCCGGCCCCCCTTCTTCCCCCTCCCCCAACCTGATGAGAGTTGGGGCAGCCGAGGATAACCAAGTTCACTGGGACTCAGAGGCCAGTGTCACTTGAATCTGGGGCAGAAGGATGGCAGGCCCCAGCATTCCTTTTGGAAAGTAGTTGTCTGTGAGCCCTCCTGCCCTCTTCACCCCTCACCGTAGGTGCCCAGACAGTCCTTGCCCCCAGGAACACACACACACACACACACACACACACACACACACACACACACACCACACACAACACACACACAGACTTCTCTACATGCTCTACACGCTCCGCACGTAGGCTGCCGGGAGAGTATAAATTGGATAAAAGTCCATCAAACAGCGGCAATTAAGTTATTGATTTTCGACGCTGCCTCATTAAACTGGGAGCTTCTCTCAGCCTGTCCCAGAGATGGCTCTAATTTGACATCATGTTCAATTTGACGAAATCAGGGCTTGGGACGTGAAGCTGGACAGGATGGTGGTGAGGAGAGGGGGGAGGGGTTGGATGGAGAGGCAGGCAAAGCCTTCTGGGCCATCTGAACCTTTCCAGAAAGCAGGGGGTGAGGTAGAAGACCCAAGGGGGAGTCTTGGAGGCTCATGATATGACCCAAGGGGATGAGACTCAGACCTCACTTCAAGCAGATGCCCTGCTAGGGAGGGGATGGTGAGGTTCTGGGTGGGGCCCTCCTGCGGCTGGGGTTGGACTCTGGGCCAGCAGGGTGGCATGCCAGGAGGTGAGGCCCATTCACTGCTCGGCTAATGAGTGAGGCTCTGGAAGTGCTACTGCAGCAATTCTGCTAAGCCCAGCCCGCTGCCCGCCTCTCCCGCCTCCAGCCTCGGGCCCTCCATCATTCCAGACAGACACATGTATTTATTTTTCACTCTTTTGCATTTCTCATTTTCCTCTCTGTGTCCCCCCTCCCAGTCTGAGCCTCCTAAACCAGCCCTGCAATGCGCCTTTCTTTGGCAGCTCCAGCTCCATGTCAACCATGTCGGGGTTGCCTAGAGAAGCTAGGGAAGGGATCTGAGCAAGCCCCCTCCCTCTTGATGCTTGGTGCCTAGGGTCTCCTGCCCAGAGCCAAGGACATAACCCCAGGTGCTTCCTATTATACAGAGAGAGGAGAAAGGAATAAATTCCTATTGAGCACCCACTACATGTCCAGCCTCACTAGCCACATAAATCCATTATCTCTAATCCTCATAGTATTTCTGAGAGGCAGAGAGGGCCCCCTCTAGGTTATAGGTGAAGAAACAGGTTAAACAGGTAAAAAGATCTGACCAAGAGCACAGAGAGAGGAAGTGTTGGGATTTGAACCCAGGACTCTCTGAGACCAAAGCCCTCCTGGGTGGCAGGGTCAACACAGGCAGAATGGCTCTGGGGATGGTGGCCCAGTGTACTGAATCATGATCGGTGATGACTCTGCCACTTATTATCAGTTTGACCTTGAACATGTCACAAATCCCTTTGTGCCTCAATTTTCTCATTTGTGAAATGAGGATGATAGTACTACCAAATTACTGGGATTGTTCTGAGAACTCAAATAGATTTCCATGCTCAGCACCGAGGACAGTGCCTGGCCCTTGCCAAGAACTTCATAAATGCAGGTTGTTGTTGTCTGGGGAGGCAAGGCATGCCAGTATACAATAGTACAATCATGCCTCCCTCACAGACATACTGAAATGGGAGAAGATACATAAAGCTTCAGGCTCATGGTGGGTGCTCAATAAATAGTAGCTGTTGTAACTGTTATGAGAGAGGGTCTCCCTGTCATCCCCCTCTGCCTGTTCCCCCTCACCCTTGGACAAGGCACAATGTCAGGCTGAGTGACTCCCCAGGGACATGGCTGATCTCTCTCTCTCTCTCTCTCTCTCTCTCTCATTCTCTCTCTCTCTCCCTGTCTCGCTGGCTGCATCCCAGGGACTCCTGCGGGGATGATGGAATCATTTCCCCAATCCGGGATTCTTTATTGCAGCCATTACAGTTAATGCCGACACGTGGGGATGGTGAAGGGTCAGTGATTCACCACTAGCTCCCCTGGCTCCAGACCCCCTCCTACTTTCTTCACAAGTCAGCAGCAGCCCGGAATGGGCAGATAAAAGGGTGCCAGGCCTGTGGCTGCTCTAAGGCCACCCCGGGGTCATCCTCTCTACATTCAGCAGTTTGTGTTTTATAATGGCCATCACGCCCAATCCCTCTTTAGTCCTCAGGTGAACTCTATGGTGTGGAAGCAGTGGTATGCTGGTAAGTGTTTAACCATCGGCTCCAAGGGGTAGACGGATGGGGTGGAATGCCCTGCTTTGTAGTGTTTGTTGATTTCCATGGTGTAAATACTTTCACCAGGGCCAGTTTCAAGCTATCAACTGGCTCACAAAACAGAAAATCAATATTTGCCTATTGTGAGCTGATAGGAACAAACACAGTACAATCCTGCATCATTCCCATTTTACAGATGAGGAAACTGCTACACACAAAGAAGGATGAAAATGTGAATTACTAATAAGTGATAATGAAACCCACTATTATATATCATTATTTGATAATGATAGATTACATTTATTGAATACTTACTTTGTGCTAGATACTATGATAAGCCACTTATGTATATTATCTCACGGAATTTGCAAAATAAGCTTGAAGTAAGCTCTACTAAGATTTCCACTCAACAAATGAGGAAATGAGGCTGAGTGAAGTAATGAAGCCCTTTGTGCCTCAATTTCCTCATTTGTGAAATTAGGATAGTATTACTCCCAAACTCTCAGGATCATTGTGAGAACTCAAATAGATTCCCAAGTTCAGAACCGAGGACAGTGCCTGGCCAAATTCACCTGGCAAGAAGCAGTATTCAAACCCAGGACGATCTGATATCAAAACTCACATGTGTCTGGCCTTCTAAAATAGGAGGTCAATAGGAGTAGAAGTAGACAGGCAAGTAAGAGATGGAAGGGTCAGAGAAAAGAGAGGGAGGGTAGAGGAGGGGAAGGGCAAGGAGCTGCATTCAGGATTCTTCCTACCCGATGCTGGTTCAAGCTCAGATGTGCAGAAACTGGACTGGGATTGACTAGGATGAGCTGCTCGCTGTCCGTGGTGCTTATGCCAGCCAGCTGTTGAGCTACATGGGGTTAAGTAAGGCCTATATCCAGGCTGCCTAGGAAGGGTTGCCCAAATGATTCTTGGGTAAACAGGATCCCAGAGCCTAGAGTTCCATGTGGAATGTTAGATATGGAAAAGCTGGTCCTTGGAGAGCACAGAAACCAGTATTTCTCAACCTGGCTGCACATTAGAATCTCTTAGGAGCTTTAAAATAAAACTGATGCTGAGCCCCACCTCAGACCAATTCAGTAGGGCTCTCCTGGGGTGGAGCAAGGCAAGCATATTTTTAAAAGCTCCTGCAGTGATTCTAAAGTGCATCCCAGGCTAAGAACTGAGGACCCAAACCAAACCCCTGATTGAACTGATGAGGAAACCGAGTCATTGAGCCTTTGCTCTCATGATAGACTCTCCCAAGGTTCTATCATTAGTGAGTGGTAAGGAAGGATTCAAACCCAGGTCTGTGGAGCCAGCATGTCACACTCCTGGACTCTGTGCCTGCACTGAAACCGAAACCTGGAAGGAAGAAGCAAGGATGACGCATGCACTCAGTGCTCCTCCCAGGCAAAATCAGCATGAGACATCAGACTCTCCTGCAAGGAGATGAGACTGGGCTTTGGCACCAGTGTGTCTTGGGTTCAAATTCCACCACTTCCTCACTCTGTGCCCTTGGTCCACTCTTTCTCCCTGTTTGACCTCTTTCCTCACCTTTAATCTAGAAGGGGCCCCTCTGCCTCTCAGGGATGCTCTGAGGACTAGAGATGGTGGATTTACATCGCTGCTAAAACTAAATATGTAGCAGTGCTCAGTCATTTATTCCTCTCTCTGCATGGTCAGAAGGTCTCTGGGGCTGTGTCTTTGGCCTGGAGCAGGAGATACCTGGGCACCATTATCAGGAGGGAGGGGGCATAGCCATCCCTCATCTCTGGTTTATCTGGGTGGCTCTGACATGGTCTGTCATGGAGTCAGAGCTGGAAACCATAGCCTGATTTCCTTTCTTGTCCCTTAAACTTGACTATCTGGGAGGTCCAGCTGAGGCCCAAACTTGGGCTCTGGAGCTCCCAGGAGGAATCCCAGTGGGCTCAGGGAGGAGGTGGTGCTTTGTGGAGGGAACTTTAAGGAAGTCATCCCCGCTGTGTGGCTGTGGGAAAACTAACTCGACTGGGCCTCAGTTCCCCTTCGGTAAAACTGGAGATAACACCTCCTCCTTCCTGCCTCCCTGGGTGAGGGAGGCCCTTTAATGAGATGAAAGAGATGAAGCACTTTGGAAAAGAACAGAGTCCTCAAACGAGGTGACCAAGTGTCATTATTATGAAGATGTTTGTAATTATTACCATCCTGCCTCTTCCCTACCTCCCTTTGCTGTCCTGCTGGGCCTGGGGAAGCCCTCAGCTCACATTTAGCTTCTCAAACATTTATAAAAAATGAGTCCCACCCCCTGCTGCTGCCAGAACTGCGCGGAATGCTTTCTATTAAAAATTAAAAACCACTTGTCGAGTCCCTGGGAACGTTCAGATTACACGGGAAACAAACCCCTTCTCAAACTCTCCCTCCCAACTCCCTCTTTGATCATCACTTACAAAGCTGGCTCAGTGGGCTGGCCTCCACTGCTTCCGCCAGCCCAGCCAGGGCAGCCTAATGATATGCTGGAGACGCAGGAATGTGGCTGCAGGGGAGGGAGGGGGAGGTCAGGGAAAGAGGGGTAGGAGGCAGGCCCAGAGACCAGTGGCAGAGAGGGTGGCACTGAGAGGTGGGGGTAGAAAGCGGGTCAGAGACAGAGAGACAAGGGATTAGAGGGGCAGAGATTCAGAGAGATGGGCAGGGAGAAAGTGGGAAAACAGATACTCAGACATATGGGGAGAAATTAGGACAGAGACAGAGAAATGAGCATCAGAGAGGCAGAGATACATAGAGACAGGGAGAAAGTGGAACACAGAATGTGACAGAAAGAAGTAGAAATGCAGAGATAAAGTCAGAAAGGAGACTTATATAGAAACAGAGACAGGCAGCGAAACATATTAAGCAAGAGGAGAGTGGGAGAGAGTGGGAGGGGGGACAAATAGAAGAAGCAATTTTGGCTCGATTGGATGAGGCCGCCCTGTGTTACAAACACACTTCTCCAGGGTCTTCAGGGATCTCTGAGGCACTGTCCCCTCACTTTCTCCTCATAGCTCCCAGCCATGGACTCACCCATGCAGGTAACCCTTGAATATTTGTGGGCTCTAATCTGTCCCCCCGGAGAGAAAGGACTCTTCCATTCCAGTTTGAGACACTTATGCTCTTCTGTCCTTTCCACATTTAAACAGGACCCTCTAGGAAGTAGTCTGGTTTTGTTTGTTTGGGGCAGAGACATTGTAAGTGCCTGCGATGCATCCCTCTGCCTGTTGCAGAAAACAAACTCTTTTTTTTTTTTGCTTATAATTCAGTTCGACTCAGTCATCCAACATCTACAGAGCACCCACTGTGTGTCAGGATGGTGGTTTTGTCGCTTTTCCACGGGGCCTGGCCTAGAGATGGTGCTCGTGTTTGTTAAATAATTTGTTGATGGAAACGACCAAGAAAGGCATGGACACACTCCTCACTGTCCAGGTTCCCTGGACCACGGGGGTGACTCCCGAGGGTCAGGGCCTCTGCTCTTCTCCGCCACCTCTCCTCACCAAAAATCTCCTGTCCTGCCCCCCCGCCCCCGATCCTGGGTGGTGAGAGTCAGTGCCGTTGCTAGGCAAGGAGATATTGCACATATAGATCTTCCTGGACTTTAATTAAAAACATCTTTAGAAGTTGTCTCTGCAGAGGCCAGCGATTGATTCCTGGCTTGGGCCTGAGGGCTGCTGAGCTACACTCTCTCTGGCTGCAGACAGGACAATCGGAGGCTCCCAGCTTGCTGCTGCTCTCCCCAGATGAGACCCTTGGGGAACACACTGCCTCCTGCCTTCCTCCTTTCCTCCCTGACCCTACCCCCTGCCCCAAGCACACGATTCAGCAGTCAGATAGTGTGCTCTTCCAATTTTATCTCCTCCCCCTCACGAGCCTCAGTTTCTTCAGCTTTGAAATGGGCATGTCAACACCTAACCTGAGAGCTCCTGGGGGAATGAAGTGAGATCACAGATGGGAAAGTTCTTTTTGCAAGCTGTCAGGTCCCTGTGCATGGCTGTTTCCCACACAGGCTGAGGCCAGTGGTTAGGGTTCTGTTTCTGGGTTCCGGGTCTGGTTCCGGCTCCAGCTCTTTACTCTGGAAACTCAGGCGAGTTACTTTACCGCTCTCTGCATTTATTTCCTCATTGGTTAAATGAGGACAGTGTTACCTGCCCTGCTTATTCCCCAGGATTGCGAGAATAAAGGGAAATAGCTTGGTGAAAGCAGTGTTGGCTGACAGCTGTTATTTAGTAAATGTCCCGAGAAGCGCAGACTGTACTACAAAACAGCCTTTTTCCATCTCTTAAAGATGCCGCTCACAGAGGAATTGGAATACATGGAAAAGCCAGCAATGGCAGAGCCCCTGCCCATTTCCACAGTCCACTGAGCCCCAGTTCCAGGGTCCAACAAGGCCAATCCTATGCCAGACGAACCACCCCATTCTCTCGCCTTTGCTCGCAGCAGACATCACTAATCGATTGCGGCGTTTTCTCCCGCGTTTGAATGAGGCCTCAGACTCCTCCTCAACACAACCCTACAGTCACTACCAATTGACCAGAGTTGACCCCAGAGATGAAACTGATCTGACACCACTTTGAGGTCAAGGGGAGTGTCTTTGCCTCCCCACATACCGAGCAGAGTTGCCATGTACACAGTAGGCACTGAAACATGTTTATTGAATTGAAAGCAACTGCTTATTTTTCTACCCCCCTTGGGGCTATATATAAAGTAGGTGCTAATAAATGTTTGCTAAGTTAGGTGACTCATCTTTGCAACCCTGACAGAGCCAAGTACACTGGAGGCCTTGTACATAATGGGTGTTAATAAACATTTGTGGATTTAATTCAATTACTTATCTTTACATCCCCTGCAGTGCCCAGAATAAAGTAGTGGCTAATAGATGTGTGTTGGATTGAACTTCTCATTTCTGTGTCCTCAACAGTGCCAAGCATACTGTCTTATACGTAGTTGGCATTAATAAGTAGGTGAGTTGAACTGGGCATGAAAGTCTTGCGGAGTCTTGCTGTCCCCTGGATAGGTTGTGACATTCACGGGTGGGGGTCTGGTGCCCCCAACATGAAGAGAGTGTCTTCCAACTCTTTTCTCTCAAAACTCACTCTCTTGATTTCATCCAGCCTCGAGCTTTACATTCCTTCTCTCTGCTGACAGCTTCCAAAGTTGAATCTCTGACCCTGATCATGCCCCTCACCTCCAGACTCAGAGATCCAACTGTCCCCTTGACAAGTTCACTTGCATTTCTAGGACACATCTATCTTAATATTCACATGTCCGAGAGTGAAGTCTTAATTTTGTGCTGTAATCTTGCTCTTTCTGGAGCATTCCCCAGCTCAGCATCATTCTTGCCTTGTCTTTCTCCCCCCCCCCGGAATATCCAATCCTTCACAAATCCTGTTGACTCCAGCCTCAACATACATCCAGAATCCCATGCCTTCTTACCCCTACACTGGTCCGAGTCAGCCTCACCTTTCGCCTACACGATTGCAGCTGCCTCCGCACTGATCTCCCTACTTCCAAGCGTGTGCTCGAAAGTCTATTCTCAACATGGTGGCCAACAAGTTGGCCTTAAAAACTATAAGCTAGGGGCGCCCGGGTGGCTTAGTCGGTTAAGCATCCGACTTTCGCCCAGGTCATGATCTCGCGGTTCGTGGGTTCGAGCCCCGCGTCGGGTTCTGTGCTGGCTGCCAGCTCAGAGCCTGGAGCCTGTTTCAGTCTGTGACTCCCTCTCTCTCTGACCCTCCCCTGCTCACGCTGTCTCTCTCTCTCTCCTAGAAATAAATAAAACATTAAAAAAAAAAACAACTATAAGCTAGATCATGTCACTCACAGCACTCAGAGCACAACCAAAATCCTTTCAGTGGTGACAACGTCCTATATAATCCGGCTTCCAGTACCTCTTCTGATCTCATTGAACACTCTCCCCTTCTCATTTACTCCTCTTCACCCACAATGACCCCTTGCTATTCCTCAAACATGACAAACACACTATGCCTCAGGACCTTTGCACTTGCTGTTCTCACTGCCTGGACATTCTTCCTCCAGCTTAGTGATTCTCCAAGTGTGGTCCCTGAGCCAGCAATAGAAGCATCACCTTGGAGTTTATTAAAAATGCAAACATTACTAATAGCCCAGAGCTACTGAATCAGAAACCCTGGGGGAATAGGGGCATCAGTCTGTATTTTAACAATACACTGTAATGTGGATGCAAGGCAAAGTATTAAACCACTGTTTCGCACAGCTCCTTGGTTCCTTCAAATGTCCTCTTTTACAAAGAAAGGCCCTCCCTGACTCTATCTAAAATAGCACTCCCCCAACATAATACCCAATTCCCTCAGCTTCACAGCACTTAGACCACAGGGCTGATAATACATTGGCTTTATTTCTTTCCTGTGTTTCTCCTGCACTATATGTATGTAGGTTTCCTAAGAATCCTCAATGCCTGGAACAGTGCCTGGCACAGAGTAGGCACTCAATAAATATCTGTTGCATGAATGAACCCCTTCAGGGCTTAGAAGAAAAAACTTTGTGCCCAGAGAGAGGCAGGGACTTGCCCAAGGTCACGGAGGGAGGCAGGCCTCCTGACTGTCAGCGGCAGGGCCTGCTTCCCTGCATCAGGCTCGGCTTGGCTGGCGTGCCCCCTCCTCAGAAGCGTGGCTCACCGGAGGCCCCTGGCACACTTCCCTTCCTTTTTAAGCTGTGGGTGGTTTAATTTGCGAGCGCCACTGCCTTTCATGTCCTGAGCTGAGCCCCTGTTCCCTCTGATCTCCAAAGCCGCCCAGACCCTGGTGCTGCTTGTCGGCCCTGCCCTCCTCAGCCCAGATCAGGAGGCTCAGTAATTGTGACTGATTTTCAAAGCTGCCTGGAGTCTCGGCACGCACCCCAGTGTCAGATTTGCTTCCCCTTCAAAAAGTTGCTCAAATGAAATAAACTAATTTAATTTCTGCTTCCTCCCTCCTCCTCCTGGGTTCCTTGGTTTGTCCGAGTTGAGTCCCAATGCCTGACTCTTCCCTGAGCCGGATGTCAGAGTCAGTAGGTTGGGAGAGTATCCTTAGGCTGATAGTCATGAACCTGGGCCGGGGGAGGGGAGCTGGCTCTGCCTCCAACAATCTGGGTGACCTTGACTGTGTCCTTGCCCTTCTCTTGGCTTTAGTTCCCCAAAGTCTGACACAAAGACCCTTGCCCCTCCAACAGTCTGGGACCCAAGCCCTGACTTGTTCAGTCACTGACTTGCTACGTGACGGTAGGTACACATTTTCTCCTCTCTGAGCCTCAGTGTTCCCATCTGTTCAATGGGGATGCTACCATCAGTCCTACCACCTCTCAGAATTGAAGTGGGGAGTGAAGTGACGGACAAGCGCCTGGTGGATACCTCCCTCTGAGTCCCCTGTTCCCACTCGTTCTCCAAACTGTAGTAGAGGGGGCTTTCTAAATGCCCATTGCTCCCTTAAGTCTTTACCATGTTCGGCACTTCCCTCAAGTCAAAGTATGGTTCTTGCCTCCTTCTCCAGCCTCATCTCTTACCACCTTTCCGGTCTTTTCCACATGGAGATGTGTAGGTCCTTTTGGGATGAAAAGAGGCAGGGCCAGAGTTTGAGTCGGTGAGTAGGGGCTGCCGGACCAAGGAAGTCAGAGGCTTGAGCTGCCCCTGACTTGCTGTGTGACCGTGGACACATCACTGGCCCTCTGAGCCTCAGTTTCCCCCATTTTCAAAATTGATTTCTAAGTAACCACTGGGCTCTGAAAGTCCATGGGTCTTTGTTACTGACAAACTTCCAATGTATCCGATGTATCTCTCCCTGAGCCTGTATATTGAAGTGTCTTTGCAAGATCTCCACGTGGCTGTCTAATCAGTACTTCCAACTCAGCACGACTGAAACCAAACTCCTGATTTCCCTCCGTCCCCCAGATCTGCTCCTCCCGCTGCTCCTCCTGTCTCAGGAAATGGGAATCCCATCGATTTAATTGCCCAGGTCAGAATCTCCGTAGTCATCCCTGAATTGTCTTTCTCTCACACCCTACATCCCGTCCATTAGCAAATGCTTGCAGCTCTACTTTCAAAATATACCTCAAAGTCGATCTCTTCTCAATGCCCTTACTAGTCCCAGCTCGTTCTAAGCCACCATCGTGTCCTGCCCAGGTAATTGCAAGATCCTTCTTAATGGACAATCTGCTTCTGCCCCTGCTGCACTTCCGGCCCCGCCACCATCTAATATCACAGAACAACACAGGATCCTGTTAAAACTAAGTCAGATCATCTCCCTCCTCTGAACAAGTTTCTCCACTGACTTCCCGGCTTGCTCAACATAAAAGGCAAAGCCCTGACTATGGTCCACAGGGCTGCACAATCTGATCGCCTCTCGACTTCTCCTCCGGACCTTTGCAGCTGCGGTTCTCTCTGCCTGGAGTGTTCTTCCCCCGAGGTCCATCCTTCACCACCTTCAGGTCTCTGCTTCAACGTCATCTCCTCAGATAAGCCTTCCCAGACCAATGATATGTGTATTTACTTGTTTACTGGAGGAAGTATGTCTCTATGACAGGGAGACTTGTCTGCCTTTTCAATGCCATGTTCCCAGTGCCTAGCACACATACATACTTGCTAAGTGAATGAATGAATAGACTCGAATAGACACATAGCATGTCATATGCAGGTACGGCCCTTAAAGTACCATTTGACTAGCCACGCATGTGTGAATGCATATGCATACGAGGCATATGCACGGACCTGTGTGTGTGTGTGTGCGCGCGTGCGCATGTGCGCGTGCCAGCCTGCGCCCACACTCCTGCCCTCACTTTCCCTGTTCTCCCAGCATCCCTTAGTGCCCACCATTATCTCTCATCTACTTCCTCCTCTTCCATTGCTGGCTGCTGGCTCTTTACCCACCAATCTGCCAGATTTAGCCCAATCTGGGGAAGGGGGGCTGACGGCATCCTCTCTCCAGAGCTCACATACCCCCTGCAGGAGAACTGGGAGGCCCAGAGAGGGGCAGCTCTGAGCCCAGCGTGCAGGTGCTTGGGCTCACCCAGTGGGGCAGGAGACAGCTGCACCCCTTGCCCATGAGCCCCGGGCGAAGTGGGCCCGCTGCGGGCGCAGGCATGTTCACCCGGCCTTTAGCCTCAGCGTCCCACTATGTGAAGATGCGCTTCTGCTGCGGCCCTGCCTGCGCTCCTTCTGCCCGCGGGTGTTCTGGCGTGAGCGCTCCTTGTTTTACACGTACCGCTGTGCGCTCCCAGCGCCCCCCCAGCACCCCTGCATGTTGGCAGCCAGAGCCGGGCATGGGCAACCGAACCTGCGTCTGGGGCTCAGCTGGCTCTGCGAACCTCTGTTCCCAGGTGGCCGGGGCTCTGTGTGCTGGGGTTTCCTGCGGGCAGGGAATGAAGCTGGGTGCTGTTGCTGTGTGTGTGTGTGTGTGTGTGTGTGTGTGTGTGTCTACACCGGCCTGCACCCGCATTCCTGCCCTGTTGCTGTGCTCATGGCCTGCTGTGGCTACACTCTGGTGGAGGCTGGCTGGGGGAGGGTAACGCCTGCTTGTGGCTCTTGCCTGTGTCTCCGTAGGTGGCTGTGTCTGTGCGTAAGCTCCCCAGGGGCTGCTTCCTGAGCGGGTTTGTGTGTGGCTGTGTTGGGGGGGAGGTCGTGTCCGGTTGTGTGGCTGGGCCTCGTTTCAGCTGTGTTCAGTTCTAGGTGTTTCCAGGCACAGGTATGCCTGTGTAGGGGCCGTGGCCAAGGGCTGTGGTGTGTCTGTGTGGGGCTGAGCTCGGGGGAAGGGCTGTATGCGGGTGGTCAGCCGAGCCCGCATGTTGCCTGTGTGTGGAGCCGTGTCCTCGTGGGCTGTGTCCAGGTGGTCAGCTGAGCTTGTAAGTGGGGCTGGGCCTGTGTGGCAGCATGTGGGTGTGTGTCATGCCCGTACCCCCCCACACCTGCCTGGGGCGGCAGTTCCTGTCTCTCCCGCCCCTCTAGGGTATCAGCCAGTCCCCACAGCAGGGGAACAACCCCACAGCGCCCCTTCCCCCACGCCCTGGCTCAGCCCCGCGCCCCCGGAGCCTGCTGCCCACCTGTGGGTGAGAGCTCGGCCACACTGCCGATGTAGGGGCCGTGCAGGAAGCGGGGCTCGCTGTCGTTGATGTCTTGGACCTTGATGATGAACTCCGACTCAGGCTCTAGCAGGCGGTTGGTGGCGCGATCCCGAGCCTGGGCCCGCAGCGTGTAGAACGTTTTCTGCTCACGGTCCAGGCGCTCCATGGCGTGGATGTCTCCCGTCAGCTCATCAATCAGGAAGATGGTCCCAGCGCCCTCGCCTGAGATGGTGTACTTGATGGCCCCGTCGCCCTCGTCCGAGTCCGAGTGGATCTGCGGAGGCAGTGAGGGTGGGGGTGGGGGAAGGTCAGTGGTCTGGGGTGGGGCCTCGGCCTTTGCCTTTCCAACAAGCTTCCAAATGGCTGTCTCTGCCCTCATCCTGAGTTAGAGGTCTAACGCCCCAGACTGAGCTTGGCGTGTGGTGGGGACAGGAAGCAAAGGGAGAGAGGAGGAAGGGGAATGCACACCGAAGGGGCACCTCCTACGTGCCAGGAGCTGCGCTAAGCAATTCATGTACTTCATTTAAAAAAAAAAAGCCTGGGGCACCTGGGTGGCTCAGTCGGTTGAGTGGTCGACTTCAGCTCAGGTCATGATCTCGCTGTTCATGAGTTCGATCCCCATGTCAGGCTCTGTGCTGACAGCTCAGAGCCTGGAGTCTGCTTCGGATTCTGTGTTTCCATATCTCTCTCTGCCCCTCCCCTGCTCATGCTCTGTCTCTCTCTTTGTCAAAAANAAACCCTGCTAGACTAGGTTTGCTATCCTTATTCTACAGCTGGTTTCCTTTTCATTTTCCTACTCAGGACTAGAGAAGTGGGGTGGTCTGCTCAAGGTCAGACGGCTAGAGGGACTAGCCTGGCCTCCAGCGCGGGCTTTCTCACTCCATCCTCAAGCCTTCTGGGAGCAGCCCACGGGGAGGAAGAAGCAGTGTAGTGTGGCTGCGGCTCCGGCATCATCTCCCTGTGTGTCCTCACACAAGTCACTGCACCTCTCTGGGCCTCCCCAGTCCTCCATAACACATGGGTCATACTAGCATCTCCCTCCTAGAGGCGCTGGGGGGCAGGCGCGGAGTTTAAAGTCCACAGAAGGCATTAGCACTTGCCTGGGACCACAGGACACACAATATTTACCAGCCAGCATGGCGGGGGCTTTGCCACGGAATGGTATCGCAGCAGAGCCCTTTGGCCCCCCTGGCTATTGGATCAGGGAGAGGTCCAAGATGCTGAGGGAACTGAGGGCCGAGGGAAAGGGGAGAGACTATTTACCGCAGGTGGGAAGCTTTTTCACTATCTTAACGACCGGCTCAACTATACTGGTATGTACCGGCTGAAAATCAGCCCTGACAGAAACGTAATGTGTCTCATAAATGGTAGCTATCGTTATTATTATATTATTTACTAAATGTTAGCTATATATAACTGGGATTTAATCCAGGCACTGTGAGGCTCCCAATCCCAGGCTGTCTTCCCTGAACTGAGATTTCTCAGGTGAGGGGCCCGGAGCAAGGCTGTTCTGCCGAACAGAGACACCTAGGTCCTGGCCCTCCGATGCCCAAATTTCTGAGGCAGCTCTCAGTACGGGGAAAAGCATCCAACGAAGCTGGTGACCTTGGGCGGGTCCCTGCTCCGCTCTAAGCTTCTGCAGAGATGCAGTGTGAATGGCAAAACCCTTAGGGCCCCTTTCGGGCCAGGATGCCGTGTACCCCAGCCCACTCAGCAGGACAACATGTGCCAATGAAGTCGTCACGAAGGGGAACGAAAGCCCACCCTTCGCCACGCAGGAGGAGCCCGGGTATAAATTCTGCTGGTGGAACTCTGTGTCTGAAAGGTGGATTATAGAAGTGCCATTTGGAAGATTGAATGGCCCATAAACATTTTCATATTTCATTAGCCGATTAATGGGCATCTCTCTCTTTTTGGCGAGTCTGCTGATTCTCAGCAGAAATTGCGGGGAGTAAATGGAGGCGTCTGGTGGAACCTTTCCGGGTCCCCGTCCTGTTATAGATTGCCCCAATTAATGCCCGTTCTGGGCTCCACCGAGAAGCCTTCTTCCTGTCCAGTTACTGTTAATAGATTTCTCATAAGTGGCTGGATTGTAAAAACCTCATAACTCAGTTTAATGCCCCCAATAAAATTATCTCAGGACGTCAGCCCCGAATCATTGGCAGTGCCGGGGATGAGAAGACCTGTGTCTCCTGTTTGCTGTTTATGCTTTGCCTCCACTTTTGGCCAGGAGAGGTGGGGCTAGGAGGGGGCGAACCTGTCCCCTGTGCGAGCGCCTCCACGCGCTTTCCAATCAGACCTGTCGTCTGCCGATTGGGTCAGCAAACATTGCTGAGCCGCGTGGTAAAACAGATAGCATGTTGGGGGGATACTTCACAGCTATAATCTTAATAGTTCTCAGCTCTGCCCTGTGAAACATCATTCTTCCCATTTCTCCGATGAGAACGTGGAAGCACAGAGAGGGAAAGTCATTCGCTGTGTCACACAGCTAAGTTCGGGAAGCCGATCTCCTGATCCCATCACTCACTTCATGCTGGGATCATGGACTTGTTCATCTTTCCTCTCTGAGTCTGTTGGCCCACCTGAGAAATCAGATCAAGCCCTTCTGGCACTGGTGCGGTGAGGATTAAATGAGAGCACGTTCATAATGACCGGAGCCCTCTGTAGATCATTGTCACCTTCCCTTTGTGTCCCCTGGGTCTCTGTCATGTCCCTGCAGACCTTGCTTACAGGCAAACTCAGACTCCGGGCAGGAATCACTCATGAGTGAGGGGTGGGGAGGAGGGAGTGGAACCCAGTGGTGATGTCACCAATGTTCTTCCGTGAAGAATGACCTAGCGCTCACGTAGTGGCCGAGTGGCTACTCTCTGGGGATGGCAGAGTCAGACAGGAGCTAAGCCACGTAGGCAAGAACTATGAGCTGAGAGCTGCGGGTTTGGGCCTGTCTGGGTCCCGGCTCTGGAGCCGGCATGTGTGTCTGTGTCGTTAGCCCGGAAGGCCATCTCAGAAGTCCCGGTTGTGACTGGAGGCTGGGGGACAGTGCTCGTGTTTACAGAGCGCCTACTATGTGCCAGATGTTGTGGGCCTCTGTAGAAATCTAGTTTCACAATGGAGTGCATATCAGCGGATCCCCCCTCCCAGGGGAGGAGACTGAGCTGGGTCTACATCTGTTTGACTCCAAAGCGCAGTTTGTTTGTCTGCAGCCTCTGCGAATCTGTCGGTCTGGCTGGGGGCGGGGGGAGGGGGGCTGGACACACCTTTTGCCTTGTACCCGAGCCTCTCTCATCATGCGGAAGAGGGCTGCACATCACACATCAGGAGAGAGGATGGGCTTTGGCTTCGGGACCAGCTGGCCACCAGTGTAGCCTCTCCACTGCCCTGCTGCGTGGCCCTGAGCCAGAAGCCACCCTTCTCCTGGCCTCAGTCTTCTCATCTGTAAAGGACACGATGCTGCTCTCATGCGCTCCAAAGTATCATGAGATAATGTGTGGAAGCTCCTGGCACGTGGTGGGCGTTCTGTCTCCTTTTCCCACCGTGGTCTGAAGAGTCACCCACTTCATCCCCATCTCCTGACACAAGGCCACAGGCTGAAGTCCTGACCCGATAGAGAGACAGGGGCATCGTCTAGTACCTTCTATTGCCATTGTCTTTTTTTTTTTAATGTTTATTTTTGAGAGAGAGACAGCGCGCGCGTGCATGAGTAGGGGAGGGGTAGAGAGAAAGGGGGACAGAAGATCTGAAGCAGGCTCTGTGCTGACAGCAGCCAGCCCAATGCAGGGCCTGAATTCTCAAACCCTGAGATCATGACCTGAGCCAAAGTCAGACGCTCAACCGACTGAGCCACCCAGGCGCCCCTACCTTCTTGTCTTCCATATTTAATTTTTTTTAATGTTTTTATTTCTGAGAGAGAGACACACACACACAGCATGAGCAGGGGAGGGTCAGAGAGAGAGGGGAGACACAGTATCCGAAGCAGGCTCCAGGCCGTGAGCTGCCAGCACAGGGCCCGACTTGGGGCTTGAACCCACGAACTGTGAGATCATGACCTGAGCCGAAGTCGACGCTTAACCGACTGAACCACCCAGGCACCCCTACCTTCTTGTCTTTTAAACTTAGCTTGTTTTCTCCTTCAAGGAAGCCCTCTCAGGTGCCCCCCCCCACTTCGTACACTCCCCTCTGCTCCACACTCCCCCCCCCAACACTTCAGTGTTGCACGTCTGTCTCCCTGGCTGTCCTGGGCCTCAGGGGTGTGGACTAACTTTGCTTTATGCCTGCTGAACTCCCCATGCCTGGCACACATAGGTGTCCTGACCGACAGGGGAAGGGAGAGAATGTAGTGTGCGCACACGCTTGTGTGTATAAGAGTATATGCACGTGCGAGTGTGAGATATGAGCTACTTGAGGACCAAGCACAGGGCTGTTCATTTCCATCTACCCAGCACCCAGCACACGGCTTGGCGCCAAACGTGTTGAATAAATGAACACAAAACATACAACTGCCACTGGCCTCCCCAGCTGCCTTCTGGGATTTGTGGAGGATCCCAGGTACGCACGAGCTAGATGGGGAGAAGAGCCGCTAGACACACGCCTAGATCCTTTACCCTGACCTCACTGATGCCTCATCATGATATTGTGGATCAGAGGTTTTCCTCTCTCTACTGCACAGATTGGCAAGCTGAGGCTCAGAGAGGGTCTATATTCTACCTAAAGTCACACAGCTAACGAGAGGCAACCCTGAGGCCTGACTGCGAATCCTGAGTTCTTTCCGCAGCGCCAAGTGTTGGACAGCCCCAGAGGAGAGACCACCTCCTCAAGCCCCAGCCCGCCGTCATAAACAACGTGAAAAACACAAGAGTGATGGCTTCTCATCCCGGGGGGGGACTGAAAAATGGGATTTATGAGGCCATTAATTACTTCCTTCTAATTAAATCAAAATTAAATGCGAGCAGAGGTACGTTTTCCTTATTAAAGACAATTAAACGGACAGCGCAGCTACGCAAATAAAACGAGTCCAGGATTTAAGCGGAAAGCAAATCAAATAAAAAGCCTCCCCCGGAATGAGGGGTCTGTTCACGCCTGTGCTTCTCGTAAACCAGGAGTTCATCAATTTTCTTTAAATATTAGCAACTTAATTAAATCTGCTCTCCTCCCCACTTTAATCCTGCTGTATATCTAAAATAGATCTCGCCGCCCACAGGAGTTGGTCATAAGTGCTGACCCCATAATTCTATCTTTTTTTAAAAAAAAAAAATTAAAAATCCTACAAAATCCACATCCAGCTGACAGAGGCCTCCGGGGAAATTACAGTTCGGAGAAGGGATTAGTCAAAGTACCCAGATTGTATGGAAATCTGGGAGGTTGGTTGGAGGGTGGGTGCTGCGGAGAGGTTAGGGGGCGAGGTGGGCGGGGCTGCCGAGGGGGCAGGACAGCCGAGGAGCCGCGGGTGTGGGGCCTGGGCGGCCACCGCTTCGGGCCCCAGCGGTTCCTGCGGGTGCGGCCGGGAGTCTGGCGGTGAGTGATGAAGAAGGCGTTTGTAAAATAGGTTACCGTTGGGCGCCCGGGGTTCGCTCGGCGGATGGTGCTGTTGCTAAGCTACCTTTGGAATTCGACAAGGACGGATGCTCTGAGCGGCTCCCTGGGGCGGGGGACGGGAAGCAATGAATGCACTGAACGTGGAGAAGTCCTTTCTCCCCAAAGAGCCAGAGAGCGTGGTATGAGTGTGTATGTGTGTGTGTGTGTGCGTGCGCGCGCGCGTGTGCGCGTGTGCACATACAACCGCCTGCACAAAGGTTGGGCTCGGCTGGAAAGGGCACAGGTGTTTTTTAAAAATCCAAGCTCCATGTACCTCATATCCCTATTAAATACTGAGTGAGGGGTGGGTTCANCCCCCCGCACTGCTTGGTGGTGAGAAATCAGGGCATTAGGTTGCCGCGAAGGCTTTCAGGGTTTGGGGCAGGGATCTGTAGCGTCTGTGTAGCTGGGAGGCTCAAGGTGGTGGAAATCCCAGGCGAGACCTATAATCATAAAAGCTAATACGGAGCCCACGCCAGGTGCCAGACCCTAGTGATTCCAGGTTCTGGACACACACTAACTCAGTGAACTCTCACCGCAACCCTTTGAGGAGGGTAAGTAAGAGCCTCCCTCAACAGATAAGGAACCTGAGGTTCAGAGAGGTTAAATAATGTGCCCGAGACCAGAGAGGCAGTAAGGGGCAGCGCTGGGACTTGACCCCGGCTGCCTAGCTCCAGTGGCCCCCTTGAACCACACACTGTATACGGCTTTTCCAAACAGAGTGTGCTCTGGGCAGATGTTTGCAAAGAGATGGAAACTTCTCTCTCCTCCCTGCACAGAGGGGGGCTCTGGCAATAAGAGAGGGGGGCTCCGGGTGAAGACGATGGAGGGGAGGATAACATAGTCATGACAGCAGTGGGGTGTTAGGAGAGGTTGCCTCGAGGAGACGAAAGACGCCTGGGCGGGGCACAACGCTCGGCGCACAGCCAAGGGCAGTTACATTGCACTCGGCCCGCGGCTGGTGTCCGGAAATCTGGTCCCTTGGGTTGGTTCTGTCACCACGTTGCTAGGTGACCTTGGTATGATGTTCTCTGCCTCTGGCCTCAGTTTTCCACTCTTGTAATAAAGGGACTAACTAAGGCGACGGAGATAGGGGTAGGATTTCACTCACGCTGTGAGATGCTAATGGCTAGCTGGACGCAGCGGCAAGTGCTGAATCAGTGGCAGGTTTCTCTCATCCTTTCAGGACCTGGGTGGCTGGGGGGGTGGGGGGTATCTCAGAGCCCCAGCTGTTAGGCAGACAACAGAGCCCGGGTACCTGACGTCATCAAGCTGACATTCAGGCCGATGTGTCAGAGCCCTTCCCCATCTCTCAGGTTTTCCTGGACCCAGGTCCATCTCCCAGGCCTGGATGTCTGGGAGACGTTTGGAGAATCAGGCTGGGACTGGCCTCCAACACACACAGGTTCAAATCCCGGCCAAGCCGCTTGCCCGCTCTGTGGCTTTGCCTTCTCCGAACCTCGGTTTTCTTGCCTACAAAAGGGCACGGCGATCTCTACCTTGTGGTTTAAGGATTAAGTGCTTTAGAGGAGAATAAGGAGGAGACAACAACGAACACGCAACCAGGGGGCAGGCTGAACACCGCGCATGCTGTTTTCTTCCTTCATCCTTTCGCCAACCCTAGGAAGTGGGCTCTTGTGGCCCCCCTTTTACAGATGAAGAGACACGTTCAGAGAGGGGAGGTACCTTGGTCAAGGGAATATGGTTCATGGGTTGGCAGAACCGGGCCCGAGACTCAGGTGTGTGCCTGTAATTCTTAGTTAACTTCACCATCGGCTACAGCCTAGCTGGTACCGGTTCCTTCCTCCCCACCCCCTCACTCCGTTCTGCCAGCCCCACCATCTCACGGCCCTTGGCTGGGAGTCAGGAGTCCTAGGCTCTGCCACTAGTTTGCTGGGTGACCTTGAAGCCATGTGTGGAGGGGAACGTAGCCAAGGATCAGGGATTACTGTGTCTAGACCAGAGAAAATCTGGGTTCCTGCAAGACAAACCCAGAGGCTTACATCAAGGCTTTCCTCACCTCCCTGATCCCTGAGCCTCTGAAATGAGCAGGTTGGTCAGCCTCCCATTTCTCAGACTCATTAAGCTCACAGGAAACTCCAGAGTTGGTCTCTTCCCTGCATCTGCTGACCAAAACTTCCCAGAAGGCTGACAGAGAACTGTACCCTATCAGCACCTTCTGCCTCAATATCTCATCTGCTGACAAGTCTCTGAATGAGCTAGGCTCCTTCAGGCCTCCAAGTCTCTGCATAGGCTATGCCCTCTTCCTCATCAGCCCGATGAACTCCTACTCATACATCAAAACCCAGCTCAGGTTTTTTCTCCTCCACGAAGCCAGCCAATAGATACCATTAATTGAATGTCTGCTCAGAGCAAGGTGCTACCCCGTAAAGCGTATCATGTACCAGAGCATCTCTGCTACTCTGGGGAGCCTCCAAATGGCAGGGGCTGGATTGTACTAGCCTCTTCCTCTGCAGCCTCGCACCCACAAGGGGCTAGGAATTGAAGTGGCTGGACAAAAGTCCTTCCCAGCTTCATATACTCCTAAGGCATAGATCTTTAGCCACATTAACCAGCATTTTACTCAGAGAGTTTGAGAAAGTCACATTCATTCATTCATTTAATGTACAGTTTGCGAGCAATGTCTGTGCTAGGTGCTGGATTTAATAGTGAGCAAAACAAACAGGGTCTAATAAGAAATATATACATTAATTGCATAATCAAACACACACGTGCATAATTAAGTGTTAGGAAGGAAAGATATGGAGACTTGGGTGGGGGGGCACCTGACAGGGAGAGATGGCCACCTACAGGGGATCTGTCCCAGCCTGGCGTGGCCAGGATGGCTTCTCTGGGGATGTGGCATTTGAGTGGAGACCTGAGTGTCAGTCTAAAGTAATCAGCGGAAAGAGCTGGATCGACCAGTTGAGGGGGAGGAAATAACCCAAGCAAAGGGGCCGTGGGTGGACTGGGCGGGGCATTGTAAGGACCCTCAGGAGAGCCCTGGGGCTGCAACTCAGAGGAGTGTGGCCCGCGGGGCTGCAGGGAGCGCCAGACCTCTGCAGGCAACCGGACGAAATGTGGACTTGACCCCAAGTGCATGGGAAGCTATTGAAGAATTTTAAGCAGAGTGGAGAGAGTATGTGCGTGACACGAGCAGATGTGCAAACTTGTTTCTACATTCTAGATGCATCTGGCTGCAAGCCGGCCGGCCTGGGTTTACCTCCTGGCACTCTCTGGGGCGCACCGCGGGCAGGGGCCGGAGGAGCGCGTGGGGCGGGCGGAGGAGGCGAGCGCAGGGCCCTGNGTGTGTGCCATGGTCCCCGCGCAGAGGGGTGCTGGTTGCGGCCGGGCGGACCCCCAGAGGACTAGGGGCCGTCCCGACCCGGCCCGGAGCCTGTGAGAGAAACGAGAGAAACATCAGAGGAGGTGTCTTGTGGGGGCAGGGCAGGTTGAGTCGACGTCTCATCTTTTGGGTACTAATTACACACCTGCTATGACCCATAGTGATCCCTGCCTCTCCGGCCACGGTCTAGTCCGCCCCTTCTTCCCCACCCCCACCCTCANGATCCTTCCTTTCAACTCCCATCACACACCTGTCCCCTCTCCACCTCCGCCCACTTTCTCAGGCCACTGGCGCGGCTCCTTCTCCCTGGTCCTCCCTCCGCCAGCCCCCATGCCCAGCCGCCAGCCCCCATGCCCAGCCGAGCACGGACCTTACCAGCTGCTTCCCCTGACGCGGGCTGACAGTCTGTCTAGCCCAGCCCAGCCCCTGGAAACCCCTCACCCTAGAGAGGGAGCAGGCCATTCTAGAAGGGGTCCTCAAGGGGAGCCAGGACCCAGGCTATGCGAGTGCAGAGTCCAGCACCCAGCCTGCCACCCACACTCCTGCCTTCCCACAGTAGGTCAGAGGTCACTCCATCGGAAACAGAAGCCCAAGGAGGGCCCTCTGATCTCATGCTCGTCCCTGCACAGCCCCTTTCAGGGATGGGGCCCGTGTTGCTTGGAGGTGCCGAGGGACTCTGGGCAGGGCCACAGCCCTCTGAGCTTACCATGGTGTCTCCACATTCCCCTAGAAAACACTCCTTTTGCAGCATCTGAGAGACACTTCTCCCCCCTCCCGGACCAGCACCGCCGTCCCCAGATCAATCTCTCCTTTCCTCGCCTCCATCAGATCCTGCTTTCAGCAAGAAAGGATCTGAGGGCCTAACTCCTACTCAAGCCATAATGATGAATAATGGCTTAATGTGGTGTTTACAGGGGACAGCGGTGCTGCTTTAATGGTGGGATTTCAGGCACTGACGAGAGTGAGTGGGGGTGAGGGGCTCAGTCTCCACCCCTCTCCCCCAGCCCAGTGCAGCTCAGTTCAACAACTCAGTCCCACTGAGCATCGGCTTGGCCAGGTTTGGGCTGGATGCGAGGGCAAAAATAAGTTCACAGTTTAGAGGGGGTGGGGGACGAGACCCCCAAAAACCACCGAACGCCAGGTGGCGTGTGAGCAGGGCTGTAAGAGGGGCTCCGAGAAGAGAGTGGGCACCCGTGTCTGGAAGGGGAAGGTGCGTGGGGAGAAAGGGAGGGGCGCTGTGGCAGAGGAGTGTGTGGGCAGTCTGGGGGGCCTCTGGCTGGTGGGGGGAGTTAGGGTGGAAACAGGAGGATCTGGGAAAGACTGACCTGACCCCAGCCAGATCCACCTGCGGGAGAACGAGGCGGCTGCAATGTCCAGGGCAGAAGAAACGTGGACCAGCCCCTGTGACCCAGCACCATGCCTTTAACTGACTTGTGTGAATCACAGCAGCTGCGAAGGTTGGTGTTTTATACCCATTTTGCAGATGTTAGATTCCTCAGTGCTCTTGCCCGGCACGGGCACCAGAGTTTCCTTACGGAAGGGGTTCGGGGTAGGGAGTCATCTGTTGGAAGGGGGGACCGCCAGAGGTTAGAGCTGCATTTGAGGGCGGTGAGAAGGAGGGAGCTTCACAGCCCCTGGGGAAGAGAGGAGGGAACAGCAAGTTCCTTCCTTCCCTTCAGGCGCTACTCTGAACTAAGGAAGGTCAGGAGGGCCGGTGCCCTCTGCTGTGAGCACCCCCAGCACCCGTCCCACCCCCTCCTCGCCCACTCTGTAGGGCCTGGGCATGAAGGCAGAGCCCAGCATGAAGCCACCCCTTTCCCTTGTGGCCCTGTTCTGCGATCCTGGAGCTGTGCCCGCCCCCCCGCTCCGGGGATCAGGCTTTGATTCCCCACGTTACAGCCTGGGCTGGTCATAATGAGGCTGGAGTTATGGGTGAGGAGGAGGCATCGCTCCGCAGCCTTCATTTCCTGGAGCTTATGACTTCCCTGCAGGCTCTGCGGGAACTGTTCCCCTGACTNGCACTGGGGCCACCTCTGGGGAGAGCTATGGAGATGCAGGAGGTGGGAGCAGGGGAAGATCCCCCAGAGTTTGCGGGCACCCCATTGCTGCTCTTCCTCCTTCCTTTTCTTTCCTTACACCCCCTTTTCAAAGATTCTATCATTCATTCATTCATCAAACATTGGCATCTACTACAAGTGGGGAGACAGAAATGCATGCATTCATTCATTCCTTCAACATACTTTCAAAACCGTTTCTCTGTGAAGACAGCAAGATACAAGCAGTTGCTCAGCTGTATTTCAGGAGAGAGATGCATTTCTTCTGGTTATTCATTTACTCTTCCAACAACTATTTACCACACCTCCCTGTGCTGGGCCCTGGAGACAAAGCAATAAGCAAAATAGTCCGGGCCCTCATGGAGCTGACCTTCTAGTAATAAAGGAAAGAGACCTACCATGAATTCCTGGGGGTGAGAAGTGTTAAGAAGGAATATAAAACAGGAAGAGGGGAGGAAGAGAGTGATGGAAGGGCTGGGGTGACATCAGGGAGGTCCTCTCAGCGGAGGTGATATTTGGCTGACCCAGAAGGATGAGAAGAAGCCTGGCACAAAATGGTTCCACGCGGAGGGAACCGCACATACAAAGGTGCAGAGGCTGGAATAAGGTGAGGATCAGGAAGGAGGCCACCTTGGCTGGTGCAGAGCCAGAGGGTGGCTGAAGATGAGTTGGGAGAGGGAGATACAGGCCGGATCGGGCAAGACTGGGAGAGGAAAAGCAGTTTCGATTTTATTCTGTGCGTGCAGAGAAGTGCTTGGAGGAGTTTCATACAATAAAAACCACAGGAGACCGAAACGGTCTATGGCCACGAAGGGATTTCGTGACGCAAGCCCCTGAGCACAGGAGGGCCAAGCACAAGGCAGTGGGGTGCGGGGTAGGGGTGGGCGTCAGTGCGGTAGAGGGGGCGGCACCTGAAGTTCAAGCACAAGAAGGATGTGGACACGTGGAATTCGGGGTGCTGGGGAAGAAGCATGGAAGGGCTGCGGCGGGGAGGGGGGCAGAGGCCAGAGGTCAAATCCCACTTTAGAGAGGGGCAAAGCAGAGTCCGAGAGTGTTGTCCAAAGCGCACAGAGGACCTGGTGGCGGAGTGCGGTCTCGAACCCAGGCTTGGATTCCCCTTGGCGTGGGGCACCTTTGAAGGACTAGGAGAAGTCACCCCTCTCAGTNAGGGGCCAGGCCCTCCTAGCCCGCACCCCTGCCTCCTCCCACGGTGCCCCCGCCATTCTACCCACTCAGTCCCCTCCCAGGCGCTGGCCTGGCCGGGCTCCCTGGCCACCTGCCTGGACCGCTGCAGACACTTCAGCCTCTTCTCTCCCTCCCTTCCTCCCTTTCCTGCTCCAGCTGCGTTTCCTGAGTGGGTGTAACCACAGGACCCTGTCCTCGCATTCAGTCCTTCGGGGGAGGCAGCCGTGGAGCCCTGGGCCTGCGGTCTGCGAGGGCTTCCCAGGAGATCTTAGGCGCGTTGGTGGCTTTCTCCAGCCTGCTGGTCTCAACCTACTGCCCGGTTGTTTAATCTCAAATGGGATTAAAAGCCAAGACCCAGGCTGGCTCAATAAACGTTGGCTTTGCACTCCTCAGCCTCAGCTCCTATAATCCATGTGCTGGGGTCCATGTATGCGTGGGGGCGGGAAGGCCTGTGTCTGCAATCATGGATGTCAGCGTGGATGCATGTATCCGGTGCACGTTTACTCATCCCATAGAATTTGTGAATTTCCACTCTGTGCTGTTCTAGGCACAATGAGAAGAAACAGGTAGAGTTCTCGCCCGTGCAAGTCTAGGGGGGCCAGACAGTAAACAAATAAATAAACAAGCAAATAAATAACATGATAGATCATGGTAAATGCTTTCGAGGGAATCAAAGCAGGGTAAGGGGCACAGTAAGTGCTGGAATGGGGGGATTTGCTCTTTCTGTCTCTCAATCATCTGTATGAGTAATAATTCCTACAAGGTGGTCATGGAAGTCCTCACTGCTAAGGTGACATTTGAGCAGAGATCCAAAGTGAGGGAGGGAGGGACCTGTGCACATAGCTGGGAGAAAAGCATTGCAGGCGGCAGGAGCAGCAAGTGCAAAGGCCCTGAGGTCAGTGTGTGTTTGGTGTGCAGGAGGAACAGCAAGGAGCCCCTTGTTGCTGAAGTGAAGTGACGGGGTGTGAGCAGCAGATAAGGTCAGAGGAAATACAGAGGTGGGCGTCAGAGCCTGCTGAGTCTCCTTGGGGTTTTTATTGTGAAATGGGACCCCTACTCTGGAAGAGTTTAAACAGAATGATGTGATCTAACTTATGCTTTGAAAGATCATACTGGCGGGGCACCGGGTGGCTCTGTCGGTTGAGCCCCTGACTCCAGCTTGGGTCATGATCTAGCGGTTCATGGGTTCAAGCCCCACATCGGGCTCACTGCGGTCAGCACGGAGCCTGCTTTGGAGCCTCTGTCCCCCTCGCTCTCTGCCCCTCCCCCACTTTTGCTCTCTCTCAAAAAGAAATACAAACATTTAAAAAAATGTAAAAGATCACACTGACTAGCTATTGGGTGCAAAACAGAGGGAAGCTGGGGCTGGGAGGCCTGGGGGTGCCGTTTCAACAGTGCAGGTGGGAAGTGAAGGTGGCTTGGACCAAGGCGGGTACAGCAGGAGCACTGAGAAGGGGAAGCTGTGCGGCAGGCTACGTTGTGAGCCCGAAATGGGACGCCAGGGGAAGAGGAACCAAGCACGATCTCAGTAGTGGGAACGGTGGGGTTCGCTCTCCCTGAGCTGAAGACAGCCGTGGGCTGAGCAGACGTGGGGAGGTCAGGAACTCAGTCTCGGATGTGTCACATTCAAATGCCTGTTAGGGGTCCAGCAGTGCCATCAAACAGCCCAGGACACCGTCAGTCAGGAGCTCCGGAGCGGGGTCCTGGCTGCAGGTGTGCACGTGGGAACTTGGATGGCATTTAGAGCCGAGACTGGATGAGCCCACGGAGGAGTGACTGCAGGTGGGGAAGAGACCCAGCACCTCAACTACAGAGATCTGGGAGATGGAGAGGGCCGAACAGAGACTGAACAGGAGGAGAGAGGAGGGCAGGGGAGGGGAGACAGGGGAGAGGGGTTATCCTGGAAGCCCGCTGGGGACAGTGCTGTAAGGAGGAAGGGGTCGTCAAGTGTGCAGCCTGCTCTCTCAGGTGAGTGGCCGTCTGTCTGTCCAGCTTTGCCTGGGACAGTCCCGCTTTACATCGGGTGTCCTGGCGCACCTGTTATAGTATCCGGCCCCCTCTTACTCCCAGTTTAGATGATGAATTATATGGTCATCCCACTGCCAGGTCAAGTCAGCTGTGGACTTTGAAGTGACCATTGGTTTTAGCAACATGGGGGTCATTGGTGGTCTCGATAAAAGCTAGTTTGGTGGCGCGGTGGGTGTGCAGGCTTGAATGGAGTGGGTTCAAGAGAGACTGGGGGGCGGGGAAGCAGAGACATACGTGGGGGTGGGTGACAGCCCCTCTAGGGATTTTTTAAGGTTCCTTTCACCTGCTCCCCCAGCTCCCGCCCCTATCCAGCAGTCTGCTGGGGTTTATGGTATGGAAAAGAGAAGGAAGGGAAAAACAGCACTGGCCGGCTGCTGATAGCCAATTCATGTTCCGGTCCTTTCTTCAATCCTGTTTCAATATTCACTCCCCAGGCTTGGCCATGTGCTCAACTCTAGGCTAACAGTGATTAGCCCAGAACCTTTCCCCTCTCCCCACCAGTGATTGGTTTAGAAAACATCATGTGACACAGTTCTGGCCAATGAGATCTAAAGGGATAACTGCTAGAGGGCTTCTGGATATTGTGTTTTGCTTTTTTAAAAGGAGATGCCTTGAGGAGAAACTTTTCATTTTCTGCATGTGTGAGGAGGTGATGGCTGGAGCTACAGCAGCCATTTTGGGACAATGAG
>NW_027527548.1:1742624-1746150 GCF_008692635.1 Crocuta crocuta | reverse complement strand
AAGAGGCTAAAGGGACTAAGTAAGAAAGATGGTACAGTCCCTGGCTTTGATAGTATTGTTGAACCACTGACTTTCCCCACTGTGAGCCCTGAAGTTCCAGTTCCAGCCCCTACTTCCTCCAGACTCTCATTCTCTCTCCTCCGCATTCCCTCAGACCTGGCTGAATCTTCTCTGGAGTTTAGTGTCAGCTGTGATGGCAAACTTCTGGAGGGCAGAGACCATGACCATTTCTTCTTCTATCTCTCTCTGCTCCTTCCCACACACACCTGGCAGAGCCAAGCACAGAGCTGGGTGCTCGGAGGGACTCCAGAGAATCTTGCCTTGGATGGATTTTGGGAGCTGCTTGGACAACATTCTTTCCCTCTCATTGAGAAGCTGCCAGCCTTGCTGATTTGCTCTGGGCTTGTCTATGCTCTGGGCATCACTGCCACACCACTGCCCACACAGTGTCCTTCCAGAGTCTAGACTGGGTGGCCAGCATGTCCTCCCTTGATTTCTCAATGCCCTGGTATCATTGCTGCCAAGGCTGTCTGACTGCCAGCTCAGTGGCTCCAGGCCCTCCTTTGTCATCTGGCTGTCTCCCTGGGGACAGAGGAAGGGTTTCTTTCCTAGCCTCTCTCTCTGCCAAGACCAAGAAGAGGGACTGGGCACAGTGACCCTCAAGCAGGACAGAGCAGGGGAGGCATCACGGTGCAGCCTGGGCCTCCCGACCTCTGCCTCCTCCCCACAGTTCCTTATAATCTTCCCAGCCCCTCTCTATGGGGCAGAATTTAACGCTCAGGGGACCTAAGAGGATAGGGTCCAAGGTCAGACCAAGGTTTGAGTCCTAGCTCCATGACTGTAGTATGTTCACCTTGGTAATTTGCCCCATTTCTCTGAGCCTCGGTTTTCTCATCTGGAAAACGGGGCCAGCAGTGCTCATGTCCTGGGACCAATGGGAAGAACAAATGGGATGATGCCCGTGATGGCATCTACAGTGTTTGGCAATCATGTTAGCTAATGTGATAATAGTGACTATCGCTATTATCTCTGCTAACTTGACAACTACTCCTGGACCCCTATTTTGTACACAGTATCCTGACCCGGTGAAAGGGGTTCAGAGGTATTTTTCTCCTCACTCATTTATTCACTCATGCGTTTATTTAACAGCTGCTCCTCTGGGGCTCCGGGAAGAGTGAAGGTGTGTACAAGGTAAGTGGGGGTCCTCCAGCGCGGGTGTGAGGCCGGTGCCCGAGACGAGGGCCAGGCAAGTAGAGGCAGCTCGTTCACTTGTTCCTGCATCACTTACTCCGTCCACCCTGCGCCCTGGCTTGGCATGGATGCGTCCTCTCTCCCTGCCCACCTGGTTCCCAGGTTTGCCAGTGGGAGCTGTGCCTGGCAGCCTGGCTCCTGTCTGCGCTCTCTGTGCTTGGCTGCCGTCTTCTCCCCGGGGGGGAAATTATTTCTACCAGCTCAGTGCTCTGTCTCCCTTCAGGCCAGAATGGATCCTGGTGTAATGCGGAGCACCTTGTCTGTGCTCACCGCTCTTGCTCCCCGCAGCTCCCCGGTGGAGGGCACCGCCAAGCCATAAACAGGAGAAAAGTCTAGTTATTGCCCCGTGTGCCTTGCTTGGCGCGCCGAGCACGTGTGCATTTGCATCGGTAGCCATGTGCGCTCTGCGTCTCGGTACCAAGGACAGCTCCCTGCACGTTGTAGGAGCGAGGGGCTGCGGGCTGCTCCCTGTGGGCTGAGCCGGTGGGCTATTTCTGCGGTGTGATGCCACCGCCTCTAAGCTCGGCAGTGAACTGCTGGGCTGGGGTGAGGGTTAACGTCTCTGAGTGTGTTTGTGTGTGAAGTCAGGATATACCAGAGCTCTGGGCTTGTTAGCTGGACCACTACCTAGGGAGGCAAAGGGGCGGGGGGCCAGGGGAGAGGGGATGAGCAGACCGGGGCCGTACACACCCCATTCCCACGGTCACCCCATCTGCAAAGGCTGCTCCAAGGGCCCTCAGTCTTGTCCTCCAGGCCACGCTGAGCATAGATCAGCTTGCCTTCATGAAGCCCAGCTCAGTCTGAAAGTTTCTCCTGGTTCTCTTTCACCTTCAAGATAAAGTTAGTTAGTTACCATTTGGAGCAACAAAGCGTTTTTCACACTCTGTGACTCTGCACACGATCCTTTGAGGCGAGCTCTGTTATTTGCCCTCGTTTTCCAGATGAGGAAACTGAGGCATAACGAGGTTGTGTGGTATGTTGTGGGGCTGGAATTTGAACCCCAGGCTGTTAGCTCCAAAGCCTGTACTGTTAGCCAGTACACACAGGGCGGCTCAAGGCCCCAGGTGATCTGGACCTGCCCACCCGGCATTACCGCCGCCGCATCTCTTCATGTGCCCATTCCCAGGCAGAGGGCACCACCTACTCTTTCCTCCTTTTGTGCCTCGGAGCATTTGCTTCTGCTGTTCCCTCTGCCAGGATGCCCTGTCCCTTGTTACCCCACATCCGCCCTGAGCCAGTTGTCCTCCCCCTGCCAAAGTCTCTCTGTCTCCCCCCCCCCAACCCCCCATGAGCTCACTTATCTGAACCATGGCTCAGAACCAAATTCTCCCTTGCCTGGCCTCAGCGCCTGGCCTGCTGGCTATCGGCGTCCCCGCTACCGCTCTGTGCCCTCCGATCATACCTCTGTGCGCTGCTCAGAGCGGGCACGACCGAGTGTGTGAGGGAATGTATTTAAGAGCATGTGGATGGCTGGCTGGACAGAAGGGCAGGTGACGGGGGTGACTTTACTGCCACACCACCCAACTGCCCTTCTAGGGCACATTTCCTCCTGCTTATTCTGTTTTCTGAGTCATCAGATATTTGTTGAGCACCTACTATATACCAGGCATTGTATTGGAGGCTGAGGATGTAGCACTGTGTGAATCAAAGTCCCATGCCCTTCCAGTGTGTGTTTGTGTGTGTGTAGTGTGTGTGCACGCGCGCGCGCGCAAGGGGAGATATTTGTTAACCCCAAATTCTCAGGTAAGTGCACAATACTCTACAACCAGAAAGTACGGAGCCCCCTGCCCCACCCCCCTGCACATTTCACAGGGGATACGATCTCATTAGGAGTGGGTGGGGCCGGGGAGGGCCCGTCACCCTGAGATGGGGATTTTGAGCCGAAAGGTAAAGGAAAAGCAGATGAACTCACTGCAGGTAACAGAAGGAGGAAAGCCACATTTGAGGGTCTGAGAGCTCAGGGGCCAGAGCACAGTGTGGACGGTGAGGCAGCTGACCATGACCATGGAGTTTAAGGAGTTTAGTTTCTGGCTCCAGAGCAAGGGGAAGAGCATGTGATCAAATTTGTGTTTGTGTTTGAATTTGTCGCTTGAAGACCAAACTGCCGATGCGCAGGGCAGGAAGCAGGGACCAGTGAGAAGGTGGTGGCAGCATGGCCAGAGACCTCCCTCAGCCCGGGGAGGCCGTCATGGGGTGGAGATAAGGTGACAGATATGAAATATTTAGGAAGCAGACGGGCCAGACTTGGTGATGGATCAGACATTGCAAATGGGGC
>NW_027527548.1:1732377-1742474 GCF_008692635.1 Crocuta crocuta | reverse complement strand
GTTGGCTATGTAAGAGTGACCCTGGTTTTTGTTGTGTTTTAGCTGGTCATCACCTCCTTTAGTCTGATCACCTCCTAAGAGCCGGGCACTATTCTAACACTTTGTGCCTCAGCTTACTTATTGCTCGCAAGAAGCCCATGTAAGTTATCATCACCCTCTTGCAATCTCACTTCTCTCTGGAAAGAATGCCAGGGCAGTGGGACCCCATGGGCTTTGTCTCCAACCTTGCTCCTTCGGGGGACAGTCTTGGTGGACCTAAGGAATAGAGAAGGGAGACAGGCAGTCGGGCTGCGCATACTGAGCTGATTCTGAGTCAGTGAGAATAATGATGGATAACATTTATAGAGCTTTTACTGTGTGCCAGGCACAGTGCCATCCAATTAGCTAATAATAAGGGGTAACACTTAGTTCTCTGCAGAGCACTTTATGTCACTGGTCTGATTGAATCGTCACAACAGCTCTCTTTAAAATCCTGATTACAGAAGAAGGGACAGTGGCTCGGAGAGGTTGAGGGATTTGTCTGGGGTCACACAGCCAGTGGGTGGTGGATCTGGAATTCAAATGGGCTGTGGGAGGGGAGGGAAATGAGGGTGGGCAAAGCGGTGTCGGGTGACTGCCATGAAGGACAGGCTTGCATTTGGCTCTGAGTATGAACCACGCCCCTTCCCCCCAATACCTCCGGACGCCGCTCACCCCACGCCTGGGTCTCTTCTCCAGGCCTGACCTCCCATGCAGGTTATGAACATGCACATACCCCTCAGCTGCCACTGCTCGCCCACCCAGGGGTGGCCTGCTCAGAACCTTCCGCCCCAGATGCCCCCGGCCTGCACCTGTCTCTCTGCCCCGCCCCCACCCTGGTCGCCTGCTGGTGCCGCAGGCGGAGTCCGCTGTACATCATGTTGACAGTAGAAATTACATCCCGAGCTGCTGTTTCACACCGTGCCCTGTCAGAACTCACCGCAGCCCAGTGATCAGGACAAATTGAATACCATCCTGGCCGTGTCAATATTTATTCCATTTTACAAACGCGGCCGGATGGGGGACATGGCACCGCTGTGGCTCCAGCCAAGCATGGCCCCAGGAACCCCTTCTCCCTCTCACGCTGGGGCTGCCTTGTCCATTCTCTCCTCCCCTCTCCCTCCTCCCCTTTCTTCATGTTTTGGGCTCAGTTAAAATTGTGAAATTCAACACTCCTACCAAAAAGTGCGCAAACCAGAAGCACAGAGTTTAACAAACAATTAAACAAACTAACTCGTGTGAAGTGCTCAGCACGTGGTCAACGCATGGTCAATAATATAAAATGAACCACCTGTCGATCGAAACACTGAAAACGGCCCCCTCTTTAGAAGCCCCCTGCTGTGTGCCCTCTTGACCATAACCCACTGCGTCCCTCCATCCTGGCTTCTGCGATAACCAGCTCCTTGCCTTTCTTGATCGCTTATCACCCAATTACGCACTCTTGAAATCTCATTTTAGTTCTGCCTGTGTCCGAGCTTGATGTGGGTGGAATCATACACTTTTTTTTTTTTTTTCATTTTGCTCCTTTCTCTCGGCGTTGTTTTTGAGCTTTGTCTTTGAGCTCGTGTGCGGTCCTTTTCACTGCTGTATAGTACTCCCCGGCAGGGGTGCATCGTGGTTCCCGCCTCTATTCCAGCCGTGTTCCCTCCTCCTCTGCTTTCCCCTTTTCTCCTGCTCCTCTTCCAGGCAGTGTCTTCCTTCCCTCCCACCTCCCTGTCCCTGTTTCACCTCCTTGATGGTCTTTCTGCTGCATCTGCTCCCATCACACACTCACCCACACCCATCCCAGCTCCCCCGGCGCCCACTCTGGGTGTCCCCCCTCCTCCCACCCAGTTCCTGGACTACAGGCTGCAGCCAGAGGGAGGGTCCCCCAGACCTGAGCCTATGACAGCTTGTTTGCTGCAGGGATCCCTGGGGGCAGAGACTGGGGCCCACGGCAGGGCCGTCCCCAGGTGCGCCCGGCTGCTGTGCTGGCCACCTCGGCAGAGGAGGACTCCCCACCTACTCCCACCCAGATGCTAAAACACAACTCTCTGGTCCAGGGTGAGAAATGAGGTGGCCCTGGGGCACTTGGGTGGCTCAGTCGGATAGGCAGCTGACTTAATTTCAGGTTGTGATCAGGTTGTGACTTAATTTTCAGGTTGTGGGTTCAAGCCTCGCATCGGGCTCTGTGCTGACAGCTCAGAGCCTGGAGCTCCTTTGGATTCTGTCTCTCCCTCTCTCGATTTCTGCCCCTCCCCTGCTGATATTCTGTCTCTCTGTCTGTCTCTCTCTCAAAAATAAACATTAAAAAAAAGAAAAAGAACTGAGGTGGCCCCAAGTGGCCCTGAAGCCATCAGTGGGATGCACAAGGGACGGGAGGGAGAAGGAAACTGGGCTGGACGAGGGCCAAGCCCTCCACCTCTCCAGCTCTGCTCACGTAGTCTCATGTGGCGCCCATCCCGTGTCTAGCAGTGAGTCTCACTCCNGGTTCAAGTAGGGTGGGGGGGGGCCTTCCAAAAAGTGACCACAGAGCCCGCTCCCCTACCCCAGGAGCATAGCTGACACATTTCATCTGTCTCCCTTAGTCCCTTCTCTGTCTTGGAGCTACTCTGATGATGACATATTCAGGGTAGTTAATTTTTATTGCAACCCGAACAGATGACATTAAGGAATCTGTCCTTTGCAGTACAGGAGAAAGCTCGCTAGACTGGAGGCAAGTGGACTAGGATGGAGCTTGGCTTTGATCCTGCTACGCTGGGTGACCTAGGGCAAGTCCCTGCCCTCTCTGGGCTTCTTCACAATGAAAGGTCAAGGGGCCATCAGAGGACCAGGGTCGCACTGGCTGTGTTACAAGGGGCACTTGTTCGAAACGCACATCCCTGGGTCCCCAGGGCATCTGGGTAACGATGATAATAATACTAACAGGCAACATTTACAGGGTGCTTTCTGTGTGCCGGGACTTGTATATTTGATGAGCTAAAAATAAAGAAGCTGTGCTTATTGACCAGTGTGCTAAGTACTTTCCGTGAGTTACCTTGTTTAATCCGTGTCATGTCCGATTGTTATTTTACAGATGAAGTAGCTGGGGCCCCGGAGAGGAGAAGGAACTTGCTGTGGGTTGCAGCCAGGAAGGGGGGAAGCCAGGACCTAGACTGGGAAAGTCTGAGCCTGGCCTCGGGCTGGGCTAGCTTCCCAGCAGGTGCTGATGCTGACCTGGGAGCCCCGGACCAGGTAGGTAGGTGGTCAGAAGGGGCGTAACGGGAGATCAAGCCCCGTGCACCTACTATGAACAACACATCTTCCTACAGAGGCATCAAGGTGTGTGTGAAAGCCCCCCACTCCTGCCCCCACCCTCTAGCAGTAGGGAGCTCTTATGGTTAGTTTTTTAGGTCATCCTCACACCAGCCTCCTGACATGGGCTTTTGCCTCTCCAGTTACTGGTGAAAAAACAGAGGCACCGAGAAGAGGTCGCGCGCTCCAGACCACGTGGCTGAGGGTCTCATGTGCTCTACCTTAGGACACAGCTGCCGTTACCCGCCCCCCCCCGCCAGCCCCTGGTAACCGATGCTGAGCCATACCCCCAGCTCTCTGGGCCTCAGTGTTCCCAGCTGTAAAATGGAGGTGTTGGACCCATGGGTTGGGTGTTTGGCCTCCCAGCTTCTGCCCCAGACGCCGTATGTTCTCAAGTAGGTTTCTTCCTTCCCTGGGTCTCCCCTTCCGGAAAAGAAGTCTCGGTGACCCTATCCCAGCACTGCACACAGATGCTGTTTTAAAACAAGCCTCCCGCTGATGGAAGGCCTCAGGCCTGGCTCCCTGGAAACATGCTCAGGGGAGAGGTGTACAGGGGAAGGAGTCGTGGGGAGCACTGCGGAAGGGGTGAGGAGGGAGAGGAGCCGGATGCCGTCCTGGCAGAGGCCTGGGCACTCTGCAGCTGTGATGCTCCCAGCTGAGGAAAGAGGCCCAGCCTCCGAATCCACGCATCTGCCAGACATCGGAAGTAGGCTGCCCACCCCCCCCCGGAGGGCGTGACCTTGAGCAGGACAGCTCTCTTTGGCTCGGGCAGTCAGTAGCCACCGTCACAGCCGTCCTGGGCAGTCTGTTCTGTTACATAAAATCTGCTGAAAAACCCCGGGCCGGGCCTCAGCTCTGGAGATGACAGCAGACACGACGTGGCCTGAGCCCTTGGCTCAGCCAGCCCGGCCCTGGCCCGGCTCTGAGCCCCGCTGCCCTGAGTCCACCAGCTGCTGTGCTCACAGCGGGATCAGCGCCCTAGATCTCGCTTAAAGCCTGGCCGCTGCCACCTGCCTTGCGGCTCATCTCCCGTGCTTCCCCGAGGTCCCAGCGATTATGCCACTGAAAATTCCGCTTTCATCTTGTCAACCTCACAGTAAATTACAGGCCCGGGGAGGCGTAGGCCTCCTCCTTAAACAAGATTCAATTCCACTTAGCTGCCCCCCTTCCTGCCCCGCACGTGGGTCCCTCCCTCCCGCCACCCCGGGCGCAGGATTTATGGCCTCTCCTTGCAGGCAGCTGGTAACCATGGCAGGCTCCTTAGGGAGGCTTCAGGCTGGAGCCTCGTCAGCCCCAGACTCCAGTGCGGCCGCCTCCTCCCAGGATGGAGGGGAGAGGCGAGAGAGGCCAAGACGGTGGAAGGATCTTCCGGAGGCCGAGGCAGAGACATCCTAGTAACCCCAGCAATAACAGGAACGTCGACGCGCTCACATCGAATCCTCACACTACCCATGCTGCAGACTGTCATCATCCCCGTTTTATAGATGGGCAAACTGGGGCCAAGGAGTGTGAGGTCAACCGCCAAGGTCACATACCAAGGAAGCAGTGGGGTCCGGGGCTGGGGCACTTAAGCACTGTGGCCACTGCCTCTTCCCCCAGCTGCTTTTCTTGGAAGGGAGAAGAATCTCTCAGGGGGTTTCAGGCCCTCTAAGACCTTGGCTCCCCCATCTGATGTCTGACTCTCAGATCTCAGGCCCTGCTCGTATCCTCCAGCGATGGGGAGATCACTGCCTCTCTGGAGGGCCCATTATCTCCCTAATGACTAGACACAGTCTCCAAATAATTGATCAAGCCCTGTCACCTCTCAGAAGTGTTGTTTTGGCATTTAAAGTCCTCCGTGATCCGGCTGCTAACTCCCTTCTGCTAACTTCTCTTTTGTGGGTCATCAACACTGCAGGCTGCTTAGAGGCTCTCCCCTGCCTGCTTAGTGCCCTGCTCTGCTCCTGGGTCTTTTCTTATACCACCCCGCCCCCCACCATCACCACCACCGCCTTACAATCGCTACCTCCCTTCATCCCGATCCCAGAATATCAGAGCTGGGAATATACTGCTTCCTCATTTTCCTGATGGCCAGAGGCTCAGAGAGGGGAAGAATTTTCCTAGTGTGCAGGGGGAGCTGATGGGCCCAAATCTTCCGCCAATTAAAATAACAACTCGTAATAAAACAGCTAACATCAGCTGAGTGCTTGATACCACCATCCTAAGCATCTCACATGCATAATCCACTTAATTCTTAACAACGCTACGAGGCAGATACTATTCTATTGCCCTTTTGCAGAGGGATGAGGCATGGAGAAGTCAGGTGACTTGCCTAATGTCACAAAGGCAGTCTGACGTCAGAGCTATGCTCCTAACCAGGTGCTTCCCTCGCTCTGCGCTGCCTCTCTCCACACCATGTGGCCTGTCTGTGAGCGGAAGGGCAGCCACAGGTGCCCAGAAGAGCCAGCATGGCAGCGAGAAGTCAGGGTGGCTGGTCTGCTAGGGGAACTGCCTCTCACTTGCGTTCTTGGGCCTGGGGCCTAAAGCCAGCACTCCCCTGCCCCAGTGCCCATGAGGGGTTGTCCCTTCCCATTTCTTCTGCAGCTTCCCATCCACATCCCCAGGGACCTTCAGCATCATCACTTCTTCCTGCTGGAGGCCAGGCCAGGATCCGACGCCCCTCTACCTCCCAGGGCCTAACTCAGGGACCAGCACATAGTAGGTGCTCAATAAATGCTTGCTTTTATGTAAGGTACTCAAGGAGGGCTTCCTGCAGTAGGTGACATTTGAACTGCTCCCGGAAGGATAAGTCAGGGGTCACCACATAGAACAGGGGATGCCAGGCAGAGGGGTCTGCTTGAGCTAAGTCTTGGAGGAAGGAACATCCAGAGTGTGGGAGTGGGGGCTGGGAGGAACGAGGAGAGGACAGAAAAGCAAGGTGCAGCCAGGCTGAGCACCTTGGTAAATGGCTGGATCTTTACTTAGGTGGGAGCACCCATTATGGCTTGTGCCTGGGACCGATGGGGACAGTTAATAGGGACAGAATATTTCTCACGGATCCTACAATCACAGGTTGGGGCTGCTGGGGCTGCAGTCTGCAAACCAGTTTGGCCAGCCGCCCCCCCCTCTGCCCCGGACTATGCACAGGACCTCGTCTCGGGTGACAGAGAGGCACCACTGATGCCGGGGCCGAGGGAGGTTTTACTTTATTCTCTCTCCTGACAAGCGATGGTGCTGGCAGATAGAGTGTCTTCTTCCTTAATCTCCCGTCTCAGGCTGGAGAGAGAAAGCAAGTGGAGCCTGGCACCGTGTTCAGACCTTAATCCTCTCCTTTCTGAGTTTAAAGCTACAGATTCTAGTCATGGATGCCGCACCTCCAGGGAACGTGGCAAGTATCGAAGAAAACAGAGCTCACACTCAGGGCTACACCATAGGGGCCGCAAAGGGGGTGGCGAGGCCCCAAAGCTGCGTCATCTTTACAGAGAACGCAGGAGCCAGACCTGGACTGGACTCCGGGCTCTGCTGCTACCAGCTGTGTGACCTCAGGCAAGTCATGTCACCTCTCTGAGCCTCAGTGTTCTCCTCTGTAAAATGGGAAAAATAAATCTTTCCAGGTTTGTTGGGAGGCTCGAATAGGTGATGAATATAAAAGTAATCCCCAGAAAAGAGTCATGTGCAGGTGAGGCTTGATTATTACCATCTACCTGCAAGAGTAATAATAAATCTCTCGGAGTCAGGAGAGCAAAAGATAATAATAATCATAGGGGGGCCTGGGTGGCTCAGTCAGTTGGTTGAGTGCCTGACTTTGACCCAGGTCATGATCTTGCGGTTGGTGAGTTTGAGCCCTGCATCAGGCTCTATGCTGACAACTCAGCCTCCTTCGGATTCTGTGTCTTCCTCCCTCCCTGCCCTCCCCTGCTTGTGCTCTGTCTCTCTGTCTCTCTCTCAAAAATAAACATGAAAAAATTTTAAAAAGATAGTAATAATAATAGTGGCTGTTTGTAGAGCTTTTACCACTTGCCATTACTTCCCCAGGCTGGGCCCGTTATACACATCCCTTCACGGAGCCGCCACCCCAACCTCCTGAGACTGTCACTGTTATTATGCCCATCGTTGAGACGAGGGGACATAGCTATCCCCATCTTCAGTGCCCTTTGCAACAGAGGAACTATCTCTCCTGGCAGAGTGCAGTCCCGTGGTCCGGGTTCTGGAGCCCAATCACACCTCCCCTGCATCTGAGAAACCTTATGCTATGGATTCTCCCTTCTCCTGCCCTATCTTCGCCTCTCTGATGGGTTCCTGGCATAACACCTGCTCGAGTACATTCCATCTTAAAAACAGCAGCAACCAAAGAGAAGCACACAGCTCCCCAAACCTCCCAGCCCCTTCCCTTCCCACCCAAACTTCTCTGGAGGCCGGTCGTACTCACTGTGGCCTTCACTCACCCCCTCCTCACTTCTCAGCCCACTGTCCACCTAGCTGTCACCCCCGGAGCTACATCAGGATGGTTCACCCATGGCCTCTGTCTTGCCAAATCCAATGGATGTTCACCACCCTTCATTGTACCCCACCCGTCAGCGGTATCCAACAGCTGGGTTTTTCCCCACCTCTCTAATTACACCTGTGTGCCCATTGCAGGCTTGCGTCCCTGCACTCTGCCTTCGGGTTCCGCACTCTTCACCTGCGCGATGTCAGCCATGCCAGTGCCTCCAATTACCATCAATACCATGGTGATTCCCACCTCAGGCTCAACCTCCCTTCTGAAAGTCTACAGATAAAAATACAAGTGGCTTCTCAGCACGTCCACTTAGAGACCTCGGAGAAACCTCAAACCCAACGTATCCAAAGCCAAACACGTGTTCTTCTTCCTCAATACTGGCCCTTTGCCTGGGCGCTCCATCTCACGAACGTCACCTGTCTCTGTCAGGTGGTCCAAGCCACAAGGCTGGAAGCCATGCTTGACAACTGTCATCTCTGTGGCCCCAGTGGGCAATCTATCATTAAGCCTTGTTCACTTTCTAGCTTAAATCACTCCTGAAGTTGACCCCTTTGCGTCATCTCCAACGCTACCCTATTTGAAATGAGGGATTCAGGGGGCCGCCTGGGTGGCTTAGTCGGTTAAGCATCTGACTTTCGCTTAGGTCATGATCTCGCAGTTTGTAGGTTTGAGCCCCGCGTCAGGCTCTGTGCTGACTGCCAGCTCAGAGCCTGGAGCCTGTGTCAGTCTGTGACTCCCTCTCTCTCTGACCCTCCCCTGCTCACGCTGTCTCTCTCTCTCTTTCCTAGAAATAAAATAAAAACATTAAAATAAAAAATGAGGGATTCAGGATGACTCTTAGAGTTTTGCCTTGGCACTGGATGGTGTAACACTGACCATGATGGACCGAATGAGGGGAGGGAAGGCTGGGGAAGGAAATAAGAATTCTTCTTTAGGTATGTTTGAGACATTGGTGAGACATGCGAATGGAGATGTGTAGCAGGCAGTTGGGTGCAACAGTCTGGGACTCCAAGGAGAGGGGACATAAATCTGAGATCATCGGCATGTAGTGATATTTAATGCCGAGGAAATGAATGAGATCACTTGGGGAGAGACAGAAAGCAGGCCTGGAAGTGAGCCCCGGGGCACTCCAACATCAGAAATGAGACAGAGGGGAAAGGAGAGACTGAGAAGAACCTGCCGGTGAGGTTGGAGGCCATCCAAGAGACCGTGGTGCCATGGAAACCAGAGTGGAATGAGAAATCGGCATGTTGAAAGCTGCAGAGAGGCAGGGTAAACTGAGGATGGAGAAGTGACTCCACCAAGCAATGCAGAGGGTGTTAGTGGCCTTGATAAGGCCTTGATGTCTGTCTGTTCTGCTGGACTGTAAGCCCCACGATGCAGGGAATACTGTTTGTTCCTCACGTTGTACCTCTATGCTTAGCTCATTAGCATTGTTTTCTGGCATGTCTGTTTATCTTTGACTGTGTTTATCTTTGACTGTGTGTTGGCCATTGTCATTGGATTTTTGTTTTTTTAAGGAAGAATTTCAAATTCAGTAAGAAGGTATTTTCTTCTAAAAAGGATTTGCATTTGGCTATGATGCTACCATTCTGGGATTGCTTTAAACAAAAATCCGAGGCTTGAGGTTCCCTGGAATACCCAAGGAGTGTGGATGAGGCTGCCAATCCGTGATTCAAGGCTGGGCTACATTTTAGTTCACCCTCACCCCAAGGGTGAAGCCCTCCAGAGTCCCAGCTCATTTCCGTAAGAATCTCCTTCTTGACTGCCCACCTTATGCAGGCCATGGACCTGGATTTCAATTCCCTTTATGCTGTGAGATCATCAAGAAACAAATTCAAAATTTCCAAGAGCAGCAAATGCCCTCAGGGCAAAAGCAGATTCTGTGCTCTCAAACTTCTCCAGGTTTCTGTTTTCCCCTCAGTTTTGACCTAATAACGCTTGGTAATTCCTTACAAAGAGCTTACTTGTCAGCGCTTTGATGCTTTAATAAGATGCTTTCTCTAGTTTATCCAGCATTCTTAGCTCTTTTTCAGTTGACGGGCTGGTCCAAAAACCTCGCCTCGTGTTTCTAAACACAGAAATTGCCCATCTCTAGGGCTTGGCACTGTGCATGGCACATTGTCAAGGCTCAGTGAATATGTATTGATTGAATGGATGAAGTGGACCCAGGTGTCCAGCACCCCCGCTTCTTCTAATGCACTAAACATCACACACTCAGGCAAAGATCTCGACAGAGCAATGAGGCCAGAGCTCAGTGAGCTGTGCAAAGAGGCAGGGCTGTGAGTGCAGAGCAGGGGGTGGGAAATCTCTGTGGGATGGAGAGGGA
>NW_027527548.1:1724639-1732271 GCF_008692635.1 Crocuta crocuta | reverse complement strand
CGGCAGGATCAGGGTGAGCACAAAGATAGATCTTGACGGCAAATTAGCCATTGGTTTAGGAAAGGAAGACCCACAGGAAGCAACACTGTAAGTAAAGGCCTGTGTGAGGGATCCAGCAACCAAGAGTGGGCAGAGAAGCACGGGCCAACCGCAGGAAAGTCACGAAGGCCAAGGGGGTGGGGGCCCTGGGCCCGCTGTAAAAGTAGAAGCAGAGCCCTGGCAGAAGGAGGGAGGAGAAACAGCTTTGTGAAAATGCACACACGGTAATTGCGGAGAAGAGTATCTCCCCCAGTGTAAAAAAGCTCTCTCCTCTGAATTTTCCTTGGTCCCAGTTTCAAAGGAATTTTAATTGCAAAGAAAATTTGTCATCTCCCTGGGGGGAGAGGGCTCTGTAGCTTCGAACAGTCATGCCTTACACGGATTCTTTCTCCAAACTGGAGATTTCCACGCTTTGGCTGCGCGAAAGCTGGCTGGGGATTGGGCAGCATGGAGGGAGGGGTGGGGGTGGGGGGGCACAAGCCTCCTTGTGACTCTCTGTGGCCAGGAAGGCTGGGGCTGCAGCCAGGGGTTTCCTGGCCTGGGTCCTACATGAGGGTCTTCAGTGCCAACTCGGTGACAGTCCTAACTCCTTTCTCCTCGAAACCCAGTGGGTTTATTTAATTAATTATGGCAATTAAACAACTGGTCTCTTGGCTTCCATCCTTGCTTTACTACAGGCTCTTCTTCACCCAGCAGCCCATTTGGAGAACAATTCGGTAGTTTCTTAAAAAGTTAAACATAAATTGTCATACAATCCAGCAATTTCACTCCTAGGTGTCTACCTAAGAGAAATGAAAACATACATCCCTGCAAAGACTTGTAAGCAAATGTTCATCACTGCATGATTCAAAATAGCCAGAAAGTGGAAACAATTAAAAATCTATCAGCTGATGAATGGATGAACAAAGTGTGGTATATCCACACAAAGGAATACTACGAAGCAAGAAAAAGGAACAAACTGCTGATGTATTCTATTATAGGGACGGATCTCAAAAACATTATGCTTAGTGGAAGAAGCCAAATGCAAAAAAAATAAAACCCACATGTCGTGTGACTTTGTTTACATGACATGTCCAGAAGAGGCGAATGAATCTATAGAGACAGAAAACAGATTAGTGGCTGCCTGGGGCTGGCGATGGGGCTGGGGACTGACTGCAGATGGGCCCGGCAAGATCTTTCTGGGGTGAAAGCAATGTAAAACTGGAGCGCGGCAGTGGTTGTTGTAATTTACTAAAAACCATGGACTTGAACGCTCACAATGAGTGGATGTTATAGTATGTAAATTACACCTCAATAAAGCTGTCGGGGGGAAAAATGGCTCCCGTTTCTCTCGGAATAAAAACCAGAGTTTCTGCAAGGCCCTATGTGATCTACGCCCACAGCCTCTGTGACCTAACCCCTTCTTCTCCCTCCCCCCCAACTTGGCTCCTGCAGGCTGCTGGCCTTCCGGGTTGAACACAGTGGATGTGTTCCCACCTGACAGTCTTTGCGATGGCTCTTACCTCTGCCTGGAACGTCCCCCACCCCCACCCCCAGATAGTTGCAGGGCTCCTTCCCTCGCCATTTTAATATTCTTGGCTCAAATATAATCTTTTCAGTGGAAGCCCGACCACTCCATCTAAAATCGTAGCTCTCTCTAAAGCTCTGCCAAGCCCCTTTTGTCTCCTCATTTTCTTCACAGCTTGGTCACCTTTTAACCTGTGGTTGATTGATTTATGATGTTTATTGCTCCTCTCTCTCTTCTCTAGCATATATGCTTCCCTGGGATAGGAATTCTTGTTGGTTTGAATCACGGATGTAACCCTAGGGCATAGAACGATGCCTGCACCAGAAAGGTGCTCAATAAATATTCGTCGAGTGGATGAGTTAATATGTGATTTCTGAATGCCTGCCCTCCCTCTCTGTGCCGGGAGCCAAGCATACAGCAGTGGACGGGAGGAACAAATCTCTCTCCCCTAGGCGGCTTGCATTTTAGCGGCAGAGAGACCAGGAGCAAGAAAATATTTTAAATCTGTAGTGGACGGAAACCCCTTAACCCCATCACCAAGGAATCACAAGCTTGATAAACTTGTACAAAAGGCTGTTGATATGGGGGGAGGGGGAGGGGGAGTCTTCTTGGCCAGTGACCCGATGGCTAAGCAGGAACTGGCCAGCCGGGGAGGAGGAGAAGGGGATTTCCTGCCTAGGGAACAGCACGTGTGAAAGCCCAGAGGCTAGCGAGAAAGTGTGTCCTGTTTGGAGATGTGTAAAGTTTGCTCCAGCTGAAACATAATCCTTAACGCGGAGAGTTGGGGCTGGGGTCAAATACGGGTAACAGTCAGTTCCGCAGGGCACCAACCAATCAGGAAAGATGCGGCCCATAAACGGGGACATTCGAGCTGAATCTCTGCGGTGCCTTGCCCCACAAGGGAGCGCCAAGGGTTCAGATGTGCTGGTGATCCCTGCAGGATTTCAACAGGGGATGATGGGGATCCTTTTGGAAGGATACTCTGGCTCCTGGGGGAGAACAGAAGGGAGGAACCGGCATTGATTCGGGGAGGCAGGGCGGGGGGCTTTATGCCAGGCCTGCTGGGAGAATGGCCAGTTGAAGACGATTGATTGAATGAGAGGTGGCTGGGACAGGGACGGATCATGGATAATAATAATCGCCACAGCCAGCAACTGCTGAGCAGAGACAGTGCCAGGGGAGGCCCCGAGCCCTGACCGGTGCTATCTCTTAATCCATACAACACACGAGGAGTCTGAGCCACAGGGAACCTGGGTGAGCCCCACGGTGCTCCCAGGATTCAGACCCACTCTCCAGATGACGTTGGGCTCTCAGAGGTGACCCCTAAAGTCGCTGGCTTGGGTGAGAGGTAGAGCCATTGGGGGAGACAGGGAAGCCAGTTTGTGAGGGAAGATGCTACACCCACCAAAAAGGTGCGAGGTTCTGGGGAGCACCTCAGTGGAGATGCCAGCCAGACAGCTGGAATCCAGAGAAGAAATGAAAGGTGGCAGCAAGCGATCTGGGTGTTTTGCCCACAAACACATCACCCGATGGCGGCTGAGAGGGAGGAGAGGGCCAGGTCAGCCCCAAGATTTCAAGGGTGGCCGGAGCAGAAGGCAGGGGGTCAGCATGATTGCTTCGCTGTAAGTAGAGTAATATACAGACATACGTGCTGGGGTATGAACACAACAAGACATATTTCTAGAGGGAAGAAGGAGAAAGTGTGAACAGGGCTGACCTCTGGAGAGCAGCTGTGGGGGGAGGGGGGAGCACTCATCCTACACGTGTTCCAAGATGTGTGATACACGTGCCACAGCTATTTCTTAAAAATACTGATGGGGGAATAAGCGATCGGTGAGATTTAAAGTCGCTTTTGCATGTTTTTTCTCTATATACTCCTTTGCGTTTTTTTTTTTTTTAACTTAACGATAAGGGTTTTTAACCAATGAAGAGTCAGGAAGAGGAAATGGTGGCAAAGGTGACTCAAAGGGAGCCAGCAGAGGGGCAGGCAAACCCTGGTCGGGGAGACCAGGGGAGGCCGGACGCTCAGGTCCCAGTTCATAAGCAGCCCCGCGCAGTAAAGGGATCCAGGCTGTAGCGCCTAGAGGCCAGGGGACCCTGCGGGAGGTGTAAGATTGTCATGGCTGGAGGAGGAAGTGAGGCAAACAGGCTGCTGAGGGAGGGATGAGGAAGGCGGGTCAGAAGGGGGCAGCTGGGGAGGCCCGTGTGGTGAGGGAGGGGCTCTCCAGGAAGGGAGCACGGAGCCTGTTCCGTGCTGTGTGGCTGGGCCTGGGGGGGGCGGGGTACCCAAGACTGAAGGCAGACCCCGGGGGACAAGGTGTCCGGAGCCCAGGCAGAGACAGGACACGCCTCTGCCATCCCAGGCGGCCAGCAGAGGGGAGGGCGAAGCTGGGAGCTGAAGCCAAGCCTCAGCAAGCTGGGGCCACCCCTCCCCTTCCCATTTGGTTGTGGCTTTCAGGGGGCAATGCCCGGCTTGCTTCTCATGTTGACCATCAAGTGAGGCTCCCAGGCCCCTTGGGTCAAAGGCTCGGGCCACTGGACAAGGTGGCCTCCTGACGGTGCTTGTCCTCTGGCCGGCGGCGTGATCTGCAGCGAGCCCTCCCCACCCGCACCACCGGGCCTCAGTTTCTCCTCAAAGGCCAGCCCCGCTCCAGGGTCGAAGGACTGCGTGTCTCAGTGTGCCCGCCAGCCTCTGCCCTTTCTCGGCCTCAGCCCCAACATCTGTAGTAAGGAGACCTCACGAGGGTTGAGGCGGTTTTCCCAGGTGACAGCCCAGAGATGACCCGGGCATGTTTCATAGCACCGGAAGACACCCGCTGCTCGGATTGTGTGGGCTCTGGGTTCTGCATCCAGAATGGCCTCGTTTGTTTTTCCTGATATTCCTGCCCTAAACCCCCATGAGGGAGAGACCACTGCTGAGGCAGGGGGCGTGCTGGGCTGAGGAAAGCCACCTCCTGTCCACCCTCTGTCCCCACCCAGCTCCACGGCCATCAGTACCTCCCCCGGGGCTCTGGATCTCAGCCTTCTCATCTGAGAAGCGGACGTGATCATCGCTCCTGCCTAGTTTTATTTCAAGGGTTAAATGAGGCAATGCACGTGACAATCTTAGACTCCAGCAAAGCTCAGTATCTGGTAACTATTATCATTAAAAAGCCATACCCCTATCTGTGAAAATTGAAAATGTATGAAATCCATGACCCAGAAGAAGACCGGCCTGTATTCCGGGAGATGTGTGCATAGCCACCACAGCGCTGCTGATAATAAGGGAAAAAGGGAAAACATTCTACGTGTCTCTTGGTAAGCGAATGGACAAATAAAAATGGAGTATATTCATGCAATGGAATACAGCCACTTAAATGGAATGAACCAGAGCTATATGTATCAACATTGATAGCTTTCAAAAACATTGTTGGGGAGAAAAAAAGCAGGTGGCAGGTGATGATACATCTAGTATGAATCCATTTATATTAAAAAATATAAAACAACACTACTTATTTTCCGTGGGTGTGTAGCATGTATGTTACAGTATAAGAACAGGACGTGATGCTATATACCAAGCTCATCACTGAAGTGAGTTCCAAGGAGGGGGAAGGAGACCAGATTGGAGGTGGTTGGCGAACGGGGTCCTCAGCCTCGTCGGTAGGGTCCCGATTTCTAAGAGAATGGGTTCACATATTTCTTATAAATTAAAATTAATTTTTGAAAAGAAATGAACTTTAAAAAAAATCCCTGCCTGCCTATTTCACTCAGTTGTTTGGAGGATCGAATTATATGTGCACAGAGAACGTGTAATTCATTTCCTAGTTGACGGAGCATTTTTTAACCCACGTGACCTTCTTCCATCCTCTCAACAAGATTTGAGATGGTTTATCATTTCTGTTCTATTGAGGAGGAAACAGGGGCGCAGGGAGGTGAAGCGTCTGTCCCGGGCCACACACGCGGTGTGGGGCCAGAGCTGGGATCCACGCCTGGGGCTGTCTGGTTCCGCAGGGTCCTGCTTCTACAGCTTCATGCTCTAGGGCGAAAATATCTTTTCATTGGCCTCTAGGCCACTATAGTCATTAGGATAATGACAGTGGGGGCACAGCCCACGGCTAAGCTCTCTCTCAGGGACAAAATCCCCGTAGTCTCCTGGCAGAAGTCCTATTATCCCACCTGAGCTGGCCCTAAAGACCTCGGCCACAAGGTTGGGGGGCTGCCCTCTCTTTCGAGACTCTCATCCACAAGCTTGGGAGGCAGTACGGTGCTAACGATAGACCTTGGATATTGGCCTCAGAGAGACCTGGGTTTGAACCCTGGCTCTGTTACTTCCTAGCTGGCAACCTTGAGCAAGCCACGTCCTTGCTCTGCAAAATAATCCTGAGTTTACAGGTTGCTGTGTGCGAAGCCTACATAGTGAGCGCCCAACAAATGTTAGTTCCTGCTCTTTTCTCCTTCCCGTGGCTTTCTCGACTCTAAGCAGGGGCCTGACGCACCCTGGATCCCTGTGCCAGGCACAGTGCCCGATGTAAGTGCCTGCCCAGGGAAGCTGTGGCTTGGCTTCTTGTGGGATTAGATTATCAGTGACAACAGGGAAAGTCATCACAATCTAACTGGTCCTCCTAAGCAAAGGTCCTCCCTCCCCCAGCTGATTGCTGGGGTTAGATTACTGGGGCCATTTTGAACTCTACCTTGAGGGCAATGGGGAGCCATTGAAGATTTAATCAAGAGAGTGATGTGATTAGATAGATCTCAGAAAGAATATGCCATGAGGAGTGTGGCTTTGGAATGGACAAGCCCAGAGGCAGGGACGCCTGTGACAAGGCTGTAGTGAATAGTTCAGGGAACAGACAGAGCCCTGAGGTCCCTTTTCATCCTGTGAGATACCTAAGGATGGGGTGGGGGTGGGGGCAGGAAAGAGTGTGTGGCTAAACTAGAGTATGAGAGATGAGAGGATTTTCTAGGAGACTGAGATAAAACACGTGATGTATATGACAATGTGCTTTGTAAACTTAAAAAAAATCACAGGGGCGCCTGGGTGGCTCTGTCGGTTAAGTGTCCGACTGCGGCTCAGGTCATGATCTCACAGTTTGTGGGTTCGAGCCCCGTGCCGGGCTCTGGGTTGACAGCCAGCTCAGAGCCTGGAGCCTGCTTCAGATTCTGTGTCTCCCTCTCTCTCTGCCTCTTCCTCGCTCACCTCTGTCTCTCTCCCTCTCAAAAATAAATAAACATTAAAAAAAAATCACATACACCCACCTCGATCTCATTGTCACGGTGGCAGCCTTTCTTGGGTGTATAACATCCCTTCCCCTTTGTATTCAGGGAGCATCGACACAGGTCTCAAGCAAATTCCCAGCTCACCTGAATCACTTGGCAGAAACAAGTTTTTATGTCAACTCACAAAACCGACCCATGTAAGCCCGACAAACATAGCGCATTATTGCTAAAGCAGATAGCCAGCTGAGGGAACGGCCAGCTTTCCTTTCTCCTGTCTGTCACGGACACGTCTGTTGACCTACACCTGGCATTCAGGATAATATCACACATGCCCGGAACTTCCAATTCAAGGGAAAAGCAGGAAGGGCAGTGGGGAATACAGACAGCGTGGGGGAGGAAGGTTACAGCTTCTTGTAAAAACAGCACCTGCCATCTTTCGAATGCTTACTATGTGCGGGACACGTGCACTGAGTCTTGTATCAATCTCCGACACGGGTGGCGTTTTTACATATGCCTTTTCCAGACGAGGGGGGAGCAGACCTCGGCCATGGCAGTATCTTACCCAAGTTCACACAGCTGCTGGGGGGGAGAGCTGGAGCTCAGAGCTTCGGTAGCTCTGAGGTCTACTGTGACAGCTTGGTGTCCTTACCAGACTGGTGACTACCAATACTTTCCTTTTTGTCCCCAAAGACACTGATGCTGATGGTTTTAATGATGTTACTTCATTTATTCGTTTAAAAAGTAATTATCGAGTAGCTACTCCATGCCTGGCCGATGAGGAAGGGAAGGGCGCGGGCAGAGATCGAGAGGCGCAGATGTGTGTGCTACGAGCCCAGCACACCTTGGACTTGCCGGGTTAGAGCCTGGCTGGGTGGGGAGGGGGGGGGGGG
>NW_027527548.1:1713960-1724501 GCF_008692635.1 Crocuta crocuta | reverse complement strand
GTAAACAGGGAGCGGAGATGGGGGTGGGGCAGGAGAGCACGGAGGGAGCAGAGAGGGAGTCTCGATTCCTTATTTATTACCTCTGGGCTCTCAGATGCATGACTACCAGGCAGAAGTGACAAAATAAAAAGGGAAAGGAAAAAACGCCAGCTACAGCCAGAATAAAATCAGGGCAAATAGAATAAAACCTGACAGCCAAGTATAAATAAATATTCGTAAAAGAGTTAAAGGACAGATTAAAATAAAAACACCAAATGCAATTCTTACCCCTTGACAAATGCAGTGCGAATTGGGTTCTTTTAATCAAATGTTTGGCAGGTGTATGAATTATTTATAATTCAATATCGGGTGGTTAAATGGAAAATGGAAGATGTTCCCGTCGTCTTCTCGGAGCTTATCCGCCTCCCCCAGTGAGCTCTCCCGGGAAAGGGGGGGGTTGACCTTCCTCCACGCCGGGCACAGGCCGGCCCCCAGGGCCCCAGAGCCCTGCCTCTCTCTGGGCCTCGCCCTTTTTGCACTTGCTTCCTGTCATGGTCACAGTCATGAGCCTTCATGCTGCTCAGGAACTTGTCCCGGCAGGAGGCCTCTCAACTCAGGAAACAGGAGGGAGGGCAGCTGACCAAGGATAGGGGCACTGGGCGTCTTGTCCCTGCCTTCCACATACTCCCAGAGTGCCCGTGGCCACGTCTTTGCCCCTCCCTGAGTCCTCCCTCAAATGAGCTTCTCCATTTTGCCATCTTTTACTTTTCTGTCTCACATTTCAGTTCACAGAGTGCATTCATTCCGAGTATGGGCCTCACCACATCCCTCTATGCCAGGAGGCATGAGAGCCGTGCCCATTTTACAGCACAGAAAACTGAGGCTCAGAGAGATGCCGGGACGTGGCTCTGGTCACACCGCGGGTGTGAACTCGAGGTGAGGTTGGAGCCCAGATCTTCAGACTCCACGTTCACTGGGAGTGGGAATCTGGGAGCAGGTGGAAGTCCGGAATCCGGGTAGAGTGGACAGGCCGTGGGCTCCAGAATCAGACAGACCCAGGTTTCAATTCCAGCTCTGAACTCACAGTCTGTGATGGGGACATGTTACCTAACCCTGGTTAGGTAACCCCACATTCCACCCTGGACACTGCGCTAATGAGAATAGCTACCGTTGGGGCTAGAATGAGGATTAAGCGTGGGTGGGGCCCCCTGTGCAGTCCCGGGCCTTGGTGAAAGCCGGATATTGCTGTTACTATGGCTACAAGAAATTACACTCATTTTACAGATGAGGAAACTGAGGCCCAAAGAGAGAATGTGACTTCCCCAAAGTCATTCTGTGAATCAATGACAGAGAACCTAGGTGTCTGGGAGCTTGTGAGGCCCCATGTTGCTGGTTCAGGGCCACACCAGCTAGAGGTTCCTGCCCCACCCCCAGTGCTGAGCTGGCTCAGTCCCCTCCTACCCCCAACCGCAGGACACTCTGCTCGGGTCCATCCCAGCTCCCCATTTGTCTCTCTCTCTTTCACACACATGCACACATGCACGCACACGCGCGCGCGCGCACACACACACAGACACACCCCATGGGTGAAAACAGAGTGAGAAGAAGCCCCCACAGCAAATGCCGCCTGACTTCCCTGCGCAGCAGATGAATGAGTCCGAGCGGCGAACAAACGGCTGTCGGAAAGGTGGGAGAATGAAGGTAATTAGTCCCCTTAATGCCGATTTCAGACTAATCTTTCACACTTAAGGAAATTGTTCCAATGATTTTCTTATTTTCAGGGGAGCTCGTTAAGTAAGAATTAGAAAAATAGATATGGTAGGAGATAAGAAAATGGATCTGGTAATGACAAGCTGCCTCAACACACCAAGAGGGGGCTGGCTGGGCCAGGCCGGAGTGACAAATCCAGGTCCCATCCCGGGCGGTGGCAGGTGGATGTCCCAGGGCCCCTGGGCAGGGCGGAGACTCTGGGGGCCTCTGAGGAGTAGGAGCTCAGTGCACGCTGGTGGGAGCTGCTGCGTTTGGACCCAGCACATCTCCATCCACCTCTGTGCTCCTAGGCCCTGGCCGGGGGCTGGGGGTCAGGGGGGCGCTCGCCAGACAACTTGCCTGAACATTCTGGAAAGACAGAAGTCTTTGCCAGGATCCAGGGCCCACTGCAGGGAATTCAAACCTCAGCACCTTCTAGATCCTCTAGAGAAGCTAGGGAACATTCATTGATTGCCTGCTGTGTGCAAGTTGCTATGCTGGGCGCTCTATCTCCATCCCCTCCCACCCCGTAGCCCCAGGTGGTGGACCAGAGAGCATGAGAATGTCTCCACTGTATACAGGTGGAGATGGACACTCAGAGGCCGGGTTGCGGCACCCTCAGCCGGGTCCTCCCGGTTGTTTGCAGGTGATCCGTTCTCCCTGGCCAGTGCCTGTGCTGTTCCAGTCCTATTTAACGACTGACTCTCGCCCTTAGTCATGTGACTTGGCCAGGGCCACAGTGCTGTGAGTTCCAATCCGCAGTTGGGGCCCACGGCACAGCCCGCCAAGGCACACAGCGTTTCTGCCCTTCTGCTTAATGATCCTAGTGGCGGGGAGGTTGGAAGAGGAAGACTTAGAGCCAGGAGAAACTGTGTCCCCCATGGAAAAGGAGTGGCTTCCCCGGGGGGGGGGAAGTGGGAGGGGGGCTACTGGAGAAGGAGGGATGTCCTGGTGTCTGTCCTTCTGCGATGGGCACAGGCTATTTGTCCCCTCACTCCCCACCGCCACTCATGTCTGCCTCCTCGTTTCGGCTTAGGCTCCAGCTGCCTCCCCGACCTGCCTCTAGCTGCCCCCTGTCTCTCCCAAATCCTCCAGAGCCTCCCTGGACTCCAGCTCGATTGCTCCTGGCCTTCATCCCCAGCAGCCTCAGCTCTCTCCCTTACCTTTGAACCTAGAAGGGACCCAGTGTTCCTACATTTAGCTGCAAGGCATCCTGGGAAGCTAAACCTTGCCTATCCAGTGACCTGTGTGTGTAGACCAGGTCAGCGCCATCGGCAAAAACTGCCTGGTGATTGGCTCTGGCAGGAAAAGCTGCTCTTTAACAGGCCAAGTGGGACGCTATGACTTTGTGAAAATGTCAGTATGACATTTCTCCTCCGGTCATGGGCTAGGTCATGCATTCAAGTCTCATCTCCCCTCTATACCTCCAATCACAAGGTAAACCTGCACTGTTCGGAATTTGTGCCTCACTGGAGAGAGCTCCTAGAGCAGAGATTGTCAATCAATTTTGCGACCCCCCGCCCCCCGAGGACATGTGCAATGTCTGGAGACATTTAAAAATTTTTTTAAATGTTTATTTTTGAGAGAGACAGAGCACGAGTGGGGGAGGGGCAGACAGAGAGGGAGACACAGAATCTGAAGCAGGCTCCAGGCTGAGCTGTCAGCACAGAGCCCGATGCGGGGCTCAAACTCACAGACCCTGAGATCATGACCTGAGCTGAAGTCAGACGCTCAACCGGCTGAGCCACCCAGGCGCCCCTGGAGACATTTTTGATTGTCCAACTAGGGTGATGCCACCAGCATCTGGGACGCTGCTAAACATTCTACATTACACGGGACAGCCCCACAACAGAGAACACCCAATCCAAGATGTCAACGGTGCCAAGCTTGAGAAACTCCTCCGCAGAGTCATTTGATCCGATGTTCCCATTAAGGAACTTACCTGTGAGGTAAGGGTAGGACTCAGCTCTTCTGACCATGTCTGTTCGTGGGATTAAACGGTAGAAAGGCCAGTAAGCCTCCAAGTCAAAGATTCGGGATTCTGACACTTCTTGTTTTCTATTCAGCAAATGTATATTGTGTTCTTATTATGTGCCAGGCATCGTGTAAGGTGCTGGCTATTGAGTAGTGGACAAAATAGATAAAATCTCCGCCCATTTGGAGCTCACAGTATAGTGGACTCTGAGCTGGGTCACCTTAGATTTGTCTCTTTCCCTCCCTGAGTCTCGGTTTCCTCATCTTCTCATTGCTAAAGTGGGCACAGTACTATGTCTCTTCCTCTGTGGTTGTGAGGCCGTCTGAAATGTAAATGTCAAATACAACTATAGATGATCGATACATATTTAAGGGGATTGAATACTTCTCCTTTCTGGAGAGGGCTGGGCAGGTGGTGGAGACGGTTTTGCAGGTGGGGGGACAGTCTTCTAGCAGAAGAGGAAGGACAGACAAGGAAGGTTCAGTAAGGAGCACTTACTGTATGCTTCTCACGGATCCTCCTATCAACCCTGCAATGCGGGTGTTTTTATGCTCAAACTGCAGATGAGGAAACTGAGGCTCAGGGAGGGAAAGAACATGGAGCCGCTGGATTTGGACCCTGTTCCCCGGGTTCATTGGGCTTCCTCCTTTTTGCCATCTCCAGGGCCTTTTAAGGTGGGGCGCTGGATAGGAAGCTGAGGTCTGCGTCTGACCAGGCCTGGCCTTCAAGCCTTATTCCCCAGCAGCCCCCGGGGTCTGGGTCTCACCCCATTAGCGCTGCTTTAAAAAGTGCGGACCGACCGGGGCGCGTTATTGCCCACATAAATCAGGCGGCTCCGAGTACCGAACACCTTTAAACAAACAGCTGATGGGAGTGAAGTTCCAGGATCATTATTAATAGCTTTTCATTTCGGTGGCCGCTGTGCTGTGACATGCCTTCCCAGCAGAAGCCGCGCGCAGCCACCCCCGATCGGCTGATCCCCCGAGTCCGCCAGTCAGAATGAATGACTGTACCTTTGTGTTAATTGTGGAGCCCAAGCCACACGCGGAATGCTAATAGGGCCAAGTGGGAGGGGCCAGGTGCCAATCTTGCCTGGCTGCTGGGCAGGGAAGGACCCCACCTCTGGCCCTCCTCCACGACAGCCAGCAGCCAGCGGGGTCTTCCTAACATACTTATCTGAGCTCCGCCCTCCTCTGCTCAGTTCCCGTGGCCCGAAGCCAACTCTGGACTCCGGCTGCCATTCAGGGCTCTTCTTGTCTCATCCTGTCTACCGCCCCCGCCTCCCGGCTGGCATTCCCACACCACCAACTGCTCCAACTCCTGCTCGGTTATTCATTCATTCATTCAACATTTACTGAGCCCTCTGAAGGACGCAGGGCACAAAGCTAGGAGCGAGACGGACATGTCTTCCTCAGCTTGTGGGGTTTAACATCAAGCATAAAAGACAGACGTTTGTGGGCTCTGGGTCCGCATCACAGTCTCTTTCCTATCTGCGACGTGGCACAGATAACCTCCTCCGGACCTCAGTTTCCCCTTCTGTAGTATGGGAATAATAATCGTAGCCACCTCATAGGATTGTGTGAGGAATTCGATGGCTAAAAGTATATGAAAACATGTACTATCTCGTCACTTACTGTGGAGCATGTATTGGTGAGACTCAATAACTGTTATCTATTGTTACCATGAACTCACAACTTCATTGAATTGTGTGATGATGACTACAAAAGAAAGGTACAGGGAGCAAAAGAGACGTCGAACGGGGGGGGGCACCCCATCTGGGCCTCTGGGAAGGGTCCCCTGTGAAGTCTAAGTCTCTCGGACTGGAGGGATGAATGGGTGCTAACTGAAGCGGTGGGGTAAGCGTGGGGAGGGGCGGGCAGTCAGCTGTAGGGGACAGCATGGGCCAAGGCCGTGAGGCTGGATGGATGCCCAGGGGAGAAAGTCCAAAGGCAGCAGGAGGTGGTGGGTCAGGAGAAGTGGCGGCCACACCGCACAGAGCCTCTTGGGCCAGCGTCCATTTGACCTTTTGTCCTGAGAGTGAGGGCAAGTGACTGAAAGGTTCTGAAACAGAAGATTGGCATGAACCTTATTCTGCTTTTATTTCTTTCTTCCTTTTTTTTTTTAATGGTTTATTTATTTCTGAGAGAGAGAGAGCACGAACAGGGGAGGGTCAGAGAGAGGGGGAGACACAGAATCTGAAACAGGCTCCAGGCTCTGAGCTGGCTGTCAGCACAGAGCCCGACGCGGGGCTCGAACCCACGAACCGTGAGATCATAACCTGAGCCGAAGTCAGACGCTGAACCGACTGAGCCAGCCAGGTGCCCCAACCTTATTCTGCTTTTAAACGCACCCAGGATGCTGTGTGTGTAAAGCAGACTGCCCCTCCTTCACCCAGCTGGGGCCCTCCTGGGGTGCCTGAGAAAGAAACGGGGAAATGGGAGAAGAAGTTACTGCTGTCAGGTGAACGGTCCAGGGTGGGGGTGGTGAGGGCAGAGAGGAGAGGCTCGGCCCTAGAGATGTGGTAAGATATACATCCTAGAGATAGAAAGATCCGAGGATCCCTGGGACACAGTAGGAATGCACCTGTCGGGGAGGCTTCCTCCAAGGTGGCCTGTTGGTGATGGGGGAACAGAGGGAGAGCAGTGGGTTTGGAGGGTTGGAGACCACAAGCTCAGTTTGCATGCCCTGGGGTCTGTAGGCCTCTGAGCCTTTGCACGCACTGTTCCTTCTCCCGGGAATGTGCTTCCCCAGTCCTGTCTGATGGGGGATTTTTAAAACATATTTATTTATTTTTAAGGGCGGGGAGGGACAGAGAGAGAGGGAGAGAGAGAATCCCAAGGAGGCTCCCCACTGTCAGCACAGAGTTCGACGCGGGGCTCAATCTCATGAACCGTGAGATCATGACCTGAGCCCAAGTCGGATGCTTAACCGACTGAGTCATCTGGGTGGCCCTGCGATGGGGGATTTTTAAATTAATCACTCAAAGCCAGGTTCCGACATCACCTCCAATATATGAAGCCTTCCCTGGCCAGCCCAGATTTGGCCTCTCCCCTTTTTATATCAACTTCTCTGTATAAGCCATAACTTGAGGGCACCTGGGTGGCTCTGTTGGTTAATGTCATACTCTTGATTTTTGCCTCGGGTCATGATCTTGTGGTTGGTGAGTCTGAGCCCCATGTCAGGCTCTGCATGAAAGCAAGGGGCCTACTTGGGATTCTCTCTCTCCCTCTCTCTCTGCTCCTGGCCCACTTATGTGCTCTCTCTCTCTCTCTTTCAAACATAAATAAACAAGCCTAAAAAACACCCCCACAACTGCATGAAAAAGTGTGACAGAGATGGCAAAGGTAAGGTACTTCACATTCTCCCAGCTCCTCAAGGCTGGGACCCCAAGGCTCCTTCTCCTTTGCTGTTTCCACCGCATCTTCCTCCCCATGGAGGGTCCCAGGGCTTCGTCTTTGGGTCACTCCTCCTTTCTGTCAACACCCACTCCCTCGGTGACCGCACGCCATCGCACGGCTTGAAAGCCCATCAATTCGCTGTTGACCTTCATGAGTGGGGGCCGATCTCTTCCTGCAACCCCGCCCCCTACATCCACTTGCCTGGATGTCTCCCGTGCACTCATGACCAAAACGGAACTCCTGACTCCTACCCGCAACACACACACAAACAGTAATCAAATCAAATAAATTCTGAGATGCTCCTTGTCCAGCTTTGCCCATTTCAGGATCTGGCAACTCCATGATTCTAGCTGCCTCCGCCGAAAAGAAAAGCCCCGGAGTCATTCCTGACTTCCCACCTCTCACACCCAGCATCAATCCATCAGCGAGTCCTGCCTGCTCCACCTTAAAATAGATCCAGAATCTGGCCATTCTCGCCTCCTTCCTTGTTAACAGGCTGGTCCAAGCCACCATCATCTCTCACCTGGGTTATTGCGACAGCCTCCTCGCTGGTCTCTCTGCTTCTGCCTTGCCCCCTACAGACTGTTCTCAGTGATGGGTGTTATAAATCAGATCAAAACACTCCTCCTCTTAAACTCCTTCGCCTTCTCGTCTCACTCCGAGTAAATGGCTCGTAAGACCCGACATGATCTGGCCCCTTGTTACTTCTCTCATTTCTCCCCACCATCCCCACCCTGCCTAGTCCAGCCGCACTGGCCTTCTAGATGTTCTCTGAATAAAACAGGTATGTCCCTACCCAGGGGCCTTTGCATCTGCCGGTCCTCTTGCCTGGAACACCCTTGCGCCTGATACCTGCCTGGCTCCCTCCCTCCCTTCCTTCAAGGTTCGGCTTACATGGTGGCTGAGTCCGTGAGACTTTCCGTGACGACTTGGCATAGAACCTCTGGCCCTCACACTCCCTAAACCTGCAGCCTCTGCTTCCCCTGACCTAGAACTTAGTGCTGCTTGGTGTCTTACCCTTTACTTTACTTAGTTCTGATCTGCCTCCTGGCCCTTTAATGCGAGCTCTGGGTATAGAGGCTTTGCCTTTTGTGCTCAGTGCTCTATCACCAGCACTTAGAACCGGGCTCGGGCATGGGGTAGGTGCCCAGTGGCAAGTTTTCGAATGATGCCGGAATCATTGCTTTTTACTGTCTCCTTTTTTGTTTTCTACTTCTCTGTCTCCCCCAGCAGAGAGTAGGCAGCGGGGTCCAATTCACCACGGGTTTTCTGGTGTCCAGGGCGGAGCCCACAGAGAGTGAGTGCCCATTAAACGTTTGAATAAACAGATGGACAAATAATTGAATTTCCAGATGGGCTGCCTTGGGTGGTTCGAGGAGGGCATTTTGAGACAGACTGAGTGGTCTCCTGGAGCCCCTTGTTCCTGCAGCCTTCCTGCCTCTCTCCTGTGACCTGGGGCTACTTTGGAGGGAAAAGCCTGGAAGCTTGGGCCAGATACTCTCCAGAGGCCGGAGGGAGAGGGACTGTATTAGCAGCTGGTGCGGAAGGATATGCAAGTGCAGATTCCCTATTGGAACCAACCTTCAGACTGCGAATCCTTGTGGAGGTGAATGAATCTGATGTTTTGAAAGAGGTCAAGAGTTTAGGATTAGGATTCGAATTAAGGGTTGGGGTTGCGAACAAGCTGACATTTTGGACTGGAAGTTAAGATTCGGGGTTTCTGGTGAGGGCCGAGAACTTGGGAGTTGGGCCTGATGCTTGTGATCAGCCGGTGTGGGGAAGGGGTCAAAGGACTGGAACTTTGGTCAGAAAATGGGATAAAGGCTGAGGGCGGCGTCAGGGGCCGGAACTGAGGACAGTCATTAGGTTTTAAGTTTCTCTGCCAGGTGCGCCTGGGGGCTTCAATCCATTGAGCTGACTTCAGCTCAGGTCATGATCTCGCGGTTCATGGGTTCAAGCCGCCAGTGGGGCTCTGTGCTGGCAGCGCACAGCCTACTTAGGATTCTTTCTCAGGCTCTCTCTGCCTCCCCCGCACCCCCACCCTCTCCCAAAATAAATACACTTAAAAAAAAAGTTTCTCTGCCAGGACACTATAAGACAGAAACTCACGTTTTATAGCAAAGTTCTAGAACGCTGGTTCTCCGCCAGGGGTGATGTGGCCACCCAGGGGACATCTGGCAGTGTCTGCACTCATTTTTGGTTGTTGCACCTGGAGGTGGAAGGGCATCTAGCAGGTAGAGATCAGGGATGCTGGTAAGTCCCCTACGAGGCACAGAGACGCCCCCTCAACAAAGAATGATCCGGCCCCACTTGCCGATAGTGCCGAGGCGAGGAGGCCGGGGCCAGGGAGTTCATGTTCTCTGAAGGGTCGGCCAGGCGCCGTCCCAGGTGGGCCAGGGCTGGGGTATGAGCGCTCAGGGCTGCGGGCTGGTGTGATGGGGCCTGAGACAGAGAGGAAGGTGCACACGCGCCCCTCCCCTGTGGATGCAGCCTCTCTGGGCTCTCCCTGGCTCTGGGGGTGGAGCTGGGTTCCTAGAAGTCACGGTCAAGCAGGGTGGGAGCTGCGGGGAGGGACCTGGGTGTGCGGGAAGGGAAGGGTTGGGGGGAGGGACCCGGGTCTGCGGGAAGGGAAGGGTTGGGGGGAGGGACGGGCAGGCAGCTGTGGAGAGAGATGAAGGCTCAGGGCACCCGGAGGGACCAGTGTCTGAGACGCCTCCTGTAATTGTACCAGTGCCCCCCCGCTCCAGACGGAGCCGCAGTGGCTGACGCGGCCGAGCACTGACTCTGGGCCTCTCGAAGTGCTTCGCACCTGTTAGCTCGCCTTTCATCCGCCCCCCAAGCCACTGCTCGTGATCCTCATTCCACACACGAGAAAGTGAAGCACAGAGAGGCCGAGGCGCCTAGGATCCCATGGCTTGGTGGCAGAGCCGGCTCTGGAGTTTGAACTCGGGGGCTCAGGGCTTGGGTTGGCAGTGGAGGGGCTCAGGGTGGGGGTTCCCCAGCTTCCCAGGGTGCTGTCTCCCTTGGCTATCTGTGCGCACGATCTAACACCCTCTCAGCCGGCTCCTGAGACAGGCACCCTGGCCCATTCCCCCGCGGTGAAGGAACTGCGCCCTGGGGAGGTTAAGTGCCTCTCCACACAGCCCGTCCGCCTGGCGTCAGGCCAGCAAGGCCACCTCTACTTCTCTGCCTTAGAGCGCGAGGGGCGGGGCATCTCACAGCCATCGGGGTCCACTCTCCTGGCTCATCTGATCCTCACGGCTCCCACTGCAAGGCTTCTCGGCCTCGGCACTCTTGCCACTTGGGACTGGAAAGTTCTCTGTGACGCAGGAGGATGGTCAGCAGCACCCCTGGGCTCCACCCCTAGGTGCCGGTGCACCCATGTCCCCCCATTGGGACGCCCAAAAGTGAGTCCAGAAACTGCCGAGTGTCCCCCAGCG
>NW_027527548.1:1704400-1713899 GCF_008692635.1 Crocuta crocuta | reverse complement strand
TAAGGTATGGTATCGTGGAAACTAAGACCTGGACGGGTACTGTCTTGCCCAAGGTCGCTCGGAGAATCAGGAACTGGACTCAGGTCCACGCAGCCAAGAGAGAGGTCTTGTCGCCAAGGCCTCCTGCTGGGGCCACACTCTTCCTGAGCGAGCTTAGTGTCAACACTGGGACAGGAGCGCGCAGGGCAGCCTGTCCTTGTCCCGGCCTGCTGCGCCCTGGCTGAGCTGAGGGGGCACTCGCTCTGCTCCCAGCCTTGGTTCCCTGCAAATCGCTCAGCCTCTGATACCCGATAGATCAGCTTTCCAATCCCAGCGCTGCTGCTTCCTTACCGTGGGGCATCCCCCACCCTCTGTGTCCCTGTCTGAAAAGTGGGAAGTTTGGACTAGAGCCTTTCAAAGCCTCGCCTAGCTCCCATGTTCTTCCTTCCTTCCTTCCTTCCTTCCTTCCTTCCTTCCTTCCTTCCTTCCTTCCTTCTTTCCTTCCTTCCTTCTTTCCTTCCATATACATATTTTTTAATGTTCACTTATTTTGGAGAGAAAATGAGCACAAGTGGGGAAGATGGAGAGGGAGACAGAGGATCCGAAACAGGCTCCATGCTGGCCACAGTGAGCCCGGTGCGGGCCTCGAACTCACGAACCGTGAGACCATGACCCGAGACGAAGTCGGACACTCAACCGACTGAGCCACCCGGGCGCCCCTGATGTCCTGGTTTTCTGACAAAGCAAAGTATCTTGTGTTTCAGTCCCGGCTGTGTCCCAACTTGAGGTGGCACTTCGGACACGTCACTGCCCGTCTTCAGAACCCAGTTCCCTGAAAGGCAGCCAACATCCGAGCCACAACCGAACTTCTCCAGCCGTGAAAACTTCCCTGCCTTTGCTTATGCCGCCCCTGCTGAAATACCATCCACCCCGTCATCTACCCGGAGAACTCCTATTCATCCGTCAAGACTGAGCCCAAGTCATTTGCTCCAGGAGGCCTTTCTTACTCCTGCAGGCAGAGTTAACCACGCCTTCCTCTGCGCTCCCTCAGCACCTACTGCCCGCTAACCCTAGAGCACACTGGTGGGTGTTGTGTGCGTGTCTTCCCTTCTAGAATGAAAGAGCCCTTGAAAATTGAGGCTGGGCGTCCCTAATCCGTACATCCTCATGGCCCACACGGTGCCTGGCACAGAGTACATGCTCAATAAATGTTGAATAAATAAGCGTGAATGAATGGCAGGAGTAGATGGTTGCCAAGACCCTTAGCGATTCCAAGACTCTAGAATCCAGGGAAGGAAGCCAACCGCTTGCTGTCACCCAATCTCACGTTCAGAAGACTGCCCCCGCCCCCACTCCCAGCAAGTGCCTGCTGCCGCCCCAGCCACCCCCACAGTCTGCGGACCCTGGGAGAGCCTTGGACAGCGACCAGACGCTATTTAAAAAATGCTTTTGTCCTCCGTGGAGCTGCCACTACAGGGAGCTGTCTGTGCGGACCTGCATCCCGCCTGTGTCTGGCGACAGGCACTCACAGAAAAAAGGCCTCGCTTCTCCCCTTTTCCAGGCCGTCCCAGGCTGAGGACTAGGCAGGGACCTGCATTCTTCACATTTCTGTCTGAATACTCGGCCTCAGATGCAAGCTAGCTAGCAGAGGAGGGGGGTGGGGGTCAGTACTGCAGAATCCCTTTCCTCTCTCATCTCCTCCAGAAATCTCACCTCTTCTTCCTCTAAGCCACATGCCCCCACATTGCTCTCAACCCCCTCTTCCAGGAAGCCCTCTGACTGAAGAAAGCAGGTCTCAGTCCCTGACTGCGATGGGGGGTGACATAAGGAGAGAAGTGGCCTGCGTTCTTTGCGATCCATCCATTCAACAGGTATTTTCTGACCAGTTACAGGAATGCCTAGATTAAGCTTAGCTTCTCAGGGCTCAGTTTGTTCACCTGTAAAATAGGGGTAGGGGTGGGTAAGGGGTCATACGAGCCAGGTCCTTAGCAGGGGCCAGTTCTGTGGTTTTATATGTCAGTCCCTCAAAGCAACATGTCAACTTCAACTCTGCTGAAAAGCAGAGCTTCGTGTCTCAATTCAGCGGCTTCCTTCCTTCCGGGGTGACCCGGTGAAAGTCCCTGCCTCCTCTGTGCCTCTGGATGCAAAAGGAGTGGGCTTTCTGATTTCTAAGTTCCGGTTCAGCTCTGGGGGCCTGACTTTCTAGGATTCTACCAGGAAGCCACCTCCTCAAATCTCCTCCTGCCCAGGGAAGGGGCTGGAGCCTCAGAGAGGGGGTGGGGAGGGGCCAGAGCTTCCCAGGGTGGGTAGCAGGGTGTAGGAGGGGAGGGTGTGTCCCAGCCCGGGTGTGAGAGACGAGTTAACAGCTCAATTGTTATTTCAATTACACGGATTATTTGGAAACAATATTATGAGTTTCATCACTGACAACCCCGGGAAATGGCTGCTATGACAACCAGGGAAAAGAATGGCCCTGACCAGCCAATCAGAAGTTGCAGCCATGCCCTCAGTTTGTACCAACTCTCTCACCTCCAGGGGAGCCCCTCCCATCCTCTGCTGGGGGAGGAGTCTTGGAAAAGGATGGAAAGAGAGGGGCAGGAAGGAGAATTACCATTCTGGAAAAAGGAAAAGGTCAAATGAGGAAACTGAGGCCAGGGAGAAGAGCGACACCAGGAAGTGGCTGTTTCTCCCAAGTTCCTGGAGGGCAAGGACTGGTGTCTGGTCCGTAGTACCCTTCAGGACACCCCTCCCCTCCTTGCTCAGCCAGACAGTGGCAGGAAATTCTCTGCGACCCCTTGACACAGTGTCTCTGTCCCCCTTCAGCAAGGACAGACAGCAGCGGGGCTCACCGTTCACTGACAGGAAGTGCAATCCCATCAGGAGCCTCCACTGGGCCAGAGAAACGGCAGGTGAATTCCGTGGGGCTCAAAGGCACAGCCAAGGGCCCTGGACCCCTTCCCCTTCTGGCCTCCGCAGGGCCTGCCTCTGTGTCTAATGCCTCTGTGCCCAGCCCACCCTTCTCCAAATGAGGCACTCCAGTGCTCTCCAGAGAAAGCCTTTTTCCTTCGAGAACACCCCGTCGTGCTCTCCTTATTCAGAAAGAGCCCAGTTTGACAGACAGCTGGCGGGGCTCTAACTCTGAGAAAACTCGGTTCGGCAAGTCCATTTCCTATCTTGCTTGAGCTCCCCTACTCTCTACTCCTCGGTCCCTGCATCCTCATCGGTTCAACCAAACAAGCCCTTCTGTAGGCCTTACTAGTGCTGGGCACAGGTCCGAGCCCTGCACGAATATTAACTCATTGAAAATTCACCGTAACCCTGTGAAGCAGGCACCGTGGCTATCATCCCCATTTTACAGATGGGGAAACTGAGGTGGTGAAGTCAGTGGTGCAAGGTCAGGGAGCTAGGGAGGGGCAGCAGAGGGACCCAGATAGTCCGGCGAAAAGAATCCACGCTCTCCGCTACTGTCCTAACTCCTTCTGAGGCAAGAGCGTCTCACAGCCAGAGACTCGGTCACAGTCGACTTTTATTGCTTTGTCTTATATCAGGAACCCCCAGTCCTGTCCTGAAGTTCATGCACCCTCTTTTTGTATCTTCTTGGTAGGGGAACGGAGGGCCGTCCAATACACAGTGGGCGGTTGGAGATGTAGGTAAGTGGACGTTTGTAGCCAAATCCTGGGCCTCACAGCCCAAAGCTCTGACCTGCCTGTAAGACAGCAAGAGGCACCTTCATTAATTTGGTCCCCACTGCAAGCAGTGTCACTGTGAGCTCATTACTTCACTCATTCCCAGTCACAACCCTGCAAAGGAGGTCTTACTCTCCCCATTTTACAGATGAAGAAACAGAGGCTCAGAACATCAAAGAGACTTGCCCAAAGCCATGCAGCTAATATGTCTCAGATCTGATGCCCAGATCTGTCTGCCTCTGTCTGCCTTTAGATACAGTTCCCATCCTTGAGGGACCATCACAGAGTCAGGACAGGTAACCAGGGCTCGAGAAGGGCTGAAAGGGGACATTCAGACTGAGGAGAAGGCAGACTTCAGCCTGTGTGAACAAAGGCCTGCAGGTGGGAGTGGACCCTGGGGCCCCGGCTGAGCTGGTGCAGGTGCTGTGGGGGCTCTGTGGGTACCCATGTCAGACGAAGGGATGAGGCCTCAAATGCCAAGCAGATGGCTTGGAGCGGATGGGTGAGGCCACAGGGAGCCATTGCTGGCTTCGGAGCCTCTTTGCCTCCCTCCCGAGGCGGCCTCCCTCTCGCGCTGCCGAACAATTTCCCAGAGCGGTTTCTCTAATTTGTGATTGTTTTCCTAACCCAGAAGCAGCGAGAGCCTCCAGATTCTCCCAGCCCACGAGTGAGCGAGTGAGCGAGCGAGCGGAGCTGAGCCACCAAAGCTGCTGGTCCCCACCCCCAGCCCAGCCCACTTGGGGACCTATGAGCCCCTCTACCCCGAAGCCCCCCGGGGTTCAGAGCAGGGGCTGGTGGGCTGACCGGGTTGATGTAGAGCCCCGGGGATGGCTTCAGGAGCGGGAGCCACGACCTGGGACCTGGTGGCTGGCAGTGCCTGAAGGAGAGAGGGTCTGGTTCCTGGAGGGGGTGGCCCTCAGGGGGGCCCCCTGAGGAAACGGAGCTCCAGGAGAAGAGGAGGGTCCAGAAGACAGACGGAATTCTGTTCGGAACAGGGGCCAGCTGCGAAGCGAAGTGGTGCGGGGCCGGAGTGGGGCTTGGGTCTTCAGGAGGGGCCGGTGCTCAGGGAGAGGACTGGGGCCTCCATGAAGGGATGGGGCTCCCGTAAAGGGGAGCATGAGCTCTGCTGGCAGTGCTGGGGATGGGGGCTCCCTGCCATGAGGGGAGAGCCTGCTGCACAAGGAGATGGGGCTCAGAGAAGTGGGGGGCCTCTGGAGGAGAGGACTCTGGCCAGGGGCTCTGTGGAGGGCCCTGGGATTTGTGAGGAGAATGGGGGGGGGGTCTTCAGGGGACAGACACTCAGAAGAGAGAGCGTGGGTTCAGTGAGGGGACTGAGAGCTAAATCAAAGGGACAGAGGCCCCAGGAGGGGTCAGGGCTGTGTAAGAGGAACGTGGCTTCGACGGAGATGTTAGCAGAGGAAGGGCAGGGGCCTGGGCCAGGAGAATAAGGGTCGTTTTGGGAAGTGAGTACAGCTACTTCCTCCCAACCCATCACCTAGGTGTCTTATTTTGTCCTGGCTCAGCCCGGCCACAGTTTGCCTCCTTGGTCCACACAGGCCCCTTCCCCTAAAGACCCCTCACCTTGGTCCTCTGTTTATCCACAACCACTGGAACATTCCACCCGGCTGAGCCCTGAGTCCTTCTCCACTAACTATTCCATAAATGCCCCAGTGGGCACGTATTCCCTTTAACTCACTCATGTGCATTTCGTATCCTGCTGCAGCCCAAACACATCATCAGTAGGTGCTTCAGACACCTGTAATGATCAGTAAGGTCATTCTCCCTTCAAGCTAACCTCAATCCCTTCAGCTGCAAGTGCAGCCAATTTCCTCTGTTCTGTCCTGGGAATAGAACATGGCTGATCTGCAGGCCACCTTTTATCAGGGCATCTGTTATAGCTTCAGAGATGCAAAGTCTCCTCTCAAATTTCTCTCTTCCAGGCAAATGAATCCTGGTCCCTCCATTGGCTTTTCTGATTACTGTATTTATTAATAGACACCTCCAAATGATTGTGGCAAGGTTTTACCACAGCCTGGCACACTGAAGGCTCACAAGAAGTGTATCTTGGATGGATGAATGAGGTAGTGGATTGATGGATGAATGACAGCAGGTAGATGGGTAGAGAAGAGATGAAAAGACAAGTGTTAGTAATGGTGGTGGATGACAGGGAGATGGATGGAAGGTGGAGGTGAGTGACCTGTGGGCAGATGGATGTTCAAATGGAGATGGGTGGGCAGGAGAAGGATGGATGGATGGATGGATGGATGGATGGATGGATGGATGGATGGATAGGTGGGTGGGTGGATGGATGGATGGGTGGATGGATGGATGGATGGATGGATGGATGGATGGATGTTTGGATGGGTGAATGGATGGATGGGTGAGTGGATGGATGGATGGATGGATGGATGGATGGATGGATGGATGGATAGGTGAGTGGATGGATGGATGGACAGGTGAGTGGATGGATGGATGGACAGATGAACAGCTGAATGTGTAGATGGATGGATGGATGGATAAATGGAAAGAAGTATGGCTTAGACAGGAGCTGAATGGATGGATAATCCCAGTTGGTATCTCAACTTTTCCCCATATCTCCCAAGTAGAGGATCCTTGACTTGATTAATGGCACCTCAGTTCTCTCAGATACCCAGGCCTGAGACCTGTTCATAATTCACTTCTCCTTCATCTCCCACAACCAAGCAGCTCTGAGACCAGCTGATCCTATTTCCCTGGTGCCTTTCCCCTTTGGCCCAGTCCTTCATGACCTCACTCAAGCCCTCAACTTGTCTCCTGGATGACTTCAGCTGCCCGTGCCCTGTGCTTCCTTTCTCTTTCCTTAAAGCTGACCCTGAAACAATGCCATTGATATGACGTTCCTACAGCTTAGCTCCAGTCAACAACCGTCGATGGCTCCTACAACCTGGAGCTCCATGCTTCTGAATCCAGTTGAAACTTCCTTGCGTAGCCTCTCTCAATCCTCTCCCACCTGTACTATGCGGCCTGGCTGTGGCCCAAACATTTACCCTGCTTCCCCTCCTTCGCTCATGCTATCCCTACCACTTGGAATGCCCTCCCTGCCACCTCCACCTAGGGCAATGCCATCCAGACTTCAACATACAGCTCAAGTGCTGCCTTCCCAATGAATCTTCTTCCCTAATCCCTTCAACTGGATGTCATCAAATAAGCCACTTCATCAAAACACATTTATTGAGCACCTACTATGTGCTCAACTGGCTAAAGGGCCCTAAAGATGGCAGGGGGAAGGGTACAAGATGAGAAAGATCCAATCTTTGCCCTCAAGGGGACACAGCCTACTTCTGAACACGCACGTGCACACAAACACATACAGAATTCAAAGGGAAAAATAAAGACAACATCACGTAATAGTAGTAGTTAATGCGTATACAGCACTCACTACAGGCCAGGTACTGTTCTTTTTTTTTTTATTATTATAAAAAAGTTTTTTGAGTGTTTATTTGTTTTTGAGAGAGAGACAGAGTGTGAGTGGGGGAAGAGTAGAGAGAGAGGGAGGCACAGAATCGGAAGCAGGATCCAGGCTCTGAGCTGCCCGCACAGAGCCCCACGCGGGGCTGGAACCCACAAACCGTGGGATGGCGACCTGAGCCGAAGTCTGGACGCTTAACCGATTAAGCAGCCCAGGTGCCCGGGGCCAGGTACTGTCCTAAGGGCTTTAACTCATTCAGTCCTCTCAATGAACCTATGAGGTAGGTAGAGATGAGGAAACTGAGGGCAAAAGTTGGGCCATTTTTCTGAGGCCAGCCAGCCAGCGAGAAGCAGAGCAGGGACGGAACCCAGCGGTTCTGCTCCTGAGGCTGTGTTCGCCTCAGTGCACGGCAGCGTGGCGTGAACAGAACTGCGGCCGGCAGCTAGACAGAGAAACGTGCACTCTGACCCCCCAGGCCTCCTCCCCTGCTGTAAGCCCCTCCTCTGCCGACCTAGTCCCTGGCCCTGCAAGCCCAGGCGAGAGGCTCCCCTTGGGAAACGAAAATGGACGAGACGAGGGGCCAAGGACTCAGTCTGCCGCTGTGACACCGTAGGACCCTGGGCAAGTCCCCTTTTCCCCTGGGCCTTCGTTCCCCATCTGTTGGATGGGGTTGGGCTCATCCATCCCTAAAGGCCCTTTTAGCTCTGCAGTGTGTAATCCCAAATACGCTGCTTGGCGGATAGAAGATAGAAGCCCCGGGAGCCTCTTAGCTTCAGGGCCTGGCCGCACCTCCCAGTTCTCCGTTGTCCCAGAATATACACCGTGGCTGCCCGGGTGCCTGGCGCCTCAGGGGAGGCCGCGGTCCTATGTGTGGTCACCTGAATCTGTCCCGCTCGTCACTGCCCATCATCCTGTCTGCTCACTGACCTGGATCCGTCTGCCTCGGCTACCCATCCATCAGCCTGCCTGGGACCGTCCACCCTGTGTTCCCTGCCTGCCTAGTGTCTGTCACTCTGCCCATCACACACACACACACACACACACACACACACACGCACAGAGTCCACCTCCCCACCCCCGGTCCCCTACTCTGCAAGCAGCACCGTGACAACAAGAGATAGGGTGGGGCTTCTCCTTTTTTGCTCACAGAGAAGTCCCGTCTTAACATCGGAACCTACTTTCCAGGAGTCAAAGCAACCCTCTGACATCCGTCATCCTTTCCTTTCCCCGGGGACCTCCAGCCCCCTCTCTGCTGGGCCCCAGGGCTTCTACTCGAAGAATCCGGTCAGGGTCACATGCTTTCTGCCAAAAACATCCAAGTGGTCCCCAAGGAAATCACAGGACAAGAACGCAGAGACGTGCGTACAAGAGTGTTCATCGCAGAATTGTTTGTAATCGCAAAGTGTTGGAAACAACCCAAATGTCCAACAGTGGGGGCTGGTTGAATGAATTATGGGCCAGCCACACAACAGAGAACCATGCAGCTCTTAAAAAATGATGATGTAGATGTATATTTATCGAAATGGGAAGACATTCACAATATATTATAGAGCGAAAAAAGCAGGTTACAAAGGCATATGTATAAAGCAAGATGCCATTTTTATTTTTTAAAAATCTATATGTGTCAAGAAGGATACGCACTGAAATGTTAGCCAAGTGGTGGTGGGATTATGGCTAATTAAAAATGCTTTCATATATAAAAAGATACACATACACACAGAAACTGACACACGCGTATGCAGTCCCTCTGTACTGAAACCTACCAGCCCCACGTTTGTCTACACCACCTCCATCACAGCCCTTGTCTGGGTCACCTCTTAGGCTCTTCCCTACAGTCTTGTTGGGTAGGTTTATTGGAACCATTTTACTGAAGAAGAAACAGAGGCTCACTCAGCGAGTCAGTGGCAGAGTCGGGCCATAAACCTGGCTTTCTGTGACTCCAGAGCCCATGCTCTTATGCACTAGGTAGTTGCGTTGTCTTCTTTTGCTTATCTGTAACTTGCCAGTTTTTAAAAACCGGGTGGCAAAGAAATGGCAGAAGTTAACAAGATAAGGGGAAAACTATACTCAGCGGCAGGTCCTCGACCTCTGGGGTCTCCGGCAGTTTTTTTCACCAGCCTTCCTCCAGAGGAGGGAGCGGGCAGCCCTGGGTAGGGTTGGGCCTCAGCATCGCAGGCTGCAATGCTGTGTGGCCTGAGGCCCCCTCCCCAAGCCCACGCTTAACTCCACCAGGGTAGCGAGTGCTTGCTTTGCACCCGATGCTGCGCTAGACGCCAGGGAGAATGAAATGGCAAAGCCCAATGCCCCAATTCAGGATCTTTCCATCCAGGGCCAGTTTGGGCTGCATAATTCTTTGTTGGGGGGGGGGGGGGAGGGGGAACCTTGG
>NW_027527548.1:1700765-1704377 GCF_008692635.1 Crocuta crocuta | reverse complement strand
TTTGTGGGGGGGGGGGGGGGAAGGGGGCTCCTGTGCAGTGTGGGACGTTTAGCAGCACCCCTGGCCTGTACCCACTAAACGCCAGTGGCAGTTTCCTATCCAGTTGTGAGAAACAGAAATATCTCTAGACATTGCCAAATGTCCCCGAAAGGCAAAATCGCCCTTGATTGAGAACCACGGATCTAGTGGATGATACAAAGGAGATGGTAGAAGAAAATCTGAACCATTGCTATTGGGCTCAGTATAGGTGGGAGTCTGTGTGCCTGGCTGGGTCAGAGGCGGCTTCCTGGGATGCGTCTGTCCTCGAGAGGCGAGGCTCCCTTCTTGTCATCCTACAGGCTTATCCTGGGCGATCTCATCCACTGTGTGGGTCCAGAGATCTACTTGTGGCCTAGAACTCCCAGGATGGGCTCAATCTTTTCTGCACAAGTGTCTATCGGGCGTCCCCACCGAATGTCCCACCAGCATGGCCTCCACCTCTCCTTGGAAGCCCCTTCTCCCAGGACCCACACAGCCTCCCAAGTCAGAAACAGGGGCTCCCCTGCACCCCTGCATCCTGGAAGTCTCTCAGCCCTGTCTAGTTCTACCCTGCCAGCCCCCCCTGCCACGGCTGGACCCCTGTCTTCCCCACAAACTGTTCGCTCAGCAGTAGGGTGAACCTTCTGAAGTCAAACCCCCCACATGCCGCTCCCCTGCTAAAAATCCCCCAGTGCCCCCACGGCTCCCAGATGAAGTCCAGTCTCTCCTTGTGGCTTCCGAGACCCCCAGGGCCTGGCTACCGTCCCCCTTGCTGGCTTCATTTCCTGTGGCTTCCCACGCCTGCACCCCCAAATTCTATATGTTCCTCTTAAGGCAACTGAACTTACCATTCCTCCAAAATTGCTCCCTCCCCTCCGGGCCTGGAGCCTGCTTTCCCCGCCCCCATCCTCCCTCCCCTCCTGCGTCGTCTAGATGGCTGCTGACCAGCCTACAGGTCTCCGCTTAACCACTTCCTCCTGGAAGGATCTGCCGGGCCTCCCCCTGCACACAATTAGCTCTTATCACGGCTTGCTTACGAGAATTGCTTGATTGTCAGCCTCCTGTCTGGGACCGCCCGACCCCTGTTAGCTGGGATCCTGTCTGCCTGCTCACTGTCGTATCTCTAGCATTCAGTACAACGCTCGGCACACAGGAAACACCTAATGTGTACGTGTAAATAGATCCTTTTAACTGGGCGATGAACGGATGGACAGTCAGACAGCAAGACGGGTAGGAGGAGGCAAGGAAAAGGTCCTGTTTGAGTTGGGTTTTGAAGCTTTGAAAGATCTCCGCGGGAAGGGCGTTCAGGTAGAAGGGCAGGTGTGGCTGAATGCAGGAGTGTCGGATTGGAGGCACAGTAGGAGATAAAGGAAGGTGCAGACGGATTACAAGGACCCTGAATGTCACGGTGCAGAGTCCGGACTTAATTCAGTAGGCGATGGGGAGCCATGGAAGGGTTTTAATCAAACAAGTGACACGATCCCACCTGCCTTAGAGAAAGATCGCTCCGGCTGCAGCCGGAATTGCAGATCAGAGGCGAGGAGGCCAGGGAGGAGGCTGCCACCACAGTTTAGGCAAAGCCAGGGAGGTCTGAGAGCAGGGGTCGCGGGAGGCCCAGGAGGGGAGAAAGGGCAGAGAGCAGAGCGTGATGGATGTGCAGGACTGTCGCACCTGCTCTGATGCCCCCCGGCCGCGTGCGGGGACCGGGCAGCCCCTGGAAGGATCCTGAGGTCAGAGACAGATCCTGGCGATTCGGACAGAACTCCACTCTCCTGCAGGGGTGGCACACTCCTGCGGGGTGCAGGCAGCCAACGGCACGCACAAAGCCAAACAGAGGAACAAGCGTTCGGCCCCGTGGGGACCCAGAACGCCCCTGGAGGACAGTGATAACAGTAACAATACCGCTCTGTTTATGGCCCGTACATACTCGTGCGTATTTCACCTTCACAACAAGCCATGAGGCAGGCACGACTGTTTTTCCATTTCACAGAGAAGGAAACAGGCTCAGAGAGGCAAAGTGATTTGCCCAAAGTCACACAGCCAGAAAGTCACAAATCCAGGCTGCTCTGGCTCCCACGGCCATGCTCTCGGCCAGTCACTTATCTTACACAAGGGAGGGACTGATAGCCAGCGGATGACGGGAGGCTGGGGGGTCTGAGGAGGAAGCAGGAAGTTCCCAGCCCACCTGCAATGCCATAGCACACGCGGGCCTGCTGATGGGGCACGGAAGGAGACAGAGGGGGACAAGGCATCGCCCCACGTTCAGACCCAGACTCACATATTCAGAAAGGGGTGTCCCCACAGCGAGAGAGCTGGGCTGAGGAGTGAGCTGTGCTTACCCTCCTGTGGGCCACCCGTAGTGAGAATTAAAGAAAGGCATCTTCCTCTGGGGGCATGTAGCCCTCCAGGCCTGTGGCCAGTTAGGGTATGAAGGCTTTCTTGCAAATTAGGGAAAGATGTCCCTTTCTCCAGGAGGACACAGTCTGCCTGTAGGGCCCCTGATTTGTTGAGTGGAGCTTATGATGGATTTCCACCCCTATTCTCCTTCTGCATTGAGTGCCCTTGGACAGTCAACAACCTGCCCAACTGTACATGACAGCTATGCCTCCAACCATTTTGTCCTGTATCCATTTTTCAGCAGCCACTCTACACCATCCTCAATGAGAGAACATTCCCTCTGGCAGATACATAGAGCTTGGACCATTGTGCCGACAAGTTTCTTGTCAGTCCTCGCCTCCCCCATGGGAGAAAAGACAAAGTCTGATTATACCCACTGCCCTGATGAAAAAGTTGAGGTCAGAGACTGTCCTGATAGTGAAAAAACAAAAAACAAACAACAACAAAAACCACAACACAAGGCTTTCTTTACAGAGGCTTGTATCAAAACACATGATTCCAGGAAGCAAACCCTCTGCTCGAGAACTCCATCTTAAGGGTGCTCTGAGGGGTCCGGGGAGGTGGAGGATACGGCCACCGGCCACCCTCACTGGGAACAGGAGGCCTCTCTTCCGAGGCTGGCCTGAGGCCTGGGTCTTCTCTCAGCCCTGCAGGAGTACATTCTCAGTCTTGTCCCTGACCCCTAGCGCCCTCTACGGGTCAACTCTGGGGCCGGACGGGGAGGCCCCAGTCCAAGCCCCCTCCTCAGGGTCTCCTCTTTCCCAAGAACCACCTGCTTCTATCCTCAGCTCCCACCCCTTCCCAGGCCCCGCTGAGAGCCGGCTGCTGCCCGAGTTATATAAACAGGAATCATTCTCTCTCTCTGAATACCTGAGGCTGCATTTCCGAATGGAGCTTCCTAATGGAAGAAAGGGGGGGGGCGGGAAGAACAGAGAGAACACAGGAAATGTAATTGGCCGACTCCGATCACCCATGTGGTACATCAGCGGGCTGNTTTCGATGGAGTGCTTCTGCAGAGGCCTCAAAAAAGGCAGAGGAATGGCAGGGGAAGAAGTCCTGCCACTGGGCCCCTTATTCCAGACCCCCAGGACTTGCCTGGGGCCACATGGCACCTTGAGGGAGGGCACTCCGTGCTCCTAGGTGCCTGCTGTTTAGGCTTCTCCCCCAAAGGCATTTCAACAGCTCTCCTTAGGTGTG
>NW_027527548.1:1699504-1700676 GCF_008692635.1 Crocuta crocuta | reverse complement strand
GAGCTAACTTTAACATCTCTTACATTGAAGCAGGGATCTTCTTGTTCTGCTTGCAAAACTCAAAGGCAAGAAACTGCTCCATTCGCTGCCACCCCTCTGAAGACTTGCCCAAAATATAAGGAAAGCTGGTGAGGCCAGGAAGTCAGGGTTCCTGGGTCCCCATTCTGGCTCTGGATGGAGCTTGCTGTATGGCCCAGGCCCCTGTCTGCAACACTTTGAAATGGGAAAGGGGGGGGTGCCCAGGTGCTCGCTAAAGTGCTCACAGTCCGGAAAAGAGGAAGGTTGGGGTTTCTCATCTCCAGGAGCCAGCTGAGAGGGCCCCCTAGGAGGGACAGCTGCCCCTGGGCCGAGAGAGACCTGGCTGGCCTTGCAAAGTACCTTCCCCAGAGGCGCTGGCAGGGATGGTCCCAGAAGGGCACACAGACACGCTCAGGAAGCAGCATCTAAATGTTGACCAATGTTGGCCTTCTCTTACAGAAGGAATGGAAGAGGAGCGGCCAGACACTGGGGAAGGAGGAAGAGGTGGGGGAAGGAGAGGCGGCGGGGGCAGGCAGGGGGTACCTGAGAGGTGACCACCACAGAGAGAAACTGGGGTACGCAGGATGGAAGATGGGCGGACTCGATGGTCACAGACGAGACAGACCAAGGCTCATTTAGGTGTAGAGGCCAAATTCCAAAATGGGTATAGAATAGGGGTGATTAGGGGGACACAGTGGGCACTCGGGGACAAGTATAGTGGGTACTAATGAGGAACCGAGGGGCATGACCGTTAGGGAGGAGCCTATGGGTTCCAAGGCCATGGCGATGCTAGTATCAGGCAGTGGCACTGACCAGAGAGGGAGAGGATAAGATCCAGAACCCCACCGGAGAGGCCAACAGAGGGGCAAGCAGCAGGCAAAGTCCTTAAATGAGCCTCTGCCTGTGCTGTGCACCTTGACCGGCCCCGGGGATCGAGAGAGAGATGCAATCAGACCCAAAGAAAACGGAGCTGGCTTGCGCGACCTCTGGCCAGGCCTTGGGGGGTGGGGGTGGGAGGCAAGACAGTGAAGCAAGAACCCTCCCCAGAAGCCCGAGTGTTGGAAGCCTTCAGCAGGCTCCAAACTGAGGCTCCTCTGCCCGCCACCAGGGGGTGCCCCTGCAGCTCGGGGAGACCTCGGGGGACACCGGGTTCG
>NW_027527548.1:1698965-1699373 GCF_008692635.1 Crocuta crocuta | reverse complement strand
GGGTCCGCTCCTCCCGCCGCAGCCGGGCCTGGAGGTCTCCAGCCGCACCCCAGCTGGGGCAGGGGCCCGAGAGAGCCAGAGGACAGGCAGAGGGGAGGTCAAGTCTCGAGGCGCCAGCGAGATCGGTCCGGCCCGTGCCCACCGCGAGCCGCCGGGCACCCAGCGCACTCGCACAATCCACAACTCCCCCTTCAGCGCCCCGGCCCCCGAGGGTCAGTCCCCGTGGCGCTCCCTTTGGGCGTGAGGTCGTCGGGAGGCCCTTTGGACGTGAGGCCGTCCTTCTCCCGCGGAGGGGGCAGTGTTCCCGGAGCCGGGTCCTAGGGAAGAGGGCAGCGCTGCCCCTCGCTCACCGTGGGTCCTCCGGCTGGTCCCACGGCCCGAGGGCAGCGGGGCCACGCTGCTGGGGCC
>NW_027527548.1:1698622-1698821 GCF_008692635.1 Crocuta crocuta | reverse complement strand
CGGAGGAGCCGGAGGGAGAGCGGGCGCGAGAGGGGGAGCCGCGGCGGCGTGTGCGCGCGTGTGTGTGAGCGAGAGAGCGAGGGAGCGAGGGAGTGAGCGAGCGGGAGCGAGGGAGTGTGCGTGTCTGACTAGGGGGGAAGTGTGCAAGGGACGGATCCCTTCCTTCCTCCCGCAGCCTCTGGTGGAGACTCTGAGAAAG
>NW_027527548.1:1690682-1698612 GCF_008692635.1 Crocuta crocuta | reverse complement strand
GCCTCTCCAGCGCCGGGGCGGCCCAGACCCAGGAAACCCCTGGGGGGCGGAGCCCCTCCTTCCTTCAGCGCCAGATCCGCGCGAAGGGAGCGCCCCCAGGAGGGGGACCGTCTCCCTCCCCGCCTGGCAGCTCCCGGGAGGCCCCGGTTTGGGACCTGACCCTTGCCCAGCACCTGACTTTGCTGCGTCTAGGGATCCCCATTTCCCTCCCACGCTAATGGGAGCCCAGCTTCAGAGGAGAGGGGGCGCAGGCGAGGGTGGAGGCAAGGCTTTTCCAGTGGCCGCCCTGGCCGGCCGCCCAGATGCTCCCCTGCACCGAGCTGCCGGTTCCGGATGCAAAGACTGCGCTTTGAGGTGGACAGAGGTCGGGGTCCGGTCCCAGGGAGGTGTTAGGTCAGCTGTCCCAGGAAGCGAACTGAGGCTTTTCCTCTTGAGGTGGCGAGGGCTTGCTGAACACCCTGTGGCCAACAGAGTGAGTGGGCAAGACCGCCCTATTCTAAGTTTGGTGAGCCCTTGGCCCCCAGAACTGCCCCCCCATCACCACCCCCCACCTTNTCCATTCTTGTGAAATTCACCCCCCCTCCCCCCCGCCGCTGCCTGAGGTCTTTCCGGCCCCGCCCAGCTTCTTTCTCCTGGCTGCGGCTTCCTCGGTCCCATCTCTCTAGGGTGCAGCCTAATTGAAGAGACCCCCACGCCACCCCACCCCTTGGTTCTCAGTACGAAGTTGTTGCAGCGTGAGGTAGGCCAGGACCGGTGACTTCCACAGACCCTCCCTTGTCTTGGGTTGGGGGACACCTAAGGGCTGTTGGATAGCTGGGGGAAGGGGAAGGGGGAACATGACCACCACCTACCTCTGTTCTGCCACGGGATCACTGACCAGACCCAAGGATGTCTGATCAGCTGCTGAAGTTCAAGGCAAAGAGGGAGCAGGACCTGCCAGGACCCCCTGTGGGGCCTCAGCACCCCAGGCTCAACCTCACCCCCTTCCTCCTCCCATCCCCACTCTCTTCCGTAATTTTCATCTCCCTCGCCTCGGCCTCGCCTCTTCCCTGGTGACTGGAGTGTCCTCTCCCCCTGGCCACCCCTGCCTCTAAACTCCATCACACTTTTATTTATTTTGAGATTTATTCTCCCTCGTGCCAGCCTGTTCCCTCTCCCCTAAGTCCTTCTCTCGGTTTATTCCCCTTCATTGATCTCTCCCAGCCCTGCTTTGTTAGGCTCTCGTTCTCTCTGTCTCTCTCCTCTCTATTCTTAGCCTCCACTCTGTCATGCTTGCAGAGACCGGAGGCCGGCCCTTCCAGGTGGGTCTCCTTGCTTTCTGTTCTTTCCCCTCCAACTCGGTGTCACCATTTGCCGTCTGCCCTCCTCCCCCCCCTCCCCCTCGGGCCCCCACCTGGTGAGTGCTGTTCCTCGAAGGTGTCAGACATACTGAACGTCCCCAGGTTGTTCTGGGCTGGGACACTGATGCTCTCGCATCTGCATACACACAGTAGGTGCTCAAAAATGTTGGTTGGATGAACTCCTCACACACCTTTCGTTTGATCTCTCTCTTCTCCCGGTGACACTTTATTAGATCTCTCGCTGCTTTTCCTCTCTCAGAGGCTCCCTCTTCTCAGAGTCGCTTCCACCCTTATCTCGAATTCCTCCTTCCTCCGCCAATCTCCGTGCCAGGCATCCCGTGCGGCTCTGGGCACACACTGGGGGCAGCGTCAGCGGTTCCTGAACCCTTGCTGTGGGCCATGACTTTGCTGTTAAGTCCTCACAACAGATTCCAGTACCAGCTCTCCTTTACAAATGAGGAAACTGAGGCACAGGGTGTGGAGATGTTAAGGTCACACTGGGAAGTGGTGAGGTCCGGCTGGGGCTTGGCATTTCGGCCGACCTTGCACTCCGGGCTGGGAGAAGGTAAGCGGGGACCCCTCCTGCGGGGTGACAGCTGCAAGAGGAGCCTGTGGAGGGTGACAGGCGCACGGAGAGCAGGCTGTGTGCTGTCAGGCAAGTCACCTCCTCAGCGTCACCCCCTCAGGTACAATGAGCGCTCTCGCCACGTGTCCGGCCTGTGCTGAAGCGTTTCACACTGATTATTCCCTTTGATTCTCATAGCAGCCAGCTTCTCCATTTCGTGTTGGGGAAACTAAGGCACAGGGAAACTAGAGAAGTTGCACGAGATCCCACAAACTACTTTGTGGCAGAGCCGGGGTTCAAGCCAAGGCTGACTGGGCCCGAGGCCTGCAATGAACTGGCACTATTCACATTTGGAGGCAGAAAAACTCTGTCGTGGGGGCCGAACTGCACGCGGTCGGGAGTTTAGCAGCGTCTCTGGCCTCTACCCACAGGAGGCCACCGTGTGCCCCCCCCCCCCCCGTGACAACCCCAACTGTGTCTGGTCGCTGTCAAATGTCCCGCGGGGGCAGAATCCCTCCTAGTCTGAAACGTGATAGCAGGGCTTGCCACGGGGCACCTGGAGAATTGGAACAAGTGATGAGTGTGGGCTTGGATGCAGGGGTGGGGGGTGGGGGGGGGGCAGGCTGCTCTCAGCCCCGGGCTCTGCCATTCTCCCTCCTTCTCTCCTTGTCTACACTTGCTCACGGGCCTCCGTCCTCACGGTAGCCTGTGTCTTTCTGTCTCCATGTTCATCTGTGTCTGTCTGTTGTCTTCTGACACATGGCCACTGTCTCCCCTTCTCGGCACCCTCCACCCCTGTCTCTGGCCCCTTCAATCCATCAGCCTTCTTTTCTGGGTCCTTCTGATTCTTTCTGTCTCCTTATTTGTCTTTTTCTACCTGTCCCTTTATTCTTCTCTCTGGCTGTTCCCCCCTCCCTTCCCCCTGCCCCCAGCCTTGGCTCTCTCTGTGTGTCTTTCTCCATCCCTTTCCTTCTCTTTCTGATCACCTCTGCCCCTCAGCCTCTGTCTCCCCTGGCCTGCTGTGGCTCTCTCTGTCCCCACGCTCCCTGCGCCTCCCCCCTGCTCTCATTCAGACCCTCTCCTTTCCCTTTCTACCTTCTGCTCCCCACCCTTCATTCCTTCTCTCCCTCACCCTCACCCCTCCTTCCCTAACCCCTTCTTCCCTCCCTTCCCTCCCTTCCCTTCCTCCTTCCCTCCTTCCCTTCCTCTCCCCCTCCCACTTTCCTTCCCTCCCTCCTTCCTCCTCCCTCCTCCCTCCTTCCTCCCCTCCCCTCCTTCTTTCTTCGCTCTCTCCTACTCTCTAGTCTTCCTTCCTCCCCTCTCCTCCCCCTCCCCCTCCCCCCCCTTTGTCTGTGGGAGCTGGAAGTTAAAAGCTTTTCCGAACTTGCTCTCCAGTCGCTGTTCCCGGCGCCTTTCATCTCGCCAGCACATTTGTAAAACTGCGCAGACTGAAGGGCCGTGACATGAACAACCAAAGAAATGTCAGCGCGGGGACTGGGGCCGCCTGCCCGCCGGGGACGGTGGGGGGGAGCAGTCAGCGCGCACCCCAGCTCCTCCCGGGAAGGGACCAGGATGTGATTGGAAGGCCTCCCGCACCCCCCCANGGGGCGGCACACATAAGCGCCCAGCACCCGCCACAGCCGCCTCGCTGAGACCCGCGCGCAGCCAGGTGGTCTGGGTTCAAATCCCGTCACCCCACTCAGCAGCGGCGTTGCCGTGGGCGAGTTCACCTCTCCGCGTCTCGGCGTCCTCACAGCCGCCTACGGCAAAGGGTGAAGACTGCACAAGTAGGTCCGTGTCAGGCACTTAGAGTAAGTGTTTGCTGTCATTAATAACAGCAAGACGGTGAAGTGGGATTATTAGCGCCCTGCTCCAGATGGGAAACCCAGGTTTAGAGGGGGAAGTGGCTGACCAGAGGACTCCGAGCAAGCGTGGGTTCCCTCTCCCCCTCTCTCCTCAAGGGAGTGGGCGTCAGGATGGAACACAGCTCCCGGAGTTAGGACCCGGTCTGTTTTGTTCACTGCTGTATCCTGTGGAAACAGCACATAGTAGATGTGCAATAAATGCTTGTTGCATGAATGAGGGAGGGAAGGAAAGGAGGGATGACTGGAAAGTCGCCAAAGCCAGAAAATTGCAAGCCTGCTCTGTGTGCAGGGGGCCAGTGGGCTGAGGTGGAAGGAGGGGCCCAGAGCCTAGGGAACTTTGGGCCAGGAGGGCTTGTCCATCCGGGACCCAGGCTGCGGCGGCACACGGAGAGCTGCAGACACAGCGCCAGGCCCGGAGCCCAGTTTCACACTGGGAATGTTCCAGCTGCCCCAGCCCTACGTCTGTACTGGCACCCCAGCTCCCTGACGCTGCTCCCCGCAACCTCAGCCTGGGACTGGGCCCCCACTTTCGGCCTCTCCCATCACACTGTCCCTCTTCTGTCTCTCTGGACCCAGTTCCAAGGCCAGGGCAGCCCAGGGGGGTGGGGGGAGGTGGCATGTGTCCCCTCCTTCCCCCTTCCTTTCAGCCCCAGTAACTCAGCAGCCCTGAGGCCTCACTGCAGGTGACTGGCAGCCGGAGAAGGAAACAGGGCTTCCAGGTTTTCCGAAAGGCCGTAAAGTTGCACTGAAGGTAGACCAGGGCCTGGGCACCTGGACCATCCCTCCCAAACCCCCTTCCCTGGGGTGGGAAGACGAGACAGCCCTGCCGCACACTTCCCACCCCCCAACACTTCAAACACTGACTCTCCCTGAATTATTCACCTGCCTCTCCCTCGTGCAGAGCGCCCAGCCCAGGTGCTGAGGAGGAAAAAAGCAGGAAGGCCCATTAAATTTAAACACCGCTGAGGATTGTCAGATGTGAGGTTCTATTCCAGGCCTGGAGAAGAGCAGCCAGCAGGAGGGGAAGGGGGATCAGCAGGAACCCATGGGGGGAGAGACCCACCATGGGGTGACTGACTTTCCCAATAGGGAAAGGCTGAGAAGCTGGAGAACCTCCAGGCTCTCAACCGGGAGGAGGTGGACCTTGGCATACCTCTCACTCACTGGTTCTGAGAAGACAAGGGGACCCATCTCAAAATAGCTTCTCTGTGGTTGCCCGAAAGCCCACGGTGATTGCTTCAGTGCGAGGGGCAGGGCATGGCCTCTCTGGCTTCATCTCTTGCTTTGTACCTTACACCCTGGAAATGCCACTTTTACTGATCGTACCCTGAGCTTACATAATGCCGTGCCTGCCCCCTTGGATATCTCTTTTTCCCTTTGTCTTGCTGGAAAACTCCTATTTATCCTTCAAAACCCTGCTTAACTATCACCCCACCGGACGGCATACGGCTCTCCCGCCTCTGCACTCCACTGGACTTGGCATTGTTTCCCTCCTTCCACGGGTGCCGGAGTCCCTGGCTATCAGGCCTGATGGGGCCATCGTGGACCATGACCCCCTATGAAGCAGCAGCCCCGGGGATCTCTTCCCAGTCCAGGCTCTGGCCCCAACTCTCTCTGTGTTTTGGGGCAAGTCCTTGGCCCTCCCTTGGCCTTGGTTTTCTTTTCTTTTTTCTTTTTTAATTTTTTTAATTTTTTTTTTTTCTAGGAGAGAGAGAGACAGCGTGAGCAGGGGAGGGTCAGAGAGAGAGGGAGTCACAGACTGAAACAGGCTCCAGGCTCTGAGCTGGCAGTCAGCACAGAGCCCGACGCGGAGCTCGAACCCACGAACCGCAAGATCATGACCTAAGCGATAGTCGGACGCTTAACCGACTAAGCCACCCAGGTGCCCCTGGCCTTGGTTTTCTATTCTGTAAAACAGAGGAGGAGCAGCAGGGGGCAAGTTCATGATGACCCCGGGCCCCTCCGGTTATTAGAGTCCAGAGTTCTCTGCTGCACATATACTTTTTCAGACCATTTCTTGCTCTTCCCTCTGGATGCTGGCTGGCCAGCTTCCTGGCTGATAACCTGAACCAGTGACGGGCTGGAGCTGGCGTGCGCTGGCTCGGCACAGCCGACGGTGAGGTTTTTCAGGAATTCTGCAAGCCAGTTTTGCAAACCCTTGAAATTGGCTACGTCCAGAGTCTTTACACCATGAAAATTGGCAGACACTACACATCAGGGCTTCCCCTGCCGTCTTCCCCTAGAGGCAGTTTATCTGTGCCTTGAAAGCTGTCGCCCGCCCCCCAGACTTTTACCCCTTTGGTCTCCCCTGTTTGAGAAGCCCCTGCCCCACCCCTGGCTAGTGATTATTTCTCACCCAGGGTTCCACTCCGACGTCACGAGTGAGTGCTTCCTGCTTCATTTTATATAGTCCTTCTAGCTGTCACTTCCTCCCTGAATGCCCCCCCCTTTTTTTGAGTTTTAATTTATTTATGGAATCCCTACACCACCACCGGGCTCGAACTCACAACTGCGATCAAGAGCTGTATGCTCTTCTGACTGAGCCAGCCAGGCACCCCTCTGAATGCTTATTTTTATATATTTCTAAAAGTTTATTTATTTATTTTGAGAGAGATCATGCATGCTCTCTCTCTCTCTCTCTCTCTCTCTCTCTCACACACACACACACACACACACACACACACACACACAAGTGAATGGGGGAGAGGCAGAGAGGGAATCTCAAGCCGGCTCTGCAACTGTGAGCATGGAGCCCGATGTGGGTCTTGAAGTCATGAACCACGAGATCATGACCTGAGCCAAAACCAAGAGTTGGACGCTTAACCAACTGAGCCCCCAGGCGCCCCTGAGTGCTTCCTTTTAGTGGCAACACAGTCTGGGGAAGGACACACACTTTGGAGCAAACGGATGTGAGTGGAAATCCTGGCCATGCCCCGTACACACAAGATTCTTCTTGTCAAAGGGGTTTCTGCTTGGGCTCCTCCTTCTAGAAGCCCTCCCTGACCACTCAAGTCTCCCCACCACCACCACCCCACCTGCCGTCACTCCCTAGCTTTTCATCTTGGTTTAGCTGCTGCTTCTTTTTTTTTAATGTTTTTATTTATTTTTGAGAGACAGCGAGAGCACTAGTGGGGGAGGGGCAGAGAGAGAGGGGGACAGAGGATCCGAAGCAGGCTCTGTGCTGACAGCAGAGAGCCCGGTACGGGACTCGAACTCACAAACCGTGTGATCATGACCTGAGCTGATGTCAGACGCTTCACTGACAGAGCCACCCAGTCGCCCCTTGGTTCATCTTCTTAGCTCTGGGCCCTCCTGACCCACTTATTTGTTACGTTGTCTGTTAGCTCATTCTTCCCTCTAGACTGGAAGGTCGGTAAGGGCAGGGGGCTTATCTGCCCTGGTCCCTGGACATCATCACCTCCTAGGGCAGCACAGCAGGTACTCAATCATGTCATCGAATAAATGCTTATATGACCTTGGGCAAGTCATACGGTGCCTCCCTGAGGCAACACCAACACTCTCCAAAACCCCACCTGGGAGAATTATTATAAGGTGTGGATTCCTGAGCTGCCTTAGGTCTTAGAGCGGAGCCTGGTCCCCGCTCCCCCACTAACCCATTGTGTCACCTCGGGCAAGTCACCCACCCCGCCCCCAACCTCGCCTACGCCTCAGGGGGCCGGCGACAGGGCAGGCTGATGAGCTGCAGTGAGGCCTCCTGTCGGTCTTCGGGCCCCATCTGCTCCTTCCCACCCTGTTCTCACCTCCTGCGTCCACCAAATACTTACTGAGCATTTACTACGTGCCTCTGCGCCAGGCAGAAACCACAGCAGCGAGCGAGCGTCCTCAGGGACTCTCATTCCAGTTGGGAAGACAGTAAACAAGCCAAATGAGTCAAAGAAATAGTATGTCAGATGGTGATCGTGCTAAGGAGATTTGAAGCAGGGGAGGGCCACGGGGAGTGTGGAAGAGGGGGTACCCCGCTTAGGAAGGGGGGGTCAGGAAAAGATCTCGCCGCTCGGTGAGGCGTCTGAATAAAAACACAGAGGAGGTGGCTGCTTGGGGAAGACTTATTTAGGAAACAGCAAGAGCGAGAGCCGGAGCCGGGGAAGGCCCAGTGAGCAGAAGCCAGTGGGGGGGGGGGGGGGGGGGGGAGAGAGGGG
>NW_027527548.1:1686268-1690471 GCF_008692635.1 Crocuta crocuta | reverse complement strand
AGATGCCTCCTTCTCCGTCTTCCTCCCTCCCCCCACCCCCAAAGTTTGTGACAAGGGGGCCTCAAGAGGAGGATGGGGGACCCCTCTCCCTCCTTCCCTGCCTTCCTGGGCCTCTCCCCAGCAAGTGGGGAGCCCAGCCATGCGCCCCGCGGCTTTCGGATCAGTCATTTATCTCCCGGCGCCCCGCGTTTCCTGGAGCCGGGCCCTTCCTCGCCACTCAGCCCCGCTCCCCTGAGTGGCAGAGACAGGTGTGAGGAATTAGCTGTGGGGGCTAATGCCGTGACAGGAACCGGCACAAAAGAAGAGGACAGAGTGTAATGTTTATTACGTTTGAAGCAAAGCAAACACGCGGCCTATTTATGTATCTATAGAGAATTAATTGGCGAGCGGCAGCAAGAAGCAGATTATAAATTAGAATCATTTTCGCCAACTGAAACCCATTCATCTTGCTTCAGAATGGGCCTGTCACCTCCTCCTGACTAATTCTTTTTAAATTCGGTGCTTTTCTCACCGGCCCCCTGTAGCTCTCACCTTGAGGCCTGAACCCCACGAGAGCTCGCTAGCACCTCATGGAGGGGGGGAACGCCAAGGTCAAGCTCTGTGCTTTTCGGGCACCCAGTGTCTCCCCGCCCCAGGCCTGTCCTGGGTCTCAGGCCTCTGGTGCCCTGGTCCCACATGGTTGTTCATTCCCCACCGTGGCCCAGAGCTCCCTGGGGCCCCTCTCCCGCCCTCACTGGTTCCAGAGAATCCGGCTGGAGGGAACCCCCCCCATCCCCCGCTGCAGAGGCCCAGGCCCGGCAGGTGGAAAGGGGCAGCCTGAGGCTGCCATCCTGGGGACCCTGGGGCACTGGCCCTGCCGTCTGCTTTTGATTCTGGGCTCAGAGCAGGCAACCTCCACCAGAATCAAAGGGAAGCCACGCTGCTGGGTCCCCCAGTGGGCCTGGCTCAGGCAGAGCCCGTGGAGATGAAAGAGAGGGCAGGTGCCAGGGGCCTCCAGGCCTGAGAGCAGTGCCATGCCTGCCCTGGGCTGTGGCCCAGTTAACCCTTCCCTTCCTCCGCCTTTGAGCCAGAGACGGCAGTGGGGAGGTGGATGTCAAGGCCCTTGGCGGCATGTGAGTTCCCTGGGCCCCTGGGCTGAGACATGGTAGCTAAACACAAGGCGTCTCATGATGAAAGGTATGAGCATGGAGTGAGCCAGACCTGGGTCTGAATTCAGGAAGCACCTCCCGACTAGAGGTGGCAGGTCACTGCTCCTCTCTGAGCCTCAGTTTCCTTGTCCGTGAAGTGGGGATAATAATATACTTGGAACTTGAAGCGATATTCGGCTGGCCTTGTTCAAACATTGCAGGATTTCCACCCTGCTCAGTAAGTAGCTGATTACCCAGTGTTCATCCCTGGCGGTACCCCAGTCCCACCCGGGGACGCCTCCCCTCCCTGCTGTACTGGGTGTCGGACATTTGCATATCTGCCTCTCCTGCGTCCCATAGATGTAACGGAGATGAGGTAAGATGATAAGAGAACAGTGCCCGGCATCCAGCAGGCGCCCAGCAAATGGAGCTTGGCATTATTATTCATCTGGACCACTCTTCCTTGCTCCTCTCCACCTTTCAAAGACAAAGTATCGATAACTTGCAGCCTCCACCAGGACCCCTACCTACCCGCCTCACCACTGCCCCAGCCCCTGCGGCCTGCCTGGGCATGGGCCCTCCTGGGTCTGAAGAACGTCTGCTTTTGGGAATGTTGAGTTTCAGAGGCAGCCCTGGGGTTCTTTGAAGACAAAGCCCCAGGTCGCCTGACCTCTGTGCCCGCCTCGTCCCCACATTGACGGAACCCAGGGCGTCTGCCAAGGACCCACCACTGAGACAGAGGCACAGACTTGGGCTCAATCGCTGGGGTGGCGCCCAGACCGTGTGTGCTGGTGCTCAGGCCTTCAGGAGGGCCCTCCATCTTTTTGTCAAGGGCCTACAGACACGTTCAAGATTGGAGCGAGGGGTGGGGAGATTAGCTCCAAAATACAAAAAGAAAATTAGAAATCAAAATTAATGAGCAGTTCATTAAATGTCTACAAAACCTAGCATCGTGCGGGTGAGTCAACGGCAACTCAGCTCACCTGCCTCTCCCACGCTTGTGTGACAGACGTGTGACATGCGGGCCGTTCCTGGCACAGCACGTGCTATCTGTGGCATAGAGACCCCGTCAGGGCACAAGTGGGCTGGAAGCTGTCTCCATCTTCGAATGCCCTTGAGTCCCAGCTCTGCCCTCCCCTCCACTCACTATGACCTGGGGCAAGTCACTGCCACTCTCTGGGCCTAGGCTTCTTCATCTGTCAAATGGGCAGAACCACTCCTAGCTCTCAGGGTGGCTGTGAGGGCTCTGCAAGCAGATTTTCCAGGCAGAACGGCAAGCCCTGAAGTTGTGGGAATCCAGTAAGGGGAGGGAGCTTGCCAGAGACTGGCTGGCGAGAACTTGAACTTCAACCTCTGGGCCTTCTTCAGCTCTTTCCTTACTAATGGTCATGGATAAGAATGATACTCAGGGGCGCCTGGCCGGCTCAGTCGGGGGAACATGTGACTCTTGATCTCGGGGTTGTAAATCCAATCCCCTGCACTGGGTATAGAAATTACTTAAAAATAAAATCTTAAAAAAATGAATGCCATTCAAAATATGTAACAGTTGGGAGTAGACATCAGGAACTGGAGCAGGTGTAACCCATGCAGGGTTAGTATAACCCAAGATTTGCTGGATCCTAGGAAAAGCCAGGAGCCCCCGGAGGAGCTGGAGGGTTAAGGAGGTGGGATGAGCCTTTGGGAGACTCAGAAGACAGGGAAACAGCCCTTGATCCACCAGAGTGGACGGGGGTCAACATGTTAACACCTGGAGTGGCTTTATTGGCGTATCCTGGCTCTACATGGCCTGTCATCTCCCATGATGGCCTGAGACACCCTTTTGAGTGACTTGGGTGATGCGGGATTTGGAGGCCATTAATTATACACTGACCCTTGGACCCAGGGATTCTGCTCCTGAGTGTAAATCCCAGGGAAACTCCTGGCATGTCCACGAAGGTCAATCTGGGGGTGCTCTTCCCAACGTTGTCTGTGGTCAGGGAAGCTGGAGGCTGCCTGGGTCCCCTCCCTGGCGGAGTGGGCAGGGAGATGTGGGGACGCACCGTGGAGGCCTGGGCAGCTGTTAGTGCAGCAGACGTGACTACAGCACCAGACCTGGATGGGCCTTTAAAACACGAAATAGGGGCGCGTGGGTGGCGCAGTCAGTTAAGCATCAGACTTGGCTTTGGCTCAGGTCATGATCTCACAGTTCATGAGATCGAGCCCTGAGCTGAGCTCGGCTTGAGATTCTGCCTCCCTCTCTCTCCCCCCTCCCCATGCTCTCTCGCTCTCAAAATAATTAAACAAACATTAAAAAAATAAAACATGAAGTGAAAGAAGAAACTGGTGGGGATCTATAGTGTAATAGCATTTCTGTGAACTCAAAATGCATTCGGATGGTAGTTACATGAATCTGTACATGTGCTAAAATTTAGAGAGCTGAACACCACAAAAGGTCAATGTTACTTTATGATACATAAAATAAAATAAAAAATAAAATAAAATAATAAGGACAAGAGAGACAGTTTCCAGACCACTCACCGTCCAGAGCGGGAGACATACTTACAAAATGCACTTACGAAAAATTACCCTCATTTGCAAAACGCACAAACCCACAAGTGGCTCTCCTGCCATCCCGCCCCTCCAGGAGCTGCCAGGCTAATGCAGCAGCCAGACTGAGAAACAAAACAAAAGACTAACACAAACAAACAAACAAACAAAAAACCACCTCACTCCAGTCTGCTCAGAGCTGTGCAAACATACAAAGTACTCTGGGACTATAGAGGAGGGAACAATTTGCTCTGCCTGCGGGAACCCCGGAAAGTTGCCCCTAAAAAGAAGGATGTGTAACTTGATCTTCAACGCCCTGTAAGAGGAGTTGGCGGCATAATGGGATCTCTCCATCCATCCGAGGGGCTGCTCGGCGTTTCCCACGGAGTGAAGCTGGGATTGGGGGGTGGATCTGGGGTTGAGTTGGCCCGGGGGCCTTTCGGGCTTGGGTGCATCTGAGCTTATCAGCTCCCGGTGGCCGGGCCCCCTACAGCCCGAGGTGGGGTACAATCAGCAGGCCGCGCCCCCACCTCCAGGGGCCAGGCAGTGC
>NW_027527548.1:1668288-1686139 GCF_008692635.1 Crocuta crocuta | reverse complement strand
CCCCCCCCCCCCAATCAATCACTGAATTTGCCTCCTCCCGTGCAATCCCCAGTCACTGAATTTGCCTCCTCCCGTGCAATCCCAGCACTTGCAGCCTGAGCCCAATCTCGGTCAGCCCCTTCCCGGCCTATCACCAAGTCTCCCAAATCCACATTCAACCCAGAGGGAGCTTGACCTCAGGAGGTTCCTCTGTGCCGTGTGAGCGTAATGTCCCCTCACCCTGCCTCCCCAGCTTGGTCCCTCACCGCCCACCACCTCACTGCTTACCCTCAAACATCACTAGACCACTTGAGTTCGGCCCTTTCTCGCCTCTGTGCTTTGCTCACAATGCCCTATCCTTTCAGACTTCTTCTCTACCCCTGCACAAACTCCTATGCAGTCCTCAAGGCTTTCTCAGACCCCACCTCCTCCTGGAAGCCTTTGCTGATTACCACAGACTACTTGACATGCTTTCTCTGTGCTCCGGGGGCCCACAAACGGACCCTATTCTAGCATGGCTCACACTGAATTAAAACTGCCCTTTCACTTCTCTGTTAAAGGTTTTGGGGTTAAAGCCGGCCGGCTTAGGATCTGGGCTCCCTGAGTTTACAGCCTGGTTCTGTCTTCTTGTGACTATGGACATATTACTTGATCTTTCTGGGCCTCAGATTTCTCATCTGTAAAATGGGGGATAAGAAGAGTACTCACCAACAAATTTTAAAATGTGGGGCGCCTGGGGGGCTCAGTCGGTTGGGCGGTGTCCAACTTCGGCTCCGGTCACGATCTCAGGGTTTGTGAGTTTGAGCCCCACGTCGGGCTCTGTGCTGATGGCTCAGAGCCCAGAGCCTGCTTCGGATTCTGTGTCTCCTTCTCTCTTTGCCCCTGCCCCGCTCACACTCTGTCTCTCCCCGTCTCAAAAATAAACGTCAAAAAAAATAAAAATGTAAGAAACAAACCTTAAACCAAAGAGGTACCTACCTCGCGGGGTTGTTAGGAAGAATCCACGAATGTGCATAAGTTGTTAGCACAGTGCCGGAGAGCCTGGCACACAGGAAACGCTAACAAACATTGGCCGTCATTCATCTTACACCGAACTGTGAGCTTCTGGAGATCAGGGCGGAGTTCGATGCGCTTTTGGGTCCCCAGCACCTCCCAGGGTCTGCTCGCTGAGTGGCCATCCGCTGCAGACCCAGCATCTGCTGGTGTGTGAAGAGATTCCACGTAGGTGCCCATCACCGGCTGCTTCTGAGCCCTGGGTCTCAGAATTGACTCTTGGGTTGGATTGGATCCATGCTTTTGACTCAGAACCCTGAAGTGACTATAGTGGAGGTCAAGAGGCTGTCACCAGCCAGAGCTCTTTCTCTGCCTCCTGGCTTGGTCCCACCCCCACCCCCATCAAGCTGTCACCTTTGAATGATGTAGCAGATGAGGCAGAGGACAGTGTCCCCACGGTAGGAACTCTCCTTGGCCAGACCACCCTCGGTCCAGCACACTGAACCTTCTTGGCTCTATGGCCCCTTCCGGGCTCCACCCAGCGCCCCCAGGATAGCTACAGCTTTTCCCATGGCTCTCCTGCCCCGGTGGTCCTCCGCCTTGGTAACAAAGAAGTTTTTCTTGGCAGCGTTACTAATTAGCAGTGAAAGGCGATTAGTGTCATTAACAGACTCAAAACATTTGTATTATGAGCTCCTTGCTGGCTGTGGGGGTGCCCTGGACAGAGGTTGGGGGGAGCCCTGGAGAGATGGGGCTTGAGAGGGAGCTGGCGGGGAGAGGCAGTGAGACAGAGGGAGGGAGGGAAGGCGTTGGCAAGAAAAAAAGGAAATTTAAAGTGGATGAATTATTTACTGCAGGAAACAATCCCGGACTCACTTACTCTCACTCGGAACATCCCAAACTGTAATCCGTGGCATTTTTCACATCTCCCTAGCGTGCTGAGTGATTTTCTTTACGACTGGATACCAGAGGCCAGGGTAATCTTGTAAGAGATTGGCTTAGTATTGATCATGTACGTCTTCCCGGGCTCCGGGCTCCCACCCACCCCTGATGCTGGCATCCCCAGTTTGGGTCAGATCCCAAGGCTGGCGGGACCTGGGGCCAGCCCCAGGTGGGAGCTGACAAGGTGGCCATCTCCCTGGTGAAGCTTTGGAGCCACCAGGGTGGACCCCCTTGCCCGTGAAGGGGCTGAATGCTCTTGTCTGAGTCACTGCTGCCGTTTTTGGTCTTTTGCCGCAGGATGGTCCTAAATGGGCCCCTGCTTTTCACCATATGCTTTAGACACATAGGGTCGGCACTCCCTCCCAAGAACCGTCGCATAGATGTTATGAATTTCAGTCTTTAGGTAATGACAGCAGCTGCTCTTTACTGACTTGCCCCTATGCCCTGGGTGCTTCGCGAATACCTTTCGTTTATTACCTAAGTGTTTCCCCACAGCAGTGCTGTTTGCTGACACACTCAGAGAGGTTACATGGCTCGCCTGGAGTCACTCAGTACATAGCAAATCTGGCCGCCGACCCAGATCTCCTCACTGCCAGTACCAGGCACGCAGAAGAGGAGTCAGGAAGACAAAGGATATAAAGCACATGGTGAAATATAGCAGGTTTTCTGTAGTACTCAGGTGCCTGTCCTGGGGACTTCGTGAAGAGGCCAGTGCTTGACCTGAAATGCCGTGTGGCCAGCAGCAACGTGCAGGCTGTGTAGACCCACCGAGCGGCTCACTCTGGGCCAGGGCTTGTCTTCAGAGCAGAGGCGGAGGGGGTCTGCCCGGCTGGGAGGACACCGCGGGCCTGACAAGACTCTCCAGCTGCAAGGTGTTTGTGGCCCTGAGTGGAGGGAGCTCTGTGCGGTCCCGGAGGAGGAGAGGGAGACTGGGAGATGAGGGCAAGGGGCCAGAGGACAGGTAACCGCAGAATATGGGCTCGGCAGCTGCTTCTGACCTCTGCTTCCCTTTCAGGGAGAAAGAGGAGGCATGTAGCGTCCTGGCTTCTGTCCTGGCCCGCGTGGGTGACTTTATGCAAGTTTCGGCTCTTCTCCGGGCCTCTGTCTTTTCATTTGTAAAGTGGGATCTTTGTCCTCAGTCCCTTAAAAGGGCTCTTTAACTGAGTTCTAGTTAATTATGTCAGCAGCCACCCGGCTGCATAGAGGTGGGGGCGGGGACCATGACAGGTGCCAAATCTCCCCCCTGCCGCTCACCAGCTGCCCCCACCCCTGCCGAGTGCTGGCTCCTGAGTGCTGGAGTCACCTCTGATATCATTGGTGCCAACCCACCCATTTTACAGACAGGAAAACTGAGGTCCAGAGATTGAGATAGAGGTCACACCAGGGTCAGGGGAAGGGCCAGGATCTGAGCCTTGGCATCCTGACTCCTCAGCCATGGTTCTCCTTAGTCTACCCTATCCAGGCTGCACAGGCAACTTGGCTCTAAGGCCACTTTGCTTGGGACTGAGGAACCCCAGGCACAAGGCTAGGGGAAGGCAGGGATTGGGTCCCACCACAGGCCCATGGCTCTGGCATTTGGCCACCTTCCTCTGCGATTGTAACGGTAAATAAGGCATCTGGGAGGACTCCCAGCATTTTAACGGTTTAACAAGCAGTAATGTGTGACCCATGCTACAAATGGACCTTTTAATAATGAATAAGCATTTATTTAACAAGTAATAACAGTTTTACCACCCTCAGGGTCCTCAGAAGTCCCAAGGTCTGGCATCAACTCCTTACCCTGGCGTCCCCTGCTCATACCTTTTGTTTATTATTATTATTTTTTTGCCCCTGGTTGTTTATTTTTGTCTTATTGATTGGTAAAAGCTCTTTGTATATTGAGGCTACTAACCCTTTGCCTGCTATATGCAAATATTTCCCCCTTAAGTCTGTACATTTATTTTTCTCTTTGATTGCACAGAAATTTAAACATTTTATGTAGTACAGTATTTTTTTTTTTTTTTTTTTTTTAACTTTGAGGCTTCTGAGTTTTGAGAAGTACTCGTAAGCCTGATGGGTCCTCTCTTGAGGAATTGCAGGGCAAGACCAAGGCACCGGGCAGGGGCGTGGGTGATGCCTAGCAGAACTGAAAGACAGGAGCCCCGGCCCTATAGTACAGNTAAAATTTTTTTTTTTTTTTTTTTTTTTTTTAACTTTGAGGCTTCTGAGTTTTGAGAAGTACTCGTAAGCCTGATGGGTCCTCTCTTGAGGAATTGCAGGGCAAGACCAAGGCACCGGGCAGGGGCGTGGGTGATGCCTAGCAGAACTGAAAGACAGGAGCCCCGGCCCTATAGTACAGCTTTCGGTGAGTCCCCATCTCTCGTGGGCCTCAGTTGCCTCATCTGTACAATTGAAAGAGAATCTCTTGCCTGGATCCCAGCACAAATGTCTCAAGATTCTCAAAAGGGGACATTGTAGGGAACAGTGCATCCTGGGACAGGTCCCAGCTTTACAGTCTTGCCTTCATCTGTCTCAGCCCCGTCAGATCTCCAGCCCCCTTTAGAGAAGCAACTGCATCTTTTTTATTGCAGCATCCTTAGCACCTTGCAGAAAGCTGCCCCACAGCAAAGCCCTCAGAAGAAATTCTCCCAACCAAGCTGTTATTCACACCTCGAGGTGAATCCTGGCTTCATTTCATGCTTCTATATAGAGGAGGTAGAGTGGAGTGGCTAAGAGTGGCTAAGAGCTACCCGAGTTTGATATTGACTCAGTTGTCGGCCATGTGATCTTGGGCAAATCACCGTACCTCTCTGAGCATCTATTTCCTCTTCTGTAAAACTGGGACAAGACCTCCCAGAGATGTCTTACAGCTTGAGTGAGAAACTGATCTAGGAGCACGAAGCACAGAGTCCTATCACATAGTAGGCATTTGATAGATGTCGGGTCTCTACTGTATCTCCGCTGCTGATTAGAGAGCACAGTACCTCTTGAGCTGCTAAAAAATGTTGGCAAGTCTTAATTTGGGTTTCTGCAAAAGGAGATCCAAGGAAAATGATTCAAGGGCTAGTGGTTTATTTGGGATGTCATCCCAGGGAGCAGCAGCAGGGGGCTGGGGAACTGAGGGGGAAAGGGAGACAGCCAGTGAGGGGTGCTTGACCCGGCTTATTATCACAGAGGGCAACGGGAGCTTAACTCCCCCAGAGACTTCTGGGAGCCAGTGTAGGATTCACACCTCAAAGTATTTACACCCCCCCCCCGCCCCCGCCAAAAAGAGTGGAGGCTGGGGGTAGGGTCCCATCACCTCTTCTGGAAAGGCAGGTGGTGATGTCTGAAGTGGGCTGGCCCCAAAGGTTTAAAGAAGCACTGGGTGACAGAAGAGGGAGGTAGCAAGCCCTGGTTGTTCACTGATCCCCACTCCCAGTGCCGCCTGAAATTGACAGCCAGCACCAAAGGGTAGAAGTGTCACCTCTCAAATAAGATGAAATCTACGTCTCAGGCAGATGGAGGCGACAGGAAGATTTATCAAGGGCCTGGCAAAGTTAGCATTGGGACAGGGGACCCTGGAAGAGCAGCCTCCAGAGGGGGGTCTCTTTGCATTTATTCAGGCTGGTTCCTGCCAGCGCCTGGACTACAGAGGGCTGCTGGGGTCAGCCAGCCAGCTGGCCTCCTAGGGAGGGATGCCCGGACAGATAGATGGGGACACACGGGGCAAAAGGAGACTGGAAGGAGAACCATCACCCTGGCTGGAGCCGAGAGGCTGCCAGGAGAGCCGGGGCTGAGTGCTGACTCTGCCACTGACTCATTGCCAGCCTGGGCCTCAGTTTCCCCATCTGAAAGAGCCTCCAGCTCTACCAGCCTCCGAGACCGCGGAGCGGGCAAAGCTCTCCCCCTGTGCTGCCCCAGCAGTCTGGGAGGCTGGTGCAAATTCATCCAGGGGACCGGCGGCCAGCCTTGATCGAACACCTACTATGTGTCAGGCTCTGCGATCGCGCTTCACTTACGGGTCCTGTCATGCAATCGCCCCATAAGGCAGGCACTCTTAGTATCTCCATTTTGCCATCGAGCTCAGAGAAATCAAGTGTCGCACAGTGACACTCCTCTGATTCCCAGCCCGGAGCTCCTTCCGCTGCTTGCACAGTCTTCGGCCGTGGCGCCAGGACCTGACCATCCTCTTGCTCGGAAGAGCGCACTGTTAAGAGCTCAGGTTCTGGATTCAGACAAAACTCTGTTTGCATCCAGATCAAGCAGGTTCTCATCATGGAACTTTGCACAAAGCGTTTCACCGGAGCCCCAGTTTCTTTGCCTATAAAATGGTCCTGGGAGCCATGACTCAAGGCTCATGAGGCTGTTGTGACCATGAAAGGGAAATAACTCGTGTGAAGGGCCTGCCTGGTTCTGGGGTCACTAAGGAAACAGTCTCCAGTGCAGTGAGGCCTGCTCTCCTCTCTGTCCCTCCATACCCGACTTGTGGCTGTGTATAATTTGCCTTCGGGGTCATTTGGGAAAGAATTTGTGCTCAGGAGGTGAGGTTCTTCCTCCAGCTCAGCCTGTGTGTGGACCCTGGAGGGAGGGAATGGAAGGGAACCTTCCTGAAAGTAACATAATCCTAAATAAAAGCAGCTGTGGCTCAGTCATTTGGGTGTCAGTCTTCAGCTCAGGTCATGATGTCGCGGTCTGTGAGATCGAGCCCCACATCAGGCTCTGCGCTGATAGTGCAGAAACTGCTTGGGATTCCCTCTCTCTCTGCCCCTCCCCAACCTCAAAAATAAGGAACTTACTTTAAAGAAATTAAAAAGCAATTGTGGACCAGACTTCAGTTTCTCTGTCTTTAAAATGGGCAAGTAGCCCTGGGGTCTACTTGAGTGTAACTGGGCTTTGAAAGACGGGACTCCAGGCCCTTTGAAAGATTCATTGTGGGTACCGTCTAGACCCCGAAGCTTCGGAATGCCTCCACACCTCAGTTTACTCATCTGTCCAGAGGGAACATCATGCTTGCTGCACTGGGTGGCGGGGGGTGGAGAGGGGTGCTGTAATGTACAGCACTTGGAACAGTGCCCATCAACTAGGAAATCAGGAGGGAAACTGAGGCTCCAGAGAGGGGCAGAGCCTTATTCAAGGCCACACGGTGGTCAGGGCTGTGACCAGGGCTCTGGGCTCCAGGACCAGAGCCCCCCACACGGAGCCCTGCCCCAGCCTGCATCTCCAGCACCCCCTCCCCCAGTCAGAGCTGGCCCAGCCCTTCAGCCCCCTCCCTTGCCCAGGAGTGAGTGGAAGCCCAAATCCAATTAGCCCGGGAGCCGGCTGCAGAGCATTGGCCCTTTAATATAGCTGGCGAAGCTGCAGAGATAAATGGGAAATTAGAATTCTGCTGGGGTCCCAGAGACCCGCCCGGCGGCCCGCCCTAAGCTGGGACTGCGACAATTCTCCTGGGGACCGCGGAGCCCGTCTGAACAGTAATGGAGGGGCCGCCCCTGAGAGGTGCTGGGGAGGGCCGATGTCCACAGCAGACCTCTCACACTATCTACTGTCCCACTGACCACCCACGTTCCCCGCTGCTCGCCCCCTCCCTCTCCCCCCTCCTGATCTCTCCTCCCCTCCTCCTTCCTCAGCCCCCTCCTGCCCCAGGACCTGAGGGCCCTGTCTGGGGGAAGCTGGGGGGCGGGGAGCACCACCTCAGGGTCTGGCACTCAGTTCCGGATGTACCCCTCCCTCTTCCCCCTCCCCTGGACCGTAACTGAACCAGGATCCTTCCCTCCTTGCCCCGGTAGGGACTTGGACCCTGGGAGGAGCCCAGGGCCTGGGCCAGGACCGACTCTGGGGCTGAGGACCCCTCTGGTCTAAGGGCTCAGTCACCTGCGGGGTTGGGACAAGGGCTGGGGGGACCTCTCTAGTCACCATCAAGGAAGAAGGGTCTGCAACAGGGGCTCCTTCTGAGGGTCCCAGAGTGGGTGCACAGAGGAGGCATCTGCAACCCCCTCCTCCAGAGGGCTACGGGCTGTCCCAGGTCGCCGCCACTGTCTCGCTGTATGCTTCTCCAGCACCCTGCCCCACTCAGGACTCAGTTTCCCCCTCTGCATAACGGCGAAGGGGTTGGCATCCACTGGAGACCTCTGATCGGGGCCTGGACACCTCAGCCCCACACGCTGGGCAATAGGCCGNCCCGCCCCTGCCCTGCTTCCCCCCGCCCCCTTCCTCAGAGGACACATTTGCTGCTGGGAAAGTTAATCCATTACAGTTTAAAGGCTCCGTTCCTTGCTGGCAGTAAATTACCTGCTTTGCATTTTGCAGCAACAACTTAACGGTATTAATTTATTGTGCTCTGTCTTTAACAAACATCATTATCATATTGCCAGCCAGGATTATGCAAATGGGAGGGACAAGGGAGAAAGAGGCCGATTCTTGTCCCCAAAGTCACCTTGATTTATTAACTTTGGGGCCCTGCAATTGGCCGGATCTGGGAGGCCCAGGTGAGCAGGGAGGCCGGGAGAACCCAGAAAGTCTGAGGAGAGAGTCTGGAGGCCAGTGGGGGCTCCCTGGGGAAGCCCCCCTAGGAGGGAAGGACTGGCTGGGTTGAGAGGGATTACCTTGTCATGTGACTTTGGACAAGTCCATTTCTGCCCTGGGCCTTGGTTTCCCCCCCTGTAAAATGGGGGTTGGATTAAGATGTCTTTGGAGCCAACAATATGTGAACTTGAGATTCACCAACACGTTCTGAGTGATCCAGAAGAAGGTATGTGAGCGCATGTGTGCGTCTGTGGGTTTGGAAAGGGTGGGCCGAGTGGGGAAAGGTCTGGGGCCACATGATCCCGGCCGGAGGTTTCCTCCTGCTGGGCTCCCTGGCTCCGGGGAGTGCGTGTCCCAGCTCTGCCCTAGCGATGGGTGTCAGCATGGAGGGGAGACGGGCAAGTAGAGACGGGGGAAGGGGCTATCCTGACTGTGGAGGCCAGGGGCCAGTTAGTGAGTCTTAGACTTCCAGGCTGTAGACGGGGACACCGGCTTCAGGAGGGGAAGCTGGGACTGGCTCAGGTGGGGAGGCAGCAGCATCCTTTTCTGATTTTCCATCATCTTGAGGGCTAGTCTGGACGGTGCCTCACGGGGTAGAGGGAAGCGGGAGGGGGGATCTATCTAGAGGGTTACACGCTGGGTCCCAGCTCCCTGCTGAGACTCCCGCAGCCCCTCCAGAGCTTCCTGGAGCACCGAGCCCCCCTGGGATCCTCCCAGTTGGCCGGACTGGGGAGCTGGAGGCAGGTGGGGCCGCGGCCTCCCTCTGCTCACCTCCTGCCTCGGCTGGACCTGGACGTGGTGAGAGCCTGCCTGATTACACAGCTGGCCGCCCCCCGGCCACCCGAGGCCGGTTCCCCACCACCTGCAGCCTGGCCCTGCCAGGAACTCACTGGGGCTGTTTCCAAGCACCCGCGGGCTCCAGCCCAGGGTTCTGCTCTGGCCATCAGGGCCCTGCTCGGGGCCCTGCGGAGGCGCCAAGGTGGGGGCTGGAGAGGAGCCAGCAGGGAGGAGAAGGCACCAATCAGGCCAGCGGGGTGCGGAGGCAGGTGGGGGGATGAACACAGAGGGGTCACCCTCCTCTCTGCCGAAGCCCCCGGGGTGCCCACGTGTCTCCGTCCCTGCCTCCCTGCCTGATTCTACCTCTGCGCCCCCCCCCCACCTTGCTTCTCTTTCTCGAGCAGAGGAGCGGGTGGGAGCTGGGGAGGGAACTGGGAGCAGAGGGAGTGGGGAGGGGAGGGGATGCCTGCGGGGAGGGGTGGCAATTCAATTTCCAGAGTTGGTCCCGGCAATTCAGGTTGTGTCGTGATAAGAAAGCCATTTCTGCGATGGGTTTCTAATCCACATCCGCCCTGCCTGTGCACCGTGAGGCTCCCTCCCTCTGCCCAGGGCTGGAGGCCAGAAGAGACGGATCCGCTCAGGATGAACCTGCTGAGGGGCCAAGGCGTGTGGAGCCTTTTGTGGGCCAAAGGCCAGCCAATCCAGGAGGAGCCGTGGCGTTCAGCCACCGATAAGGAAAATCCCCAAATCCCTCAGGTCGCTCTGCGATGCACATGGGCGCACACAGCTGTGATTTCATTTGAGCCCCCACAGCAGCCCTTGGCGGAGGTAGGGATCACTCCCATTTTGTAGATGGGGGGAGTGAGGCTCAGAGAGAATCGAGGACTTGCCTAAGGTTGCACAGGTGGCACATGTAAAGGGAAGGGCAAGTTAAAGTGGGCGGGGCATGAGTGGGCTCCTGAGTTGCTGGGGGTGAAGGGTAGTGGGCAGAGGAGGGAAGGGGTGGGTGGGGGTGGCCTTCCCCTTCCAGGCAAGGACAGGAGGAGCCCCTCCTTCACACCGGGCCCCCTTCTAATTCAGTCGGACCCGCCTGGACTGTCCAGGCAGGGGGAGGAGGGAGGGATGTGCCATCCTTAGCCAGCAGGTGCCAATCTCAGACCTTACAGGGAGTGGCCCGGCAGGACCCAGCCAGGCACGGCGCCCCAGGGAGGCTCAGGACCATGTGAGCAGCCTCAGGGGCATGTTCCTGCTGGCTGGGCAGGTAGCCTGCGGGGCAGAGGCCCAGGAGAGATGGGGACAAGGAGGGAAGCGGTGAGGGGGAGGTGGTCCTGCAACTCAGTCCCAGAAGCCGCTGCAGCTGTCCCGCAGAGCCCAGGCGGGGGCCTGCCACATCCTACCCCCTTTATGGGACACCCCCACCCAAGTCCGGTCCTCAGAAGCATCTCTTTCCTCTCCAGGGGCCTGACTGGGACCTTGGACTTGCTGAGAATCTTCTCCGAGTCCCTTCACAGGCCTCTGGGGCAGGCACGGGGCAGGGACTATGGCCAGATGGGGGCCGAGCGGCGCTCCCCTTTCCCGGCCACCTGCGGAGAGGGGCCCAGGGGCCCAGAGCTGGCGCAGACCTTCTTGCTTGATGCCCAGTGGCCCTAGGCAGCACAGGTTGGGGCGGAATCGCGGCTGGGCTGACCCTTCCTGGGACACACTCTTGCCACTGGTCGGGGGTGGGGGCATTTGGGGAGGGGAAGAGGCAGGGTGTGTGCTCCCCCAGATTTGATGCCGCAAAACTGGCAAAGGCTAGAAGCCAGCAGGATCCTCAATCCTGTTTGTCTCCTCTGCTCTCCACCCCCCACTTCCTGCTGACTCCAGAAGGTCTGTTGGGGGAAGGGGGGAGGGGCCGTAACCCTGGGCAGGATCTTTCTTCCTCTTCCCACCTGCCTGACTCGGGCCAGGCCTGTGCTGGGCCCGCCCGGCCGCCGTGGGAGGCTCACCAGCAGAGCGGGCGGTGTGCAGGGCCGTGGGTGGCGTTGAGTGGGGCCTCGCGTTAGCTAATCTCATTTGGCTGCTGCAGCCCGCACAAACAGGGCTGCATGCTAAGTGGCCAGAGGCAGCAGCAGGACTCAGGACAGACCTGGGAGAGGGGGCTGGACCTGTGTGCAGCCCGGAGGACCCCAGAAGCCAGCCCCAACTGGGATGAGGGACCCTAGGGGGCAGCGGCAGCGGGCAGTGAGGGAGAGTGTGTGCTCGGTGGGGGCAAAGCTTCCCCCTCTACTGGGAGATGGGGGCCGTAGGGTTACCCAGCTCCTCTCTCAGTTCTCTGCCCTCCTCCTTTGGGACCCCAGGGGTGAGGTTTGTGGAGGCCCCGGGAGGGCCTGCCACCGGGCAGGGGATGCCCCGTGCTCGGCTGGCTGCTGGCCGGGGCACTGATGGCACAGGGTGGCACAGAGAGCACCCGCTCCGAGGGAGAGGAAGAGCTGACCGGGGAGGCCCAGGGGAAGCGCTGGGACAGAGGAAGAGGCGCAGGCAGGCTGGGGAGACCTCTCAGTCATCCACTCCGCCCAGCCTCCAGGAGCTTGTCTGGAGGGAGGTCCAGCCCCGGCCAAGGCGGCTATAGGATGACCGAGGCGAGAACTCGTGTGAAATGGTCCGAAGCCTCGTTAGCTCGGAGCGGGAGGGGCAAAGTGCCAGGGATGCGGGTCCGGGGTTGGCAGAGGAGCTGGGCTGGGAGCCAGGAGGGCCTCCAGGCTGCACCCCACACTCCCTGCCGTGGCCGCTGGGGCTGGCGCACCCTCAGCTCCCTGTGGGAAGCCTAGAATTACACAGGGAGCTCTGGCCTTGAGGCAAATCTGCAGCTCCAACATGGGGGCTGCCTGCATCAGGGCGGGAGATGGAGACCTGCTGACCGCCCCAGGCTCTGATGCGCTACGGGCTCGGTGCCATCCATGGACCCTCCGTGACTCGGTTTCCCCCTGTGCACGAGGGGCTGCAGATGAACGAAATGGTGTGTGCCCAGTGTCTGGCTCAATGTCCAGGGTAAAGGAAGCCCTGCTGTGGTGTTTTGGTGTCACATCCAGCACAGCACCAGGCACCCAGAAGATACCCCAAAACACTCAAAGCCTCTCAATGCTCCAGCACTGAGTCTCATGGGCCTTCAGAAAACGGCTCAGCCCTCACTTGCTGTGTGGCTGTGGGCAAATGTCTCACCTTTCTGAACCTCAGATTCTCTCTCTGTAAAGTGGGAACGAGAATACTTACCTTCCAGGAATGTTTCGAGGAGCTAAATAAGAGTATACATAGACACGAATAAGACAATAAATATAAACATAGACAGTGCCCCGTATGCAGTAGGTGCTTAACACATATCTATTCCCTCCCATAGGAGCCCCCTGTCCAACGCTAACTCGCAGGAGCTACACGGAGGTCCAGGCTGGGGGAGAGGGCTCACCCGGGACCCAGGGCTGGGACAAAGGTCTCCTGACACCCACCAGGGCAACAGGAGAGACGAAATCTCCAGCCCTCAGTTTTGTCACCTGCAAAAGGACACGTCTAGGCGGATCTATGGTTCCCAGCTCGGCTCTAGGCTCTCAGGGGCCAAGGCTGGGGTCAGTGCAAAGGCCCTGGGGTTTCAGGACATTCTTTTCTAATTCTCCTGGACCACCTCCCTTTTACTTATCCAGGGTCCCCCAAAGACTCTATTTGAAAGAGCCTTAGCTACTGCTAAGCCTCAAATGTGTGAAAGCCCCAAAGGGTGCTGGCAGCTTAGATCATCTGGGACAGTCTGGGCAAGCCCCTGCCCACGCAGACCCTCCACACCCCTGCCTGGGTCATGGCTGGTTCACCTGCCTGGCGGGGGGTGAGTGGACAGGAGAAGTGGCCCCANCGTCTAATTTAATCACAGCTGTGTGCACGGTGACTCTATAAATAATTTTTAGTGCGACATAACCATTATTTCACTAATTGCTTCATGCGCACCCCTGGCCTGTGAGATAAATTAAAGTTTGCTGAGTCAGCACCTTTGGCCGCTGCTGCTTTGGGACTTGGGAAGTGCAGCCTAACGACCCGTTCCCAAGCCAGCCTCAACCTGGCACCCGGAGTCAAGGGCTCACACGAAGGGAACAGGGGTGGAAGGAGGGAGGAGGAATGAGGGAAAAGGGGTTAATGAGGGTGGCCATATACAGTTGTACAGGTTGTATCCTGCACAAGGATACTTGGCCAAGGGGGCAAACGGGGACTGAAATGCAGCCCATGTGATGCTTTCTCAATCCATGTGCCCTGACGTGGAATTAGGTTGACTCAGCAGGAGAAACGGGTTGCTTTTTGTGCTCTGCACGCAGGCACGATGGGGACTAAGGGACCTGAAGTAACACCCACCCGGCAGGCTGTCAGGACTACCCGGGGCAGAGGGGAAGCAAAGCAGTGTATGCCTCGGTGGCACCTCCCACGGTACCAGTCGTGTGCAGATGAGAGTTCTAGGTCCGGTGGTGCGTGACCTTGGCCAAGCCACTCTCCCTTCTCTGCGGTAGAATGTTGTGACAGTTTATGAAGCTCCAATCACATCTAAGGCTGGGCCTCCGACCCAAGTCACTGGCTCTGGACACCGTTCTCTTCACCGTCTTAGCATATTCGGAAACAACAGAGGTGGCTTGAAAAAAAGGTTCTCAGGATGCCTACGTGGCTTGTTCAGGTTAAGTGTCCGATTTCGGCTCAGATCATGGTCTCATTTGTGAGTTCAAGTGAGTTCAAGCCCGGCATCAGGCTCTCTGCTGTCAGTGCAGGGCTGCTTGGGATCCTCTCTCTCTGCCCCTCCCCTGCTCATGTGCGTGGGTGCAGTCTCTCTCTCAAAAATAAATAAACATTTTTCTTAAAAAAGAAAAAAGTTCTCATGGTCATGCACCTTTGGGAAGCACTGGGTGAAATAAGGTTTCTCTTCTGCAGAACTTTCCAGAGAGGCTAGGAGGTGGTATAGCTTTTCTTGAATGCACTTGGCCATGGGATTCTTGATGTTAGTGTTCTAGTTCATGCGGGCCTCCTAGTTTCCATCCCTGGGCTTGTGAATGAGTGGATTTCACCCCTAAGGGTGAAGAGCTCTTCTCTTCAATGCCCGTCGTCCGTCCCACCACCCAGGATGGACGCATGGAGCCGTGACTGGACTCGGGGCACGTCCTGACTTGTCACCCATGAGCAGATATGGGTTTTGCTTCTCATCAGTGCAGCATGGACCGAGTCCCGACTCTGAGCCCTGAGTCCAGCAGGCTCCTGGTTCCTTGGGGGCAGAAGTCGCATCTGAGGCCTGGCTCAGGGGATATCTGTTGAGGGAGCGAATATCCCAGCGGCTGCTCTGAGAGATGGGCGCTGACACCTGGCTTCCCCCCGCCCCCCCATATCCAATGTGGATCGAACCTCAGTCCTGTTCATCCTGAGGTGCTGGGCAATGCTGGGTGTGCGGGAGCGATTTCCAAAGTGTGGACTGTGTGACAACAGCAGGGACGGTTGCTATGGTCTGTCTCCTGGCCTGGGCTGGGGCTGTGACAGCGTTCAAGGGCTCTGCTGACTGAGGGTCCCATCCCGGGAGCCTGTCCCACATCCTTCTTGTCCAGTGATCCTCACAGCACTTGGAGAAGCCGGTCTTATCCTTGTTTTATGGATGAGAAAATTGAGGATCAGAGAGGTGATGCGGCTTACCCAAGGTCACACAGCTGGATTTGAACCTACATCTACCTGACTCCAGGCTTGTTTTTTTCTCTCTACTCCCGACTTACTGGCTCCTATGTCACCACCTTAACCTTCCCTCTCCCTTTCTGGGCAGGGACACGAAGTAGATTATTAAGGAATGCTTGTGGTAGAGGGACTGTTGGTCCCACTGTCCAGTCATTTGCTAAATGTCAACAGTGACAAGGGCCACCGGCTGATGAGTGCCTACCAGGCACCTGGCACTGAGCTGCTGCCTTAGATCCCTGATTCTTCCACAGAATTCTCCCTCACTCCCATTTTAGAGATGTGGAGACTGAGGCGTGGAGTGTTCACGTGAGCTGGTCAAGTGCATGTAACTGAGGAACAGGTGGCCAAAGTCGGTCTGATTCCAGAACTTGGCTCTTTGCCCCTGTTTTTGGGCTGCTACAGTCCATGGCCCTGAACAGCCAGCCCCAGTCCGGGGGGAGTGACCTGTCTCCTCCTTGGCACCAGGGTCTGACCCATCAGGTTCCCCTGCGGTAGCTACCAGTGGGGGATCCCCCAGGCCAGTCATGCGCCTCTGGGTCTCTCCTTCCCCACCCACCCCTGTGCCTGCCTCCTGGTGGGCGCTGTCCTTGTCACTTGGCTCGCCATCATGGCTGCAAACCCTGAACAACGATGGCAGAGTTTGGCCCAGCATCTCCAAGGTCTCCGTTTAAAATGCAGGGAGCCCGGAAGAGGAGACAGGGAGTGACGCCTGACATTTCTGATTGACACAGAGCTGTTTACACCTGAGCCTCCCTGAGAAGGCTGCCTCCGGAAGGCAGGCTCAGCCAGCCCGTTCCTCTCCCTCGGCCCCTCTCCCCTCCCAGAGTGACACCATCACCACCAGTCAAAGCCACACTCCTGAGTGTGGCGTTCAAGGCCCCTTGCATCTGACTCCGGCCTCCCTATCTCTCCAGCCTCCTCTTTTGCTTGCTCTTTCATTTTAAAAAATCCTCACTGATCACTTGTGTGCCTGGTAATGTTCTGGGTGCTGAAGACGCAGAGAGAACAGAACACATAAAATCTCTGCCCTCCTGGGAGAAACTGACAGTAAGCAAGTTAACAAATAAATGTGTCATGTCAGGCGGAGAAAGAGGCTGTCAAGAAACACCAAACCAAACCAAATCAGACTCCTCCAAGGAATCTACAGACAGAATTCAGGGGGTCAGTGACGTTACAGGGGGGAACAATTACGTTTTTATTTCACGGACCTCTAACTGAAGTGTAACATTTCTCTTCAGTGAGAAGTGCTGGCAACGCCCCGCGGAAGTATTAGCAACGCCCGTGACGTCGTCACCAGCAGAAATCAGATATTTCCTATCACATCACGGTGGTTGTCCACATTTCGAAATGTCACTGATATTGCTCATCACTGTGTCAAAATTGTGACCGTTAATAGAGCGGCCGCTCGCTCTCGGCACGTAATGCAGTTACTACCACTAAACTCCTTTGTGATTCTATGTATTTTCTGTTACCCGCTTAAAGACGTTATTCTGGGAAGGAGGCGTCTAGGCTTCACCAGATGCCAAACGGTTCAGGGTCCCAGGTGGGGTGATTTCGGGAGGGAAGAAGAATGCAGAGGACCAGCGCGTAGGTGGACTGGTCAGGAGGGCCTCTCGGGGGAGGTGATATTTGAGGGGCGACCTGAAGGAGGCAGAGACGCCGCCACCCAAAAGTTCTGAGTGAAACTCATTCCGGGCCGAGGGAACAGCAAGTCCAAGGGCTGTGAGTGGGAAGGAGCCTGGGGGGCGGGCGTGGCTGGAGCAGAGTGCCCACCGGGGAGAGGATGGGGAAGGAGGGGCCCCCGTCGAACACGGGCTTGCGGGCATTGGAGAACCTTGGCGCTCCGTTCTGAGCGGCGTGGGAAGCCACTGCAGAGCGCTGAGCTAGGGACTGCAGTCCAGCTGACTGAGCAGGGGGTCACTTTGGATGTTGAGCCGAGGACGGAGCACCGAGCAGTGGGCCAGAGGGGAGTAGGAGACTAGGCGCGAGGCCCCTGCAGTCTTCCAGGGGAGAGAGGGTGACTGCTTAGACCAGGGCCGGGGTGGGGGGTGGCATGGGAGGGGCAGTCCCATCCTGGAGATATTTTGAGGCAAGAGCCAACGGGACTGAGGCTGAGCGAGCCTGAGCTTTCAGACCTCTGTGCCTCAGCATATGCTCGCCCCTCCCCGCCCCGCCCCGTCCGTGCCTTCCTGTGGCTTCAAGCCTCTGGCCCAGAACCCTCTGATTCTCCACCATGTGGCAGAGGCCGCTAGCAATCTACTCTCATCCAGTTCCCTCTTCTTCCTTACTAACAGATCCCCCGTATTACCTGGGAGAGTAAGGCACGGACCGCCCATCTCAGCCTCCTTTGCGGCTGGGCTGTGCCACAGGATATGGTAGGGGGTCGTGGGGTGGGGTCTCCAGGAACAGGCTTTTACAGGACGGGGATTCATCCTTTGGCCCCTCTTCTTCCTCCCAGGAACACGGTTGTGATGTCTGGAGCTCCTTCCCCCAACAGCTTTTTAGAGAGCATGAGGGAAATGTCAAGGACATGACAGTAACCTCAACTCTGATGTCCTTGAGGCCTGAGCCTCTATCAAATCTCATCATGAGAAAACGCAAACCTTTGTGGCGTCAAGCCACTGCAGTAGATCTCTGTTATTAGCAGTAGAATGAAATTCCCACCTGATACGACCACAACCCAACTGCCTATTGGATGTGTCCATCTAAATAACACCAGCCTCTCAGGCTTAACAGGTCTGACCCTGGGTCTGCCAGCTTTCTCTCCAGAAGCTTCTTACTGGGGAATCCAGATATTTGGGAGGAAAGAGAACTAACTGTACAAGAGCTGCATCTATTCACCCACTTACCACCTTCCTATTTATCCATCCACTCATGTATGAGCCTATCTGTCCATCCATCCATCCACCCACCCACCCACCCATCCATCCATCCATCCATCCATCCATCCATCCATCCATCC
>NW_027527548.1:1665065-1668026 GCF_008692635.1 Crocuta crocuta | reverse complement strand
CATCCCCCCACCCACCCACCCATCCATCCATCCATCCATCCATCCATCCATCCATCCATCCATCCACCCTTCGGTTTGCAAATCCACGTATCTGACAAACTTTTTTCTTAAATGCTTATTTATTTTTGAGAGAGAGACCAAGTGTGAGCAGGGGAGGGGCAGAGATATAGGGAGGCACAGAATCCGAAGAAGGCTTCAGGCTTTGAGCTGTCAGCACAGAGCCGAATGCAGGTCCTGAACTCGCAAACCGCGAGATCATGACCTGAGCCGAAGTAAGACGCTCAACTGACTGAGCCCCCGGGCACCCCTAACTGACAAACTTTTATCAAGCATCTACTGTGTACCGGGCCCTGTGTTAGACCCAGGAGATAGAGGTGTGAATAATGTATTTTATTTGATGCTCACGTGCTTCTGTATGAGCAGAACATCTCTGGAACGATGCGTCAGAAGCTGGAAACTATGCCTGTCCCCACAGACGGAGCCTGGGCACCAGGAGACAGGGGTATTTATTCCTTTTGAACCCTTTGAATTTCCCATCATGTGTTTGTGCTCACTATCTAAACATTTTTAAATTAAAAATATATGCACATCTCATCTGGATTTTCAGAATTTGCTTTGCTCCTGAAAGGATTTGAGGCACTTACAAGAATATACAGAGATGAATAGATGCTACCCTGCTGACAAGGAGTTGACAGTCTCGTGGGGAAGAGAGAGGAGCAGACAGTTCCAACACGGTGTCCCACAAGGGGCAGAGGGCTGCAGGGTACCACCTGGCATGGCCTTGGACTTGGATGATCTTGGCAGCCGTACTCAGCCATGGCCCCCCAGGCACAGGCCACTTTTATCTTGCCCCTGTTGGGGATCGCAAACCAAGACCTCTACCTCCGGAACTTAGATGGATGGCCAAGACCCCCGCCCCCCTCCCCAAGTTTGGGCTCTTCTGTGAGCCGACCCTTAAAGTCACTGAGCCACATTATGTCTGTCTGCCCCAGTCAGGGATGGCCAGAAAAGCGGCCCACGGCTGGGGAAGCACCCACCTTCACTGCCTGTGTGTTGTTGGTGTGTTTATTCCTTTCCTTTGCCCCTCTGGGCCTGGGTGTGAGTGCCCGGAGGACAGGAGGGAACGTGTCCCCGGGGCCCTGATGTCCATCCAGCACACCTGTGACCTCCAGCTGGGAAGCAGGGCTGAGGCTGAGGAGGGGCAGGAGCTGAGCAGGGAGGAGAGAGGACAAGCCAGGCTGCTTGGAGAATGCGGTCTTTTCCGAGCAGCCCTTTGAAATTGAGCAAGAATAACTTTAAACAATAAGATGCCTCTCTCTCTCCCCCTCGGCTGTTGCCCAGGCAACGCCAGAGTGCTCAACAACTGTTTAGTTTTTTAAGAAACCAAATCCCCCTCCCTCTGGTCAGCTACCGCCAGGAAGATGAAGAGGCGGCGTAGGCGCCCCTGGCGGCCCATTGTGTGGGAGTCCGGGTCAGCCGCCTGATGCAGTGACATTTAAATCTGACGCTACATATTATATATGAACCTGGAGCTGCACTCCTCAGTGACTTGTGCTCCCGAACCGGGGGAGGCTTCAGTCTCCCGCCCCAGATTCTTTGCCTACATGTGGCGCTGACAGTTTGGGGGTCACTGCAGGGGCTGATCTCCGCCCGCAAAGCAGCCGGTGGCAGCGTAGGTGTTGGGAGGCGATCTGTCCCCAAGCCTCTGCCATCACCTCGCCCAGGAGAGTCCTCATCAGGCCAGAGGTCATTGTGTCCACGCGGGGCAGTGTTTAGCCTCCAGAGGCTCTCCTAAAATCCCTGCCTTTGTGGGACTTTGGCCATTAACACCAGAGGCTCCCCTATTTTTACATTTTCCTGCTGGTGAGGCTGAATGACGCCCTTTATCTCTGTGGGGCTTCCAACGACCTGATGAGGGAGGTTTTTGGCCTCCGCAGGTTACATACCGAAGAAATCTAGGTGCAGGGAGTCCTGAAAGAAGGCTGCTAGGTGCTACCCACTTTCAAACAGAAATCCATGGGGTGGTGCCAGGAGGTGGATGTTACCATGAACCCACTTTATCAGAAGTGGAAACTGAGGCTCCCGGGGTGGACATGACAGCTGGCAGGTATGGCAGGATTTGGACTTGGGCTAGCTCAAGTTCTGAGCCTGTGCTATGTCCCACCCCTGACTGTCTTGGTGAGGCTCTGTGATCTGGGGACAGATGGGCAGATCTTTCTCTGACTCCCGGGACTTGGCCAAAGTGGTCTTCTGGAAGAGTGATTGGCTCCCTGCTTTGCCTCCATGGGAGGAACGTGGTGAGCTCTGTCATCTTGAAGGTCTGGATTGGGGTCCTCAGGCAAGCAAGGAGTGAGTTCAGCCCCTCCCCTGGCTTATCTGTAAGATGCAGTGGGGTTGGGTTGGAGAAGAGAGTAGCTGCCAATCAGGGCGGCTTCCCTGCGGAGGCAGCCTGCTCACATTCACATATTCCCCATTTAATCATCTGGTAACTCCTGACACAGGTATTCTTCCCTCCATTTTCCAATGGAGACCCAGGGAGGTGGAGCCTCTGGCCCAAAGTCCCGGCTACACGTGAGAGCTCATGACGATCAACCACAGGCTAGGTCCTGGCACATAGTAGGATCAGGGCAGGTGCGGCTCGAATCTCCCAGGAAGAGAAACGGGAGGGGCTCCGTCGCCTGGGAAACGAAACTGTGGGACAAAGTTAAATTTAGAAGAGCCAAACCGGGTTATAACAAGCCCCTTATCCAGCTCAGCCGCAGAATCAGGACGGGAAATTGGCTTGAGCCACAACAAAAACCTAGAAGTCTGGACACTTGTGAAATGAGAAAGGCCGCAGTGGGGGAGGGCGGCTGCGAGGCAGGGGGCGGGGAGGAAGGGTGCCCTGGGTCAGATGGCCTTGCCCTGCCTGGGAGTGTCTGGGGGCATGTGGAGTCCCAGCAGTGACAGGGCCATCCGGGC
>NW_027527548.1:1646966-1665011 GCF_008692635.1 Crocuta crocuta | reverse complement strand
CCGGAGGGGCGGCGGGGGAGGGGCCGGGTAATGAACTCCTATTGGCTTCCTTCACAAGATCACTGCCTTAATTTACGAGGCCTGAGCGACTCTCATTTCCCCAGTGCGCGTTGAGTAATTAACTATTAATAAAAGCATTACCGAGTTAACCACGGGGGCATGTTTAATTCATGGGGCAGCCCTGGTACAGGACGGGAGGCTTTGGCTCAGTGGGGGATTCCTCCTAGAGCAAAATGTTGCTGGCGGGAGGCTGACCCCCGGAACCAGCCGCGGGGCCATCCTGGACGCCCCTCACTAGAGGGGCCTCATCCCAGGCGGGGAGTGAGACTCCTGGCATCCCAACCAGAGGGCCACGTAACTGAGGCTTAGAAAGAGTGGGCCCTGGAGGTATGAATCCCAGTGGGGATGGCTCCTTGCTGTGATGGGGAGCTAGCTAGTGACCTTGGGCAAGTCACTTGGCCTCTTGGAACCTGTTCGTCATCTGGAAAATGGGGTGACCTCCCAGGGGTGGACTGCAGGAGTGAGGGATTTGTCTTTGAATCAGCTCTTCTCCCTGCCTGGTGTGCCTTTCTCCTTCATCTGTTGGGCAATTCCTATTTAGCCTTTAAGACTAGTCTTCATTTTTTAAAAAATTATTTTTAATATTTATTTCTGAGAGACAAAGTACAAGCGGGGGAGGGGCAGAGAGAGAGGGAGACACAGAATCCAAAGCAGGCTCCAGGCTCTGAGCTGTCAGCACAGAGCTGGATGTGGGGCTCGAACCCACAAACCGCGAGATCATGACCTGAGCCGAAGTTGGACGCTTAACCGACTGAGCCACCCAGGTGCCCCAAGACTAGTCTTCAAAAGGGTCAGATCCTCCTGAGAATCTTTACTCTCCTCCTGCCCCAGGAAGAATTGGTTGTTCCCCTTTCTGTCCTTCCCATACATTCTTCTATTAGAGCATCCACCCACCCACCCACCTACCCATCTACCCACCCATCCGTCCATCCACCCACCCACCCAGGCATCCACCCACCCATCCACACATCCACCCACCCAACAACCCATCCACCCACCCACCCATCCATCTACGGGTATCCACCCACCCACCCAGGCATCTACCCATCCCCTCATTCATATTTATCCAGTAGCTCTATTTTGCACCTCTGATTGTGTTGTTTTGAAGTCTCAGGTAAGCCTGGCTTTCCTGTGACCAGTGGCTCTTAATTTTTGGGGGGGTCAAGGTCACTCCCCCAGAAAAATGCACATATGCATACATGCCATGTCACTTCCCTCTTCAAAGATTTCTGGTCATCGCTGAAGTGAGGCTGTGGACCTCAGGGGCTAGGAAGGCTGGGAAATGCTGTTCTGACCCCTCTTTGGGGCTGAAAGACTGATTCCCCCAGGTGCTGCGGCTGGGGTCATGGCTGAAGGCAGCCCTCCATGGAGACTGTGCTGATGGGAAGAAAACTGCCTCCCCAGAGGCATGCCCTCTTCCAAGGGGTAGGCTCCCTGTGTCATTCCAGTGACAGATCAGTGTGGACTTGCAAAGGCTCCAACCTCTCCCGCCCACGTGAGCCAAGTCCACAGGGTTACCCCCTCTCTAGAACTCTCTGTTGGGCCTGCCTCAAAGCTGGGCTTCTTCCTCTGCCCAGACCTTCGTCCTGCTTCTCTCTTCCGCAGGTGTTTTTCCCCAGAGCACTTTCTAAACAACGTCCTACATGCCCAGTTCCAGCTCTGAGTCAACTTCCTGGGGAAGCCCGTGGATTCAAAAGCGCCGCGGAAGTTGCCTGAGGTCAGCAACAATGTCTTCTTCGGGATTTTTGTGTCTCCCGCGGCTCTCGCTGCGCAGGGTGCATTGCGGGTGCTCCAGAAACATGTATGGAGTACGTCTTCGTGCGTTTTCTCCTGGTTCTCTGCTCTGTCTCCCTGCTGTCCCAAGGGGAGAGTTCTCAGGGCACCCAGGAGAAGGGGACAGACAGCCTTGCCAGCAGGATGCCAGAGGAGCCAGAGCCGTGGGCCGGTTTCTGGGAAATGCACTAGCTGCCAACCAAGCTGTAAATAACCATGGGAACAGAAGTCAGGCTAACCGGTCGCTACAATGTGGGGGGCACAGGGGCCTGGCAGATGTCAGGGCTGTGTGGGTAGGGTGAAGGCTCCCGGGGATGGCTGGGACGCTGGAGGCCGGCAGGGGTGGAGGGTACCGGGGAGGGCAGCATGTTGTTGCAGGGGAATCATTTAGAAGCTGGACCGGGGTCCCCAGAACTTGGAAAATCCCCTTCAGTTTCCACTATTGGAAATTCCTTCACGGAACAAGTATCTAGTAAGTGTCTCCACAGCCCCAGGCATTGCAGGAAGGATGGTGACCTTGAAGGGCAGGGCTGCCATGCTCACCGCTCTCTCGTTTTGTTACCCGGCAAGTGACGTTACACCCTTGCCGCCGACATGCGCTGAGTGGTCACTAGTATGTGCCCAGCACTGTGCTCACGCTTTACCTAGGGGATTCTCTTTCATCCGTACAATAGCTTCATTACGAGATATGGATTATTATTATTCCTTCCCATCACACGAGGAGACAGGCTCGGCATCGTGCCCCAGACCCACACCCCATCACAGGCTGCGAGATGTAAATGCAAGTCTGGGAGGGTCCCGAGGCTGCTCAGTCCCTGTGGTGCTCGTCTTCCACGAGCTTTCGTCCCACAGCTCTGAAATAGGTACAACCAGTCCCTACCCGTGGGGCCATTAGGGACAAATAACCTGTACGAGAGGCCCCGAGGGTGCCCCATGAATGTGCATCCTGATGTCTGTCCCCCCCAGTTCCCTCGTCCCCTGTCTCAAAGCTGCCCTGGGACTGGAAGGGCGGCCCCATTCGCTCGCTGTCCAAGGACACACAACCTTAATCCAAGTCCAGCACAGCGTCCGGCACGCGGGCAGCCAGCGCTCGCTGAGTGTGGCTGACCCAAATGGATGGTCTGGGAGTCCCCACCGCGTCCTCTGGACTGCAAACTGGGGACCCCTCTCGGTCCAACATGACTCAATGGCACAGAGGGCAGTGGTCAGCACCATGAAGACAATTCCCTTGGTGCCAAAGTCTCCACTCCCAAGCCACTGGGCTTTTCAGGCTTTTCTTGGAAGAAAGGAGCAGAAGCAGATGGAGGTGGCCCCCCCAAACCCAGGCAGGGAAGGGGACTGGCATGAAGACGAAGGCATCTCAGACCCCGCCTCCTGTCTCGGGTCCCACCGGCAAACCCAGCTGCTTCCCCACCCCTCCACGAACCCCGGCTGCAGACACCGTCATATATTAGGGGCATTAACCTTCCTTCCTCCGCAGGCTCTGGGGAGAGACGGTGGGCATGTAAGCACTTAAAACTTGAACCTGCAGGTCAGCCCTCCTCCCTATCCCCTCCTCCGCAGAATCCCTGGCGGTCGTCGGGGGCTGTGTGGGGACAGACGCCACAGCCTTAGAGAGACAAGTCACATCCTCAGCTTCCCTCAACCTGTTCCAGCGTTGCCATGGCGACGCTGCAGCCCTGAGATGCAATGGCTGCAGCTAGCATGGGTGCTTCTAGGGCTCGAAGCTGAGTGGACGAGGTCTGGCCTCAAGGGCCGGGAGGGGGAGAGGGAGGCCTCCTCCAGGCTCAGCTGGTAATTGCTGCTAAGTGAGGGGCTGTCATTGAACCCAATATGCAGGCACCCTGTAATTACTGCACCAGACAGCGGTGCCTACTCGTGTGGGGAGAGGGAGATTGGGGGGGGGCAGACAGGAAGCTCTCCTCCACCTGAGCCCCAAGGGCAGCGGCTCTGCGGAGGTGGGAGGCCCCCAGCCCCTCCTCTCTGCCACCTCTCCCCTCATCCACCGTCATCTGTCATCTGGTGTGGCGTGCAGCCTCCTTTAATCCTGGCCTCTGAGCTTGCAGGATCCGAGGGGGGCAGGGGTGCAGACCCAGATAAGGCAAAACCTCAGGGCACCCCATGGTGCTCTCCCCCCATTTCCACAGGAGGTGTGTCTGCATCGAGAGCCTGCGCTGGAGGCCAATGTTCTAGTTCCAGCGCGCCTGGGTGGCTCCGTCTGTTCAGGCCTGACTTTGGCTCGAGTCACCATGGTGCCGTTCAAGAGTTCGAGCCCCGCGTGTGCGGACAGCTCAGAACCTGGGGCCTGCTTCAGTTTGTCTCCCTCTCTCTGCCTCTGCACCCCAACTCGTTTGCACTCAATCTCTCAAAAATAAACATAAAAAAAAGATCTCATTCTAGTTCCTCCGGGGCTTGGAGGCTCGGAGGACCACAGGCTAGTCACTGCCCCTCCTAAGCCTCAGTTTCCCTCACTTACAACCAGAAGGTGGGTCTCAATCATTCTTAAGGGTTTTCCTACAGCAGGGGTTAGCAAGCTAGAGGCTGTGAGCTGAATCCTGTTTTTAAAAAATTTTTTAAATGTTTTTTATTTATTTCTGAGAGAGAGAGAGGCAGCGTGAGCAGGAGAGGGGCAGAGAGAGAGGGAGACACAGAATCCTAAGCAGGCTCCAGGCTCTGAGCTGTCAGCACAGAGCCTCCGGGGCTCGAACCCACAAACCATGAGATCATGACCTGAGCTGAAGTCGGGTAATGTACTGAGCCACCCAGGCGCCCCTGAATCCTGTTTTTGTAAGGTCCTCTGGAAGGCTGCCACGCCCTTTCGCTCCTGTGTCCTTCGGTGTCTGCTTTCCTACTACAATGGCTGATTTGAGAAGCTGCGATGGAGACTAGGAGGCCCTTTCTCGAAAGTTTGTTTCTAAAGTATAAATGTTTTCCCAGGCTTCACCGAGTGAGCATCTGCGGCTCCAGTGTGATGAGATCAACTCATAACCAGCCCCATCCTGGTCCCCACCCACAGGCACCACCGTCCTCTCCCAAGGGCCCCAGCCTGGACTGGGAGAGTGAGTGGCGCAGGCCCGGTGTCGCGGCGTGGTGCAATGGCGCCACCTGCTGCGAGTGCCTAAAGCCACTGCTGCCTGGAAGTACTTGGCCCCTGGGTGGGGTGGGGGTGGGGGTGGCCAGCTTCAGAACCCTTGCGCAGCAGGGTTCTTGCCCAGGATCTTGCCCCATCCTCCCCATTTTATAAAGATTGCAGTGTAGAGGGGAGCAGAGCGCTCAGGTCCCGGAGGCCCAGAGGCCATTCCATCTATGTTCCACGGGCACTCACTTGGCCCACAGACGTGGCGGTAAACCCTCATTCCGTCGCTCACTTAGGCTCTCGGTTCCATGGCTATTGGAAGCATTCTCAAAATAAATGCTTATGTAACGTTTAATGTCACCAATACTGACCCAATCTTCTGAGTAACTCTGAAATACTTCTTCCCATTTCCCAGGTTAAAACACTGTGGTACAGAGACGTTAGGTAATTCGCTGAAGACCACAGAGCTAGTAAGTGACAAGATTCAAATCCCGGCTGAGAGCACTACACGCCCCACAATACCACATTTTGTTCCTGCCTGCAGGTGAGCCGGGGCCCCAAGAGGAACGCGGGGAAGCCTGGAGTCCACTCGGTCATCTGAAAAAGCCCCAGCCAGAAGAGAGGAGGAGAGCGAGGCCCATGCTACCCCCTCCGGCCCCCACACCCCCGGGCAACACAAAGTGGCCAGTGAACCGTATATCATTTATTTCCAAACTATAAATAGATCTGCTCTCTGACAAAGGACGCTGTCCAGGTGATGAGGCTCCAGCCTCCCCATCTCCCCTCCCCACCTGCTCCGCAGTCTAAACCCAGTCCCCCAAGAAACCCGCTGTGCCCCGGAAATCACCAGCTTGGCTGTCCGAGCCTGGCAGCAGCTGAGAACAGCCCTTCCCTCGTCCTGCTAGGCCTCCGGCACGCTTCGGCCCCGCTCTGGCCTGATGCTCACCCCTCTGTCTCGGCAGCTCCACCACCGAGCCCCGCCACCTGGTTGTGCGCTCCCCAAGTCCCAGCCTGGGAGAGTCCCGGCCCGCTGCTCCCTGGCCGCTGCAAAGGGCCTCCTGGGTCCCCGAGCTGTGAGGTGCAAGGGCTGGGAGAGGCCTGCAACCAGGCCGGCCTCCCGGCCAGTCACTGCTGCCCCTGGGCCACGAAGTACGCCTCCTCCTCCTCGTTGTCATCCTCCTCCGGCTGCCTGCTCCGGAGCAGCAGCTCCAGGTCAGGGTGGGAGCCCAGCCCCTTCAAGGGCTTAGGGCCACTGTCACCTGGAGACAGAGAGAAACCCGCTGCAGACCACTCACGGTTTCTCGGCGCCCTGACGTGTGTGCTGAGTCACCGAGGGCCCCACCCCCCACCTCCCGACTCCCCGGAGATGACCCATCTTCTCGGAGGGAAGGCTTCCTCCCCAGCGGAGGGGCAGCCACCAGGCTGGAACTGCCTGTGGGCACGCCCAGAGCCACCCGCCTCTCCTTGGCTGGGTGGCTGGGGACCCAGGGCCAGGTCGAGGGGAGACCAGAGGGACTGAGGCACGAGGGGACCGTCATCAGAAAGGAAGCTTCTGAAAGGGGCTCCAGTGTACCTCTGGAGTGTAGGGCCTTGAGAGCCACGTGCAGGGAGATGCCCGAGAGGCAGAGGGCAAAGCCCAGCCAGTTCAGGAGGCTGATCTGGTCCCCCAGGAGGTGAGCAGCCAGCAGCAGCGTGCAGACTTCCTGGGGGCAGAGAGGAGGGAAGCGCACGGCATCAGGAGGGTGGAAGGCAAGGACCGGCACAGGGGAGGGCCTGACCTGCCTGGACTCCCGGAGCCTGGGCAGGCTGGCCGGCTGGGCTAAAGAGGGGCTTCCCCGAGCCCAGAAGACCAGGCCTGCCTGCAGGGCTTTCCTTCTTTTGAGCTTCTAAGATGTAAGGAAACAGGTGTTTGCAGTGTCCGCCAGGGCGACCCTGACTCGGGGCCAGGGCGCAGAGCACACAGAGCGCCCAGCTCACAGCCGTGTCTGCAGGAATAAAGGGCGGCTGCACCTGCAGACGGAGAGCCCGATGACACCACAGGGGAATGCAGTGTCATGCTGGGCTCTGCAGGCCACACGCTGGCCACACGGCTCTTCACATGCCGGCTGTCATACACAGTGGCTGCAGACGGGGCTGTGGGATGACTCATTCTGAGACCCACAGCTCACCGCTCGTCTAAGCCCCTGGGGAGACTCAGGGCTCTGGGTTTAGGCAACACTAGTCCGGAACCTGTGTTCGCTTCATCAAGGAGAAACTGCACCGCCCCCTGGCCCTGAGCAGGGCGGGGTGAGAGGTGGCAGGGGAGGGGGAAGCCTGAGAGCAGAGGCCCGGGTGTGGCCAGGCAGTGGTGAAGGCAAGACAGGCAAACACAGGGCACTCACACCTAGCACTGCCCCTAGCTCTGAGCACGGCAGGCATCACTAATCAATCACCGAACTCTTTCCCAAAGAGTCTGGATGGGGCTCCTCAACCCAGCTGCCGGCCATGGCCAGGTGGCCAGAGTCGGCATTCGTGGTCAAGTGAGAATGCGTCCCAAGCCTGGTGGTCAGAATCCCAGCTCGGCCACGCACTGGCTGGGCCTCTGCGGGTAGGAGCAGCCTATCTGTGGAACGGGGATGACCTCCCTTACCCCTCAGGGCTGTGGCCACGACGGGAGGGAGTTACAGACAGGAGGAGCACGGCACGCGGCACCCGCACGCGGCACCCCGTCTCCTCTGCAGGGCCCTGGGGCGGAGGCTGCGACGGAGCTTGGGGGCTACACTCTAAGATGGGACCAGGGCCACCCCCAAGCCTGTACCTTAAAAATGCCAGCAATGGAGAGAGTGAGGCTGGAGGTTCTGGAGACCAGGAGGAACTCCGAGAAGCCCAAACCAAAGGCGAGAATCCCGCCAAGGAAGAGGCTCCCCAGTACCCGCAGCAGCAGCCCTGTGTCCTGGAAACGGAAGATTTTCTCAGACGTGGACAGATGGAGACCTGGAAGCACAGGGGGGAGACAGTGGGAGGCCGTGTCCTGGGTGGGCCTGCTGGGCGGCCTCACTCCACCCACGAGCAGAAGGGCCGGCACTGTGGCAGCCACGCCTCCTGAGCACCTGCAGACTGGCCGTGGCCCTGAGGACAAGGGCGGGCGGGGAAGAGGGCCCCACGCAGACGGCCTGACACTTGGGGGGCTGGGGAAGCAGTGACGGCTCCACGCGGAGGGCTCTGAGCCACCAGGCTCGGGGAGAGGGTGCGGCGCTGCACGGAAAACCGGACAGAAACACCTGTCCTTGGGAAGGAGGGTCACTTCAAGTGGCCCTTGCTGCTGTGGTTAAGCAGTGGGCCAGAGACAGGTGGGCAGCCTGTCCTGTAAGGACTGTCAGTGCCCTGGGCCACCTACCAACAGGGACACGTCTCATCCTCACAAACCTTGCCCACTTTAGTCCAGAGCCTGCTGTCACCCAGCTGTGGCACTAGGCTGAGACGTGCCCTCTTCCAGGACCAGTTTCCCCAGTGATAAAACGAGAGCATCTCGACTAGACTGGGGTTTCTCAGCCAGTATAATGTGATGACAGTTCTCAAAACACACACACACGTGCGAGCGCGTGTGACAAAGCTTCGTTCTAAAGACACCCGCACGGGCACCCACACACCAAAGTCTGCTCGACTTTCAGAGGGTTCCTAGGCCTCCGACACCGCCCATCTGAGAGTGATGCTGCAGGTCCGCCTGCACAGGGAAGGCCCAGAGCAGCCACAGCGGAGAGCCCTGGGGCGGGGGTGCGGTGCGGTGGGGGACGAGGCTGGTCCGGCACTTGGCGATTTTTGGAGGGAAGCACCAGAGAAATGCAGAGTGACAGTCCCTCCCGGGCAAACAGCCTCATGATGTAGGACATCTTGTCTGGTGCCAGGATCAGCGGTACTGCAAAGGCGTCGGCAAATTGAAGGGAATTCGGGAAAGAGCAACATAAGTAATGAAGGCGCTTGGGGGATTAATTTACCAGAAAAGATTAAAGGAGCTAAATCCATGCAGCTTGGCTAAGTGACGACTACCGGGGTGCTCGGATGAGGGTTTGCGGAGATGGGGAATGGCGTAAACAGCCAGGGCAGGAGGTAGTGGCTGCGTGGCACCGGAGGCCCAAGGAAAGTGGGGGCGGGGGGGGGGAGGCGTTAAAAAGGAGAAAAATGAGGCTGCAGAAGTTTCCTGGACAACGGGCCCGCAGAGTAATTTTCCCAGAGAGGTTCGAGACGCCTCACTGCTTGAAACTGAAATGGATGTGGGGCAGAACGCTCTGAAATGACCCTGAGGACAGAAGGGACTCTGGGAGGAAGGAGAGACAGACAGCGGACAAAGACTGATCTCCAAACATGGGAGGAAGGAAGGACATGGGGTGCACCGCCAGCCTAGACCATTCTCCCTGCCTCCTTTCCCCTCCCCTGCGCCCCCCTCTCTTCTCCTCTCCGGGAGGCGGTGGTGGGCAGACTGCTCACAGACCGCTCACCTGCCCGGACTCCTGCGCAAGGGCCGCCGCGCACAGTCCGCACGCTCCCACCGTCCCAACCTACTGCTCCCGCGCCGCCCTCGGCCTGTCGAAGTCCCGTGCGGGGGGGATTGCACGTGGCCCAGGAAGCCTTTTTGACTTCGCTTTCTACCCGAGCATCCTGAAATAATTCATGCCTCTCCCCCCCGTTTTAAGAGAGAGAACACATCACGGTTAACAGGAAGGACCTAGGAGCCAGCTGCTGGGATCAAATGCTGGCTTCTTTGTGAACCACAGGACCTTGGGCAAGGTTACCATCTCTCCATTTGTTTCTTCAATCTGCGCGACGGGCATAATGACAGCGCGGCCACGTGAGGTTTGGGGGAGAAGGAGTTAGTAGGTGTACAACGATCAGAACAGCCCTGGCACACCCGTCCGCACCCAGTGTCATTGCCATCTGCGGTCTTCCACACACACCTTCTGCGAAGGGTTTGTCAGGCTGGATTCCAGCCATCTGGCTTCAGGTCTGGCCCCTGAACCAGGAACTGCCAAGGGACGGGCCACACCTCTGACCGCTGTCACCTTGGCAGCTACCGCAGCGCTGGGCTCACAGCAGGGACTGGGATCTGCTGTACCGAGGTGCCACCAGGACGGACAACCCAACCTACCTTCAAATACGGCAAAGAGAGGGAAAAGCCCCAGAAACATGAGTGGCTGCAGGTGGAACATGGTGTCAATGGGGTTCTGGAGCCCTGCAGAATGGGGACGGGGGTGAGCCGTCAGGCCGGGCCTGGCCCCACCCTGCCCGCTGCCCCGAGGCCCCGTCTCACCAAGTTCCGCCTTCTGCAGGAGCATCTGCGTGAGGGTCCAGCGGATGCCGCCAATGAACGAGGCCCCCAGCACCAAGGCAAAGCCCTCCACGTTGAACTGTGTGGACTTGTAGGTGAACATGAAGAGGCCCCCGGCGATGAGGAGGACCACCAGCACCAGGGCTGCGCGCTATTGGGGTGGGGGCAGGGGCAGCTAACTGCGGGGCCTTGAGTCCCTCGAACCTGGGGCTCAGGCTCGGTACCCACGTTGGCTGACCCTGGGGCAAGAAACCCTTCTCCCCCTCGACCTCGGGGGTCCCGGCCGGCTGCTTCCCACCCACGTAGGCAGGGCTGACATTCGGTAGACATGTACCCAGCGTCCCTACTTGATCTAACCTTCTCTAGTGCTTTCTTTCAGCTGTAGGAAAGGGCCAGCTGTGCCTGGCTCCTGCCCTTGAACCCTTTCTCCTTCGGTCATTCTTTTGGCCATTCCACCTGCCACGCCAGTTGCTAAGTATTATCAGCAGTGGCCTGTCCTAGGTCCTTCGTCAGTGACAGGAGTTACTGCCACCTGGGCTGGGCTGGTCTCCTCTGTCACACACAGTGATAAGCCACTGCTCAGTCCTCCCTTTTATTCTCAGCATCTGCACGGGGAGGAGGGACCAGGGGAGCTGAGGCCTCACCAGCTCCTCCAGCTTGAAGATCAGCGAGAAGATCAGGATGAAGAGGACAGCGGAGGACTTGGTCATTGTGTACCTGCAAGGACAAAGTCCCCACGATGCACCACTGGGGCTCAGGACTCTGACCCGCCACCAGGAGAGGAGGCCACGCACTGCGCTGGAAAAGGGGGGGGGGGGAGGCTGGCGCTCTGATTTCTCTGAGGGCAGCCGGGCAATCTGGGTACAAAAGACCAAAGGAAGGCCGCCTGCCTTTTAATCGGAAGAAATCTCTGACCGAGGGGACTCTCGCTACGGCCAGAGAGAGAAGGCTGCAGGTTGNAAGGGGAAGGGGAGGGGAGGGGAGGGGAGGGGAGAAAAGGAAGGCAAGGACTATGCTCCCCGAAGTGCAGAGTCAGAGATGTGAGAGAACAGCCACACCATCCCTCTGCGCAGCTGCGGGCGGCACACACCAGTCAGTGCCCCCCTCCCCTGATTACTGTCACCACTCTGAGTTCCTGGCACCCCAGGCCACTGGGTGGGCAGGCACAGCACCCCTCCGAGCTGGGTTTACTGCACAGGCCATCGCTTCCCAGAGAGCTGCTGGGGGCTGCGCAGGAGCTGGGACCAAGGGCCGGGCCCAGAGAGTGGCAGAGCGTGGCCCGTGGGCAGGGTGTGCACAGAAGGTCAGGCGGGGCACTCGGGCCAGAAGGGAGGTGGCGGGGGCGGCCGGTACTCACAGCGAGACGGTGATGTAGAGGAAGCTCCAGTTGGACAAGCCCACATCAAGTGCCGTTGCCAGGGCTGTGGAGACAGGGCGCCCACCCGACACGCAGCCAGGGCAGGCCGGCGTGGGAGGGCCCGGGTTTAAACACTTCCGAGTGCCCCCTGCTCTGCCCCAAACACCCTGGCTTCCTCTGGGCCCTTGGGCCTTCCTTACACAGCAACTGAAGGGTTAACTCCTGGCCACAAAACGGAGGGGGANCCCCCAGGAGGACCTCAGGAGAAACTCCTCCAAGTGGCTTCTCCTCCCTCAGGACACAGGCACGCTCGTCCTGGAGGCCTGCGTCGTCCAGGATCTGTCCCTGGCACCCTCACCTTTCCCACTTCCCCTCACTCTTGCCGAGTCTCGGCGTCCAGAGACGCTTTCTGTTCCCGTTCAGACCTGCACACGCACTGAGCCCTCAGCCACTGGGGCCCAAGCTCTGGGCAGCCTCCCCTCTGGGCCTGGGTGGCGCCTCTGGGCTCCCAGGCGCCCCTCATCGTGCCACTGCCGCCAAGGCAGGGACGGGACTCTGCTCACTGCCGTCTCCAGGGCAGGTGTCGGCTCGGTGTACAGGGCCAGACAACGACAAGGCCAGCACTGCCTGGGGGCCTCCTCCGTGCGTGTGCGAGAGTGTGCACTGTGCACGTGTGTGCGTGGGGGGGGGGCTGGGGCGCACAGAAGGGGCAGAAACAGGGCTGGGGGGAGGCGGAGAGGAGTGAGGCGGGGAGGCTCCTTTCGATCTTGGCCTGTGGCTTTTCAAGCTGACCTCCTCCGCCCCCGCCCCAGGCAGGACCCCGGGTAGGCCGCGCACCTGTGGGAGCGACTCTCCTGAGGTAGTCCGCCCAGCTCAGCACCACGCGGGCCCTGTGGCTGGAGCACTGCACCAGTGCCCTGGACAGGGCAGAGAACAGGAAGATCACGGCCAAGTGCAGCATCGTCATGAAGAGGGGGAAGTGGAAGCTCTATGGATGGAGCCCAAAGCACAGAGCGCCCGGCATGGGTTACAGCCTGGCCGCCCCTGCCCGTGTGGCTCCCCTCCCCCACCCCGGGCCCTCAGGGGACAGTGGTGCCAATTCGCTGGCTCGAGAGGGCTCTGCAGCAGCCGAGGGGCTTTCACCCAGGTTATAATCACTTGGAACAAGAGAGTTGTGATGCTCATTGTGGAAGTGACACAGAGAGCAGGGGATGGAGCACGGTGCGGTCCCTGTCCCCACCTCCTCCACAGGCCCTCAGCTTCCTGCTGCGGCCCCTCCCCACGTCAGGGCCAGTGGGGTGCCAGGTATGAAAGTACAGAAGTGGCAGCTGCTGCCTGAAGCCTCCCAAGTTCCCCCAGCTCATCCCCAGTCCCCCCGCCCCTTTCCCGATTTCCCCTCCATCCGCCCGCTTGAGGGGAACCCTTGGGGTGGTGCGGTTGGCTCTAGGGCCCTGTCCCGTCACCAGCGTGACTGGCTTCCAGTCTGATTAGCCGAAGCCCGTGCCATCCTGCTGCTAAATAACAGGGGTCACTGTAGTCATGGCCGCAGCCACCGCCCACCCAGGCCCCTGCCCTACAAGGACCCCCGTTACCTTCGTCAGCCATTTGTTGTAGAAGGTGATGCCGATGGAGAAGCAGTAATAGAGGAGGACCAGCCCCAGGGTCAAGAGCGCCTTCCACACAAAGGCCACGTCGAGGGCCCACCTCCCCATCCGGGGAAGCTGGGCAGGTGGGGGCGGGCACCTCTCCCGAAGACAGCGCAGGAAGGGCCGGCAGAGCTGGGCCACAACGTTCAACAGGAATGTTGCCCGGCCGGAGGCGTCCTCTTCGCCTCCATGACTCAGAATCGCCCGCAGAGCCCCAGGCAGAGTCCTCACCTAAGGGGCTGGTGGCCCGAGCCAACCCTCTCCATGATCAAGTGGATGCACGGCTCATACGTCCCCAAGGCAGAGGCTAGAAGAATGGAAAGAGGGCTGCCCAGGGCTGCCTGACCGGTCCACCCCACCCCTGCCTGCAGGGGGCAGGCCAGAGCAGACCCAGTGGGAGCAGGAAGGGGCCCACGCCCGGCACAGGCACTCACAGGCCCCCAGCCACATCCGCTTTGTCGCCTCAAGCTGCTCTCCATGAATTGCTGCTGAAGTGACCTTTTAAGAAGGTAAATCTGATCATGTCAGATTAGATGTCAGCCCTTCAGTGGTGCTCAGCGCTCTTAGGATAAAACCCAAAAGCCTTCCTGTCCACTAAGAGGGCCTGATCTGTCCCTGCTGGGCACTCTGTCCCCATCCCACCGGCCACCTCAGCTCCCCCAACACACAGGCCCCTTCCTGCCACCTGAAGGAACGGACGCACCGCCCACCCTCCGTTCCTTTCTCAGACGATCCTAGTCAACTTCAGCGCAAATGCCACTTCCTCGGGGACTAACCCCGATGGGGGTGCTCTCACACCCCCACTTTTCCTTCAGTGCCCTTGTGTGGGGCATGGTCACCTGAGCGATCTGTGTCCCCTGGGAGGCTGTGAGCTCTGGGAAGACAGGGAGCACTGTGCCCATGTTAGTCTTACGCCCACAGGGCACACTGTGAGTGGTCCGTATGGTTCAATGACTCAGTGCAAAGAGCGGACACTTGGTTTTAGGGGCCGATCTGGTCTCTGAGGCGTTAAAACTGGAGCAGGAAAACCAACACCTCCTTGCCCCCAGCCTCTACAAACACTCCCCCAGGGGCTGTGCTGCCTGCGGGTCTTGCCCAACCACACGGCTCCCGGCCTTCCTATCAAGGCAGCCAACTCCAGTGAGCGTCCAGAGCGCGTAGGCTCTGCGGGCGCCGGACGGACCCAGCTCCAGAGCCATCCTACCTGTTGTTTCATCTGTGTCCCTTCGGTCCCCATCTCCTCCTCGGAGAGGTTCCCAACCTGCTGAAATGCCACCTCCTTCCTGAAACCTTCCTAGAACCATCTGCTCAGACACCTACTTTCCCCACCCCCAGGCCTTTCCGAAAGGAGGAACTGTATTCAGTTCTGTACATGGGAAGCTGGGTTATTATTTCCCCTCCCCCAAGGCGAACTGGGAGCCTACACAAGGCTTTGCCCAAAGGATACCCCAGGGGTATCTGTGCTCTCCAGGGGAACTTTGGAAACCTGCGGTGGTATTTGGGGGGATTCTCCTAGCTTTTTTTATTCAAATTTATTTATTTATATTGAGACAGAGACAGCACGTGAGCAGGGGAGGAGCATACCTGAATCTAGAACCCAACTCTTGTATGTGGTTTTTATTTTTTAAACCTTTTGATGTTCATTCATTTTTGAGAAACAGACAGAGCGTGAGTGGGGGAGGGGCAGAGAAAGAGGGAGACAAAGAATCCAAAGCAGGCTCCAGGCTCCCAGAAGTCAGTACAGAGCCCCACACAGGGCTCGAACTCACGAACCATGAGATCATGACCTGAGCCGAAGTTGGACGCCCAACTGGCTGAGCCACCCAGGGACCCCTGTGTGTGTGTGTTGTTAAAAGTAAATTCTACCCCCAACGTGGGGCTCCAACTCACGATCCTGAGATCAAGAGCCGCACGCTGTGCTGGCTGAGCCAGCCGGTGCCCCCAGGCCCCAAGTGTTTCACATGTGACACAGGGCAGTCTTTCCGAGGCTCCGCTATGCACTGAAATTCGTCTGCCGTGTTCGCTGAGGAGAAACCGCACTGTTTCTGATCAACAGTTTGGAGAAACCACGCCGCCTGCAGCAACAGCACACGCGCGGCTGGAGCTGCTGCGCTCCCGGGGGTCTGTGCAGTAGCGAAAGCACGGGCTGCTTCCTGGCGGCTTGCAGCACCCTTGGACCCGGGATCTTACACACCGGAGCATACTTTGCTGTCGACTACCTTTTATCAGCAATAAGTTGACATCTCCCCAGCGTGTAGCCCTCCCTCTGACCTCCCCGTCAACTGGAGAGGAGTAACCGATGGTCGATGGCCGGCTGTCTGTCCACACCTGGATGCCGAGGATCTGCACCCGCCCCTAGCCCGCCCAGCCCGGACTCCTGTTTCCCAGGAGTGGTGTCGGCCAGTGACCCCTCCATTCACCTTGGGGCTCAGGCCAGAAAGCTTGTCCCCAGCCTGATTCCCTCTCCTTCAGCCCACGTGCAATCAGCAAGTGTTGTCACCTCGGTCTTCAAAAATATCCCCAGCCTGGTCACATCTCCTGAGCTCCACCACTGCCCTCCAGGCTGCCATCCTATCCCCCCACCCCCACAGGACGCACACTCTCCTGCACCCCTCCCCACCCCTCCTGCAGCCAGGGTCCTGCCTGCACAGCTAGAGTGAGGCTCACGGGCACCCAACCTACACCTGACAGGTCGTGCCCTGTACTCAGGTTTCTCAATCTTGGCATTACTGATATGTGGGGCCAGATAATTCTCTGTGCCCTGGAAGATGTTTAGAATGTTCTTGGTCTCCATCTACTAGATGCCCGTAACAGCCCTTCATCCTCGTCCCCAGCTGCGACAACCGAAAATGTCCTCAGACATGGCCAGAGGTCACGGGCGGGCAAGACCGCTCCCTGCTGAGAACACGCGTGCTTACAGCGCACAGGCAGCCACAGGGCATTACACCTTCTGGCTCGTGCTCCCCGGGGTTTCCCATCCGTGGCTCCCAAGCCAGGACAGTCTGCACATTCCGTGAGTCAACCTCTTGCATCTTCTGCTTTTGGTGCAGTTCCCGTTCCAATGCCGCAATCTGTGCACCCCCACCTCCCAGCTCCGTTCACAGCCTGCTCTTCCCTCAGCCAGTCCAGATCCCCCACCTCTCTCCCAAAGTCCCCATGACTGCCCCAGCCCGCAGCGAGCACTGTCTCCAAATTAACAACACTCGTTCTCTTATTATCAGTCACCTGACTCCAAACTCAGACTCAGACTTCAGCCAGAAGGGCTCTTGGAAATCATCTGGCCACTTACTCAATGTGCATGCATTAAAAGCCACTGTATATCCTGCAGGGTAGATCAAGATATGCAACTGATAAAGTCCCCACCTTTCTTTTATGATAAGAGAAACCAGCCTTAAAGGGGCAAATGCTCTTTTTCAAATCACAGTTGCCGAGAAAGGAATTAAAGGGATTCTGTATCGGCCTCACTTCTCCCTCAGGGGGCAGCCTGGCTGGGAGCTGCAGCCACACTGCGGGGAGCACCGTAGCACCTGGCTCCCCTCAATCTCTGTGGCTGTAACATGGCAGAGGCCGTGCAGTTTAGCGCCTCCAAGTGTGGGCCTGGAGTGAGAAGGACCTGGGATCCAGGCCTGGCTCCTTTACTACTTCGTGGCCTCTGAATTACCCCAACTCTGGACCTCAGTTTCCTCAAGAGTGAAGGAGGATAAACTCATCTGCCTCTTGGGAGAGGAGTCAACGGCACAGCATCAGGTCCAAAACCTGCTGCTGGCTCGCAGCAGGGGCTTACACCTCCTCCTGGCTCCTTTACAACAAACTGCCCCAGGGCCATGTGCACGTCACCACACCCTCCTCCTTGCTGCCCCTCCGGGGACCAAGTCTCTATTGTGCACCTTACACAACCGGCCACCTCCTCCTCCTGGGAAAGCCTTCTACTGGTTGCCACACCACCGTCTCCTGCTTTCTTGGACTCCCTGCCTTTTCTGAACTCCCTGCCTTCTTTGCTGGCTCCTTCTCATCAACCAACGTGGAAAAGTTGGCTGCCTGAGCGTGGGACCCTGGCTTCTCTTCTCTTCATTCTCCCTTGAGTAATCTCATCCTATCTGATGGACATTTAGGGTTTTCTAAATCCTTTTCATTGGCCCTACCCTTTTTTGCCGGCTCCCAGGCTGGTACGTCTAACAGTAGCTCCCATCGACGTACCTCAAACTGAAGGGGCCCCCAACCTATCCCACAGTCATTACCAAAAGCCAGCATCACCCACCTGGTTACTTAAGCCCAAGCCCCCAGATCAACGACGAACTCATCCTTGACCACTCTTTCCCTCCTTCCTCAACTATCCCGTGTGCTCCTCCTCCCAAAGCCCTGTGGACCGGCGGTGTTCGCCTCGGTGGGGCCGACCTCTCAGCGGCTGCGGCAGCTCCTACAGGCGTCTCCGCTTCCTCCTCCCGACAGCAGCCCGGAGTCCAGGGGGCAGGGCAGCAGGAGTGAAGGCTTAACACTCAGGAAGCACAGCACGCCCTCCCCGGGCGAAGCCTAATCCCTGAGCCGGCCCGCGAGGTGGGCCTCCCACCATCTGGCCCCTGCCGGTGCCTGCAACCTCACTCTCCCACCACCGCCCGGCGCCTGCCACGCTGGCCCCTGGCCGTTCGCCAAGCCCATCACGCCCGGGTCCGTCTTCGCACTCGCCATCGCCTCTCCCTAGACCTTTGCTCTGCTGAACCTTCCTCGAGGGTCTGGCTCCTGGCACCTCCCACCACCTGACGTTACCCTGTTTGGCCACGTGTTTAGTGCACGCCCCGCGCCTCCCACCGCACCCCGGGCTGCGGCCTCCCAG
>NW_027527548.1:1615825-1646946 GCF_008692635.1 Crocuta crocuta | reverse complement strand
CCTGCCTTGTCCCCAGCGGCCCCGCGCGGCTTGCCCTCGAACCCGTCGTTGAGCAGCCCCGCGCGGTGTGGTTGCTTGCGTTTCCTGCGCTCAATGATTGGCCTTGCTCTGGAGCCCAGTGCCTGCTGGGGAGCCTTGCGCACCGGGGGTAGCCAGAAAAGAGCCTCCTGTTTACTTCTGCTGAACAGATTAGTTGACCCTATTCCAGCCCGGTGCTGTGCTACGCAGCCATGGAACCACAGAGATAAATCTCTCGCGGGGCAGCTCAAGTCAGCTGGGGAGTGAGAAGTCAGGGGCATTACATTTTAGGACTTAGAAGATCCATGGGAGATGATAAATAATAAACATTTATAAAACATTTTGTGTGCCTGGAACCTAAAAACATTTTTAAAAGTTTATTTAGAGAGAGAAAGCAAGTTGGGGAGGGGCAGAGAGAGGGAGAGAGAACAAATCCCAAGCAGGCTCTGCTGCCAGTGTGGAGTCGGATGCAGGGCTCGAACCGTTCAACTGGGGGATCGTGACCTTAGCCTGGGGGAATCATGACCTTAGCCGAAATCCAGAGTCAGATGCTAAACTGACTGGGCCTCTCAGGCACCCCTGAAACTTTTTAAAAATGTTTATTTATTTTGAGAGAGAGAATCCCAAGCAGGCTCTGTGCTGTCAGGTGGGTTCGGAGGTGGAGCTTGAACCCACAAACCATGAGATCATGACCTGAGCCTAAATTGAGAGCTCAACCGACTGAGCCACCCAGGCACCCCCTGCCTGAAACTTTCTAGAAAGAATTAATCTCAATTTCAGTAAATTGAGGAGGCGTGGGGAATGTCCCCGGCACAGGAAATAGGAGGAGAGGGGGAAGGCTGGAGCCTGGCCTGAAGGCCAGTTGTTTATAAGGAGAATTAACAAAAGCTACGGTTGGAAACATAGCTAGGGGGCAGGTTGCAGCTGTCTCACAAATACCAGCCAAGGCGTTCAGATCTCACTAGTCTTGCAGGATGGATTAGAAGAGGCAGAGCCTCGGGCAGGCTGGGGTTGCAGACTGAGGCCCAGTGTAGGGCTTTTTGCCCTCTCTTCCCAGGGCCTCCTTGGCTCGCTTTTAACACTGGCTGCAAACGTGGATCCTTGCCTGTGACTCAGCTGGCCTCCCTGGCCCCTTTGAAAAGAAGGCTCAAGACCAAAGCGTAAGCAGCGCATTATGCACATTATGCAAACCACTGCCGCCCCCGGCCACCGCCAACCGCCATCACGCAGGCACTGGTTCTAAGTGCCTACAGTGGCACCCTCACTGCCCAAGGTCTTGGCTATAGTTAGTTCTAAAGGCCTGCGCTGCATGCACTTTCTATGCCTTTTAAAAGAGCTTGTCCTCGCCCCTTTCTCAGAGAGAAGAGAAAATACCTATTTTCATCGCCACCCTCATTCAGGCCTCCCAGCTACCAAGGCTGAGTTTTGGAGCAACAGCCTCCAACATCAGCTGGAAGGTTGGGCACTGAGCACCGGCAACACACAGGGTGAAGAACGTGTCTTCTTTGTAAGTCACACGAGTCTGGGCTGCTCCCTGGCTGTGTCCCTGGCAGGGAGAAGAGGGAGGCTATGTTCACGGGGGTGTGCCGTATGCCTTTCCCTGCTGCGCCCAGCATGCCTGGGCAGAAAACACTTTGTCCTGGTGCAACAATCTGGGAGTATCCTTAACTGCTGGAGCCCGCACACGCGTGTGTGCGCGTGCACACGCATGCACACACAAGCACACGCACGGTGAGGGCAGAGTGGTTGGAAAGGAGGAGGGGGCCCTGGGACGCCGGCTGAGGGCTCCGGGTGGAGTTCTCCAAGGTCTCCCAGACACAATGAAATGAAGGCTTGTCAAGGTGAAGGCTCCCTTGGGCGGACAGCAACTGCAGAGACAGGGCTGTTAACAGGTACCACAGTTTGTACATGAAAGAGTATTTATTGAAAACATGGTTACCAACAGGAAGCTCCTGGCTGCTCTTGGGTCACTCTCTTGGCTCACAATAGGAAGTGGGTTTTTTTTTTTTTTTTTTTTTTTAGGGGGAGCCTCCAATTTTCTTTTCCCTCCAACATTCCATCCTAGGATAGGTAGATCTTATATAAATATATATACATGTCTGTATAAGTATGGCCTATAGTAAAGAAAATATATAGTACACTCTTCGTGGGGCAGTACCTACCATGCCAGGCTACCAATACGGAGTGCCACCGTGTTCACGGGTCCAAGGAGAGGGGCTGGGCGTGTGGTTTACAGGTGCCGCAGCACCAGAGAAGCCCCACTGGCACAGCTGTGGCCTCAGCTAGCTCCCTGGAATCACGGCCAATGGCAGAAACCACAACACAGGGACAAGGGGGAAGGGGAGGCCAGAGGAAAGCAGAGTGGAGAGGGCTGTGATTCAGGCGAGGTGGGAGCTTTCTCTCCGAGGAAGGAAACAATGAAGATGTCCAATGAAGATGTGGGGGGAAGGGAGTGGACCCTAGTGGCCTCACCAGCCTCGGCCTGGGGCCTCATCTGGGCTCTCCCCGTAGACCTATTTGAGACTAGAGGGTGGGACTGAGCTCGCACGTCTTTGACTTGCCAGGATGAGAGGCTGAGAGCTTGTAGGGAGAACGTTCCACCTGCCCAGACAACCGTGAGGGCAGGAGAGATCTGGTGGCTCCGGAGACCAGATGTCAGAGCCATACACCTCAGCATCAGCGGTGCGCTGGCCCGGAAGGAGGCCGGAGAGAGCCCTCACGAAGGCGACAAAAGCAAGGGCAAGGCATCTGCAGCCAAAGGCCGAGGCCCCCGCTCGGATCGGAGACACAGGCACGGTCACCCACAGGCCGGCTCTCTGAGGCTCTCAACACGCCTGGAGCGGCTCCTCTGCAGGCAGCCCTTCTGGGGCTCAGCTCCTGCCCACAGGGGACCCAGCCAACTGGAGAGGGGCTCAGGCAGGAAAGGGACTCTCGTTAACTCCAGCCTGAGCAGTCCCTGGCTGGGGAGGCAAGGGCATCTGCAGTTCATGCCTCGCGCTCTGATCCCAGGCTCCGTGGTGACAGGGGCGGGCAGAGCACCCCTGCCTTCCTGACTTGGAGTGGGCGGAGGAGCCGAGAGGAGGCTCTGGGCGGTCCGAGGTGAGGGGGAGGAGCGGTTGGCATTTACTGGCCACCACAGTCACTACAGGTTCTGTACAGGCAAAAGGCAAGGCACCAGACTGTAGGTGTTTCTCCTGGGCCCAGATCCCTCTCTGGGGACCACGGAGCCTGGCTCCTGGCTCAGCCGTAGTGATAGACAAAGTCATAGCTGCTGGGCTCCTTGGGCACTGGTGGGGGCGCCTCCGGAATCTGGATGTTCTCCAGGTCCAGCAGCCGCAGTTTCATCTCCATGCTCAGCAGGGTGTCCAGGTCACTCTTGGTCAGCTCGCTGGACATGTCCTTCCCCAGGAGGGCACTGAGCCCATCGATCCAGATGCAGTACTGTGGGGAGCAAGTTGCAAAATGTCACACGGTGGCCCCTGGTCAGCAGGAGGTCCTGCCGAGGTCCCTGTGCTGAGAGGACTCGTAATAGCCTCTTCGGGCCCTTCTTGGGACAGACAAAACCCATTTGGGACAAGAGCAAAGATAGGCTGTGAGGCGATCGTTCGCTTTCTCAAAGAAACCTTTTGGGTTTTAGGAGGGATTTACATTTAAGCTTTCTAAGATGATCTGAAATAGGGTTTATTTTTATTCTTTTTTGAAATATAATTTCTTTAGAAGTTTGTAAAAATTTATTTATATTGAGAGAGAGTGTGTATGTGTGTGTGTGTGGGTGGGAAAGGCAGAGAGAGAGAGAGAGAGAGGGAGAGAGAATCCCAAGCGGGCTGCACACTGCCTGTGCAGAGCCTGATGCGGGGCTAAAACTCACGAACTATGACATCATGAACTGGGCTGAAACCAAGAGTCAGACACTTAACCGACTGAGCCACTCTGGTGCCCTTGAAATAAGTTGTTTTTTTTTTTTTTTTTAAAGTTTTGTTTATGTAAGTAATCTCTATACCCCATGTGGGGCTCAAACCCATGACCCCAAGGTCAAGAGTCACATGCTTCTCTGACCGAGCCAGCCAGGTGCCCCCAAATATGATTTCTACAAATGCAGCTAATGGAGACAGCAAAACAAGACCTGAGTCCTGGGGCATCAGCTACCTGAAACTACCCAGGAAATTAGCATGGGGGAGGGGATATATATGAGGTGAGAAAAGCAGGATACAGAAGGAATCACTGTAGGATCTCAATTCTGCTTCAAAAAAAGTAAATTAAAAAAAAAAAGCTCAGTCAACAAATGTTAAAAATAAGTGCTGGAGAAACTGAACTTGAGGGTCCCATGATAAGCAGGAATAATAGAGAATTCTCAGGCCGTGCCTCTCTAACTCCACCTGTTAGGTCTTCTTCCACGCCTTTGCTCACCTGTCTCCCCACCTGCTGCTTCCCAGCAGAACGCCAAGACCGGCAGCTCAGGGCCTGCCTAAGCATCTCGTCTTCCAGAAGCCCCGCCTCCAGTTCCCCTCTGATGCCCGTGAAGCTCAGCAGACACGAAGGGCTCAACCACAATGACTCATTTCACATGCAGTACCTTCTAGTGCCGAGCAGTGAGCCCCGTGTCAGCAGGACCGGGTCCGTCGGGCCCCCGAGCCCAGGCCAGACCCACCATCACAGCTGCCCAGCAGCGCTGAGCAGGGAGGACCTGTCTGGTTTGCTCGGGCAGGTGGCCACACAGACACTGAAAACGGGGAGACTTTTTCTCATCTAGACAGGTTAAGTTATCCCCGGTGACCCTGTCTTTGTAATGACAACTTGGGGCTACTCCTAAAGTGCTACCCGGGGAGCCCAGCGCATAGGGACGGACCCCAGCCTGGTGGGTCCTTGGTGCCAAAAGGCCTTCGTGACATGCTGTGGTCCCCTGCCTTCAGGGGGCCGTCCCTGCTCTGCCCACTCCTTCCTGTCAACTGAAGAGTCATAGAGAGGGCTCCACCGTCCAAAGCGGCTCCACGCTGCTCACCTCATACTTGTTAGGGGCGATGAAGTTTAAGGTCTCATCGGGGTCATACAGGATGGAGAAGGCCAACTCCAACACCTCCTGAAGCAGAAAGGGTTTCAGTTACGTGGAGCAATGGGATGGCCTGGGCTTAGCACACCAACGTCATGGCCGAAGTCCTAGTCGCTTGGCCCCATCGCTGAACATGCTGATCTGGAGGTGGTGTCGTCAGGCCCCAGGATGCGTGCCCCAGTGTGGCCGAGACTCCCCTCCCGCATCACGCCTAAGATGGGGATGCTGCTAACAATGGGGAAAAGTCATTTCTCACTGCTCAGAACCCCTGAATGTCCGAGTCTGTGACTGTAGATCACCTTCGGTTATATATGTTGGTGATCAAACAGAAAGTCTTAACAGGCTTTTTAAACTTGATTTTTTTAGTTTTTTTTTTTTTTTTTTAATGTTTATTTTTGAGAGAGAGACAGAGCGTGAGCAGGGGAGGGACAGAGAGAGAGGGAGACACAGAATCTGAAGCAGGCTGCAGGCTCCCAGCTCCGAGCTGTCAGCACAGAGTCCAACGTGGGGCTTGAACTCACAAACCGTGAGATCATGACCAGAGCCAAAGTTGGACACCTAACTGACTGCGCCACCCAGGTGCCCCGAGCCTGAACAGTTTAAAACCACCACAATGGTAACAAATTGTGGCCAAAGATGGGAGGATTTAGGCGTCAACAACACAAGTGTAATGGAATGGAACAAATATCTGCTTAAGTCTGAGAGTTCACAATAACACTAACAAAACACAGACAAAATTTGTCACTGTGAGAACCAACTTATTGTTTTAAAAGTAGGTACCTTTATAAAAGGAAAGAATCAAGTATTTATCCTCCTTTCTTATGTAAAGGGGACCACTGGGAACCCACGTGTAGACGCTGGTGAGTTTCTCTTTAGAGAAGTAGTTCAGCTCATAAACGAAAAGGAACGACTGCAAATATTAATTTACTAGAGGAATGAGGCACTCAGCACTAACTGTCTGCTAACATCACAAAAAAGAGAGACGATCACGCATCATGTGTCTCTTGATAGAACATAATACTGCCTAGGAAGGAGTCTTGCCGGAAAAAAAAAAAGGGGTCAGACCTGAACCGGATTGAGCCTCCTCCTAGTTGTCTCCACGAGCGTATAGATCAGGGATGGAGGGACAAGTTTAACTAAGCCGTGGGGAGACAGTCAGCAAATTTCAGACTCTGGGAAACTACCAAACAAGCAACCTGGTTTCTCCCACCGATAAACTGCAAAGAGTAGAACAAAGATGCAAAAGCTAGAGAGGAACTCAGCAATCAAGGAACTTCAAAGAATAATCGCGACGTGCAGACCGTGTCTGGATTCTGACTTAGCGGACAGAACGGGTGTGAAGGTGCCTATGGGGCACACGTCAATGTTTGTATGTTTTTATACAGAGAAATTATGCTGTTATAAGACAATGCAAGCATCTATCTGATATTAAATAACAACTTTTAATTTCTTTTTAGGTGTGATTATGGCAAGAGAGTCCTTATAATTTACAGACCCCCTTCTACACATTTAAAAGGAAAAGAGAGCATAACTTGAGCTTGTTGAGGGTTGTTGAGCCGCAGGGCTGCTGAGGCTGGATGATGCGTGTGGGGAGGTTCTATCTGTTTCTGTTCTGTCCCTAACAAGACCTGTAGGAATAACTCAGCGGGAGAGAGTGGGCGGAAAAGCGTGCCCTGGAAGCAGCCTTCCACTCACCTTGTTCTGTTTCAGAGCGCTCTTCTCCTTCATGTGCGGGCAATCTTTCCCAGTGACAATGGCCTTAATGTCTGCAACAGGAACTGGTAAATGAAGAGAGTTAGTCTGGAAGGTTTAGGCTGTAAATGGGTCTCTGCACCAGTGCCGGAGGGGAAGCCCCAGCCCCCGGACCACAGGGCTTGATCAGCTCAGAGAGAACGGCCTTGGGTTGCTTCCTCCTCCGTGGCCCCTCCCCGGGGGTCACAGTCTGCTGGGCTGTGCCAGATCGGACTGGGGGTCGGTTCAGGGCTTTGGGATGGTCTCCCCGAAGGTCTGGGGCCTCAGAGACAAAGGCCACCAGAGCAAACCGCTGTGCTTACTGTCTGCCAGCCAGTGTTGTAGGTGATATATAAGTTCATGACTCATTCGATCTCCTTGCGGAGGGAATGTGCCTGTTACTTCCGTTTTGCACAAGGAATCAAGGCGGAGGTGAGAATTAACGGCAAAGCTAGGATTTGAACGCAACACCACCTTTCACCACAGTCTTGTATCACCCTGGACAATCTACCAAGCCCATTCACATCGGCCATCTCTCGGAATTCTCCGAATAGCCCTGGGAGGTAGTCCAGATAAGGATGACCTCTGACAGAGGGAGGTGACAGTCCAGAGAGACAAGTGGTCCACGACCAGATAACTGGCCTGAAACGGCCAGGACTAGAACGCGGGTCTCCTGACATCGAGTGCCGCTACTATGACACGTCAACGGAGAAATGAACCTACTTTTCTCCTGCAGGGATTCGAATGTCACCTCCCCTTGAGGGTTGTCGTCCAAGTCACCATAGTGCAGGACCTTGTGGTTCAGGGCCAAGCGGCAGTACCAGAAACGTTCTGCGACACAAGGGAAGACAGACAAGTGACCAAGGACACCTCTGGGAAAGGCCTGGGCACAAGGAGGGTGAAACGATGACCTGTGCCCTGTCCAGCAGGCCCCCTCCCCAGGGTGCTAACTCTGAGCAAGAAGGAGCAGCCCAGGGGCCCGGGACCCCTCTCACCTTGCCTTCGGCGGTTCCCAATCTTCCGGAAGCTGCTGCCCTCACAGAGCCGGTTCAGGCGCTGCTGCTTGATCAGCTCGAGGATCTCGGGCTGGATCTTCTCCCTCAGCTCCCTGCGGGGACATGCACCAGAGCAAGGGGAGGTCACGGGACGGCCCGGGCTCTCATGCCTCCCCCCAGCCCACCGGGTGGCACTTACACGATGGGTGGGGACTGGAAGTCGTCCTGGCTCATCCGCTCCGACTGGCGCAGCCGCAAGATCTCGGAGTAGCTCAGGCTACGCAGTTTGCTCTTGAACTGATCCAGAGAGCTGGGTTTGGAGGGCAAAGCTCGGGTGATCTGCTCTCGGACAACCTGCATGACCTGAGAGGGCAGGGGGGAGATGGGGAGGGGCCTGGCGGGTTCCTGGCAGCCCGGCTCTGACTATGCCCCAGAGGCACTACAGGTACCCGCTGGCTCAGATGGTCCCTGAGGACAAATGCCGCATGGTGACAAACGCACAGGTTTTGGAGGCGGAGAGAAACAGGCTCAGGTCCTGACCCCGTCTCTTAAACTGTGCCTTGAGCAAGTTGCTTCCTATCCACAGGCCCCTCTCCCCCCACCACTCATCTTTAAAACATGAGACAGGCAGTCACATCTTCGGGTATATGCTGCCTGGAGGAGGAGGAGATGCTGTATGGATGCACAGTGCCTGGCACATTGTAGTGGGTTCAAAAGATGGGTAACTTCCCCTAAAACAATAGGTAAAGAAACGGGCCATCACACTGCACGTCTGGCAGCTCTGCACTCACGTGGGGCAAAGTCTATAGGAGAAAAGACTAGAGAGAAACATAAAAATGGCCGTCACTGGGGGGTGCGATTATAGAGAACGTTCTCCTCGTTATACTTTCTAAGTTTTTCACAATGAGAGGAGCAGTTTCTAGATTATCCTAGCTATGGGGCGCCTGGGTGGCTCAGTCGGTTAAGTGTCCGACTTCAGCTCAGGTAATGATCTCACGGTTCATGAGTTCAAGCCCTGCATCGGGCTCTGTGCTGACAGCTCGGAGCCTGGAGCCTGCTTCAGATTCTGTGTCTCCCTCTCTCTCTGCCCTCCCCTGCTTACGCTCTGCCTCTTTCTCTCTCAAAAATAAATAAACATTAAAAAAAAAAAAAAAAAGGAAAAAGATTATCCTAGCTTTGGAGGGCCCAGCAGTGCTCGACAAGGAGTGGGTACTTGGTGTGCCTCCGGAGTGAGTACTGAGCGGGTACACAGACCACGTGTACGGCGCAGGTCTACTCCCACCCTCCCCAACGTTTCCCAGCTGCACCAGTGCGTGTGCACAGCGAGTGCTCAGCAACCCACAGCCATCACTGTCAGGCTCAGCCTCGTGCCCTCCATGAAGACAGGTGGGCGTGTCCTGCCTGCACCGGGTACGTGAGGGGCCCGGGGTGCTGACGGCGCAGGTCCCTGCTCCAGGCTGCAGCAGAAGCACAAGCAGAGGGACCCGAGGCTCTCTCGTGCTCTGTCTTGTGACCAGTGTGGCTGACCAAGCGGGTTTCCCAGCTCGGGGGTTCCCCAGGCTCCGGCCCATGGCCACAGACTGTCACGCAGCCACCTCAGCCCGTGGGCACCAGAGCTCGGGGACACCGACCTTGTTGAAGTCCTCGGCTGTCGCCCTCATCTCCTTCCAGGTCTTGTTCAAGAGCTGGATGCAGATCCCAAAGAGCTCCTCAAACGCCCGGTCGTGGGTGAAGAACATCGGGTGGTAGTCGTTGCGGCCCTCGTTTGCTACAGAGGAAGAGAAGCAAGGGGGCGAAGCTGGCCACTCGCGCTCAGAACGGCGGGTCCCGTGCGCCGCAGTCCTGAGGAACGAAGCAGAGCGAGGCCAGGGCGAACGAGGAGTGTGACACGGGCCCTGCCGTCGCTTCCTTCTCTGGACACTCTCTCCCCGCCCCTCACAGGCTCCTCCAGCCTCACCAGGGGGGCAAATGGACGGCGGCGCTTCTGGACACCTTCAATTTACCCGCTCCAAGGAGGCAGCGGCCCTGATTCCCAGAGACGCGCATACGACGGAGCACAGCTCCCACACCCATGCCGAGACTAAGCATAGCAACCGTCCGGTCCCACTGACCCCCAAGCGCCCCGGGGCTCTGATGTCGCAGCGGTGGGACTTACGCAGCTCCCCAACCTGCAGGATCTCACACAGCATCCTGGTGAGCTCGATGGCGCTGCGGCCGAAGGGGCACTCGTGTTTGTCCTCTCGGCTGCTGTTCTCTAGGACGATCTGCCAGGACAGAGGGAGGGGCATTAGGGAGGCAAGAGGTGTAGCAGGGCTGAGCCGGCCGGCCCCCAGCCCTTACCCGGATGTAGGTGTCCTGATGCACTTTAGCCAAGTACAGCATGTTGTCCAAGGCCAGCATTCCAGGAGGGGTCTGGGTGAAGTCCATCGCTGGGTTGATGTGGTTCTGGGGAGATAAGCAAACCCAATCTGAGACTCAGCCCGAGTCTAGCTCCTGTGCTTGCCTCCTTCCTTCCCGCCATCTCCACGAGACGGGGGACTCCCGACCCTGACCGTGCCGGCGCACCCCATCTCCCCAGCACCCGGCATGCGGCGCGCTGAGGAGGCAGGTGCAGGTAAGGATTTAACTGCATGAACTCCATCCTAAGACTTGGTGTCCGATCCCAAAATATCCACTCCTGCATCTGAAAGAACCTAGCTGCCTTGGTGAGGGCTTCTCTTTATCCTCGTGACTGACCCCTTGGGCCCTCCAACAGATAGATTCGTTCTGCGGGGCCAACTGCTGCACAGAAATGTGTAACCTGCCATCACCAAGGCAAACCAAGTGTCAGCCCCCCCACCAACCCCCCGCCCCCGGTTCTGTTCTCAGGGCTCTGACTCTCTGGCCTCCTGTGAGGGGAGAAGGCCGGCCAAGATCTGTGCTTTGGGAAACTTACCGTAAATCCCAGCATTTTGTAGTCCTTGGTGTACATGGCTTTGCGCTTTTCAGTCCCGCTCCCGGGGACGTTGCTAGGGTCAGACTCCGCATCAAATGCGATCCTCCTCAGTTCGAATATAATATCTCTTTGAGCCTGAGAAGTCACAGACAGTCAGCAGGTAAAGCAGCTAGCCCGGGGGAGCAAGGGAAAGCAAGAGCAGCTGGACTTCTCTGCGCAGGACTCTGGCCCCGATCAGCCCCCGAGGGGCATCACCTCTACCTCGGCAGGACAGAGGTGGGCTCGGCCCAGAGAGTCACCCAGAGGGAAGCGATCGCAGGGAGGCACGGCCAGGTTTCCCAGGGCAGCACAAACCACTTCTGCAGACACAACAAGCACAGCCCCTGGCACACAGCAGGTGCTCAACGCATGGCCTAACGGAGGAATGGACCACCCCCAGCAACGTGCCATTTAAGCCAGGAGAGCAGTGTCCCACTGGGCACTTACCTGGTCATTGGGGTCCATCTTGGTCATCATCCTTTCTTCCAGAAGGTTAAAGGTCAGGACTTGCAGGACGTACAGCTGATGGGCCATCTCAGTTTTGATTGGGCGGTTTCCTCGGATCACATGCTGCAAAAAGCAAAGGCAGGGGGCAGAGGGCTGAGCTGACTTTCTTCTGTGGCAGAGTCACATCCTCACTGGCGAAAAAGAAAGCATGCCGGGTGGGGAACAGGGTTCCCTCTTACACTCGGAACTTTGAGACTTGGTGTTCTAGAAGGGATGGAGCATGAAAGGGCTCGATTCAGGCTGAGATGATTCACTGTGGGCCCAAAGGGCACAGTCCCTTTGTCCGCATTCCCTGGGGAGGGAGAGTGCAACCAAGGGCGGAGGCTGCACCCAGCCACGCCAAAGATGAGGGACGCATCGGCTAAGATCGTGATGCAGGGCGGGGCGCCTGGGGGGTTCAGTCAGTTAAACTTCTGACTCCTGGTTCCAGCTCAGGGCATGATCTCAGTTTGTGAGTTCAAGCCCTGTGCAGGGCTCTGTGCGGACAGCGCGGGGCCTTCTTGGGATTCTCTCCCTCTGCCCCTCCCCTACTTGCGCACACATGCTCTCTCTCTCTCTTAAAATAAATAAATTAAAATTTATTTTAAGAAAAGATTATGGTTCAGGGCTCAGCAGCTGGACCTTCCTCCAGCTGGGCACTCAATCCAAGACAACAGACAGTGTGCGGAAGACTCCACCCTGTTCTTCCTTAGAAACATACAATGTTGTGGATGGCCTCACCAAGTACAGGCTTTAGGAAAGGTCATTTTCAAGATAAATAATTTTTTTAAAAAAAAGTCATTTTCTTCAAAGCGTGTGGAGACACCTCACAAAGGAGGGCATCTGATGCTCCCTGTCCACCCCCAACGCTCCCCACCATCTTCTCTTGTCACTCTGTATATACCCCCTCCCTGCGTCCCCTGTGTTCTGTCCTGTCCCTTCTCTTCCCATGACCTCCACCACGCCCTCTCAGTCCATCACTGCCTCCCTGACCCTCTGACACCCACCCCACTTCAGGCTCCCATCTCCTTTCCGCATGCCCCACCTGTGTCTTGCATGGTACCTCTCCCTGTGTCCCTTGGGCTGACCACTTCCTCGCCACGTCTTTGTCTCCGACCATCCGGCTCTCACTCTCCCAGTGGCTGCCCTTTCTCGCTCGCTCCCCTGTATTTCTCGCTCTTTCAGTCTTACCTGCCATCTTGAATCCAGTTGTTCTTGGTCTCTCCTCACCCAAGAGACTTTTGCCCAGTTCTTCCCACACACTGCCTTTGTGTCCTCCATGTTCTCTCACTCAGTCTAGCCCTGTGTCTCTGGGGCTCTGCTGTCCAATATGGTAGCCACTCGCCATATGTATTTCCATCAGTTAAAATTAATTCAAGTTAAAAATTCAGGTCTTTGGTCACACTAGCCACATTTTAAGCTCGACAGGTGCACGTGGCTCGTGGCTACCACCCAATGACAGAGTAGATATAAAAGTTCCATTATCATAGCAAGTCCTAGCAGACAGCACTGCGCTAGAGTTCGGTAACTCTAGAGCCCACCCTGGCTTGAGATCAACGTCTTAGGCCCGTGATGTCCGGTTTGGTAGCCACCAGCCACGCGGGGCTGTTGAACACTTGAAATGTGGCTGGTCCAAACTGAGGTGTGCTGCAAATGCGGAATGTACGCTAGATCTCAGCGCCTCAGCATGAAAAAAGAAAATGCAAAATAGTTCTCATTAATAATTTCTCTATTGACTACACATTGAAATCATAGTCTTTTGGATCTATTGGGTTAAATTAAATATACTGTTGAAATTGATTTCCTGTATCCCTTTCTTGATGTTGCAACTACAGCATTTAAAACGAAATCAGTGGCTCACACTGTTGTTTCTACTGGCTCTAGACTTCCTCTCCCCGACATGTGACTCCAGGGTGTGCTTTGTTCCTCTAGATCTGCACCGCTCCACACGCAGCCACATGCCACGTGTGGGGGCTTTAAATGAAATTTTAAAAAATGACAAATTGAGCTCCCTGGTCACAACTAGACATATCGCAAGTGCTCAGTAGCCACATGCGGCTTGTGGCCACCATTCCAGACAGCACTTTCTTTCCTGATACAGAAGGTTCTACAGACCGTGCCGTTCCTGACCTCTCACCAGCGTGTGTGCTGAGGCTCCCACCTCCTCCGCGTGGGGGCTGCCTGCAGTTCTCTCCAGCTCCCTGCTCATCTCCATCCCAAGGGGCCCGCTGCTCCTCCTTCTCCAACCTTAGCCATGGCCCCGCTCCCACCAGCCTCTCATCTCGCAGGGTCTCCCTGGTCCCCCCCACATGCCTGGTCGTGCCCCTCTCTGAGCCTCTTCCCTTCTCTGTGCCCCCTCCTTCTGCCGCTCTAGTTCCTCCCCACCCTACCTGGCTCTCTGCCTTCCTTCCTCCTCTCCTCTCTCCCTAATTCATAAAACCACTTTGAGAAAAGGTTAAAGTTAATGTGATATGGTTTTCATTCACTTTACTTCCCCTTCCTCAAACTTAGAGACATCACTGTGGGAAGGTAATCGCTCCAGCCAGCAACGGCTTAGAGGTACAGCCCCAGTCTGAGGAGTCAGCTTCAGAGCTTTGACCTGAAGTCTGATTTGACTGCTGAGTAATTGGAGGCTGACACTCTTTGGCCTGACTCAGTGAGCTCCTTGGACTTCAGTGAGCATGCATGAACCATTCTGTAGCAGAACCACTCAAGTCCTGAGTCTTGACCCTGAATGGTCTATAGTGGAATCTTTGCTTATCCCGAGGTTAGCCCAGAAATGGGCTGAACTAATCCTATTCTGGTAATTAATAAGCCTCATTAATTCATTAATTCAGAATGAATTCAGAAGGCCACCCTCGCTCCCACGCATGCAGGGGATGGTGTCCAAACAGCCGCTCAGGAACGTGGACAAGCAGGCGCGGGCCCGTGCACTCTGCGTCACTCACGGGCAGCGGGCCGGAGTGGTGTTCCCCCTGCCCCAGTCCCTCCAGGGCGGGGTAACTATGGCCAGAGAAACAGCCAGCAGGCGTAAGCTGGTTCCGCAAGATGAAGTTTGGTGGGCTCTGCGCCTTCAGAACAGCCGATCGCTCGACTCTGCAAGTGCTCTGAGCCCATTTCTTGAATTCTATCACCTTTGCTTTCTGTTCACAGTAAAAGAACTGCCCCGGGGCGCCTGGGTGGCTCAGTCGGTTAAGCGTCCAACTTCGATTCAGGTCATGATCTCACGGTTCGTGGGTTCGAGCCCCGCGTCGGGCTCTGTGCTGACAGCCAGCTCAGAGCCTGGAGCCTGTTTCGGATTCTGTGTCTCTCTCTCTCTGACCCTCCCCTGCTCACGCTCTCTCTCTCTCAGAAATAAATAAAACATAAAAAAAAAAAAAAAGGAACTGCCGAGAGCGGAGCGCTTACCACGTGCCAGGCACCCTGCTAAGCGCTGTATGTACAGGAGCCTGTTCAGGCCTCCCATCCAGATGAGCAAATCAAAGTAAATCGCAGTTAAGTGAATTGCTCAAGATCAGATTGGTTAATGGCGGAGTGGAGGCTGGCGACTCTGAAGTTCATGCTTAGAATGATCAAGCCTTTCACACCTGGCTTCTGATTTCTCATTTTGTTCCTTACACTGTGGTCTCCCGGTGTTCCCTCGGTTTTGACAACGGATACGATGGGCTCCTTTTCGCCCAGATCCTCGGCCCTCTTCCCCGGTTCCCACCCCCACCTCCAGCCAGCTCTTTCCCACCCACATCCCTGTGTGGGAACAGGGAGCCAGCCCTCTTTCCAGATGCCTCCCTCTTCACCACCTCCCCTTCTACTCTCCTCCCTCATACACCCCCAGAAAACATACACACCTGCTAGTGTGAGGTTTCTAAATGCCAGTCTGGGTATGTCACCATCCGAATTAAATCGTTCAACTGTGCTTGGGAAAACGACTAAGGCCCTATGAGATCTGGTCTGTGCTCGCTCTCCAGCCCCATCCTCTACCCAATCATGCTTTCCTTCTAGGTCCCAGCCAATTCTAGCCAGTCCCGGCTGGATTTCCTTTCTTCTTTTCTCTGGATGGCTGATGTAGGCTCAGCCTCAGGACCTCATTCCTCTAGAGGCTTCCTGACACCTCCTTCAAGGCAAGCAGTGCTCCTCCTCCTGACCATGCTCCTCCCCAGACCATGAAGCTCCAAGGAACCACTGACCGCACACGGCTCTAGCACCTATTGGACTGGATGATCTTTGAAAGCAAACACACCACACTGTCTTGTTCACCCCGAGAGGTGCCCCACACAGCCCTGGTCTGATGGTTGTGAGCTGAATTACTTTCCTCTTTGGGGCCTATTTTAGCACATTCCTTCTGGAGAAAATTCTGGACTTGCAGGGCAACGAACAGTGTAGCTGGCTCACCTTAGAGCCTCTGCAGTTCCTCATGGGACAGACAGCCTCCCAGAGACAACTCTACTTACAGAGGATTACAAGAAAAAGCTTCCCAGCTTAACAAGGGCTTATTAGCACCTTTCCGTAGGTTCCCTGAGTGCCCTCCCCACTCAATAGTTATTTCAATAATAATACAATTACAGGAACAGTAATTACTGTTAGCGCTGGTAACAGAATACAGCTTGTTTGGGGAACTTACATTCAGGATTATGGACCGAAGATGCTTCTGTGCAAATGCATTGGCCATATCCTATTGAGAAAAACAAGCAAATGTAAGGCAAGGTAGCAGGCGCCTGGCTGTGACGACTATCAGGAGGAAAGGGGTCACAGCTCTGAGGCTTTCTGTCTTAAATGTTTTCTCCTTTCAAATACAAAGTGGGCAAATGGAAAAAAATCCACAGACCCACCCAACATATTCTATACTCTGAAAAAATTCCCTTATACTTTTTTTTTCTGGGAATGCAAATTGAGTCACAAAGGGTGTCCCTCCCCCCAACGGCACAGTCAAGCACGTCATCTTCAAAGAGGAACAGACACTGCTTCAGGACGAGACACTTGTGTTTACGGGGATGCCGGGTGATGGACAATGCATACGGAGCACAGAGCAGCGNGGCTGTGGCTCACTTCTGACTTTAGACAAGTGCATGGCGGTGCTTTGGGGTAATTTCTCACAATAGGGTCGCCTTTTTTATTATATTCAGTTCAGATTCTGACAGTAACACTTTATTTATTTGGCACACTTGGGAAATAAAGTATCCTCCGTAAATGAGTCTTCCAAGGAGTGAAGCTTTGAGGCTCCTTTCAGGACCTCACTGTGACTGTTCTTAGGCAAATCCTCTAAAAACACACACATTTCTTTATTTTGGAAGGGACTACGACGATTATAATTTAATCATTGCCAAGGACTTGGCTTCAACAAAAAGAACAGTGTGTGATGACGCTGTAACACCCTGAGGAGCTCTTGACTGTGCAGCTATTTCCCCCTCAACAAAATGGTCCCAGCTCACTGTGCTTTTAATCTTTCTGACAGCTTTTCATAATTCTTCTGTCTCCTCCTTCCAATCTTGGCCATCACTTCTTACCACGTTAATTAGTATGACTTCACTTCCTAAACTGCTGCCTTAATTTAATTTTATGGATAATTCTAAATTACTGGGCCCGAGGGGGCTGTCACACCTCTCCCATGGAGCGGGATCTGTGAGGACTCTCATTTTTCTCAGAACCGAGGGGCCTTTCGCTCTCGTGTCTCCCTTTCTAGCCATGTTCCAAATGGCTGACACTGCCAGGAACATTAAGTGGTGCTTTGCACCCCCTGCGCGCACCCCCTGGCTGGCAGAGGAGAAGTGGCCTAGAAGCTTCTTCGGTGGCCAGAGGAGGCCGGCTTGAGATGCGGTCTTGCTGTGGACAGCTCGCAAAGCGGGTAAGAGGCAGTGGTCTGCTCCTGGAATGTAATGGCCTCAGACCCAAGGCTCCTGTGCGGTGCTGGGGGAGGGCACACGCTCTCGGCCTGGTAAAGCCGACTTCTAACCAAGAAGCAGGCGAGCCCATCCCCCTCTGTCAGCTGTCAAACTCCTACGGTCTAGGGCACGTCGAAAGCAACATGGATTTACCCTCCCTCTCTGCGTACCAGGCTGGGGGCAATGCATCCACGGTATCTTCTAGACTAAAGTCTCAGGCTCTTTCTGAATCCGATCTCCCGGGGCTGACCCACAAACTCACAGAAAGGCAGGTTATAAAGACCGGGCAGCATTCCCTAGGGCGGGCGTCCCCTCCTCCTGGATGTGCCGCTAGTCCCCAGCGCTCCCTGGGTGTTCTGAGGAACGAGATGTACGGCACCCAGGACTCTGGGCCTCACGGCTCCCTGAGCACCCGCATCGGAACGTGAGGTTCCTGCGCAGCTCTGACCTCCCCACCTGGAAGAGGGCTGGGGCCCCTTCCACGCGGCAGCGCTACTTACAGTGACAGGCAGGTCTAGAGGGTTAAGGTGCTTGTCCTGCCGGCAGAAAGCAAAAAGCACAGAGAGAAGCAGATGGAAGAATGAGCTTACATTCAAAACTGGACTAGGAAAGAGGAGGGTCACAGAGCAAAGCCATCCACGACGGACAAGGACAGACAGAACCACAGATGCGCCGGGTCCTCCTGCTGGACCCACTAAGAGCTCGGTACGTGAGCCCACACGGCTTTCAGCTTCTAGAGCCCGTGGAGTTGACAGAGAATTTTAAACTCTTTCTTCTGCGCACCACGTGGGCTTTTACCAGGGGCATCTAGAGTGTCAGCGTTAGAAGGGCCCTTAGAGATTTACAGAAAGAGAGAAGGAGACCCAGGAGGTTAAAGCACCTGCCCGGCCAGGAAGAGCACTTAGCCTCAGGGCGCGGGCCTCAGGTCAGTGCCTGTCCCCGCCCCCGGCTGATTCCTGGTGCCCTCACTTGTAAGACAGGGGTCTGGTCTCTCCTCATGACAGATGACATCCCTGTGAAGTAAACAGGGCAGATGTTGCTGCTCCTATATTACAGATGAGGAAACGGGGTTCAGAGAAGCAGAGCGATTTGCATCATGTCACACAGCTAGTGAGCAGGGGAAGAAAGCAGGTTGGAATCCGGGCCAGAGGATCTTTATACATGAAACTTTGTGCGAAGCCCCCCCAACCCTTGCTTCCTTAAGTAAGGGTCTCTTTTGTTTTGGTCTCCTTGGACTTGACAGTGAGGCCTGGAGGGTCTCCTCTCCCTTCTTCTGGACCCTCTAAGCCAGGGTCGACAACTAAGACGGAACTGGGCTTGTCCTCTAGTTGTGTATATGAGGTCTTTCTGGAAGACAGCCACACCCATTTGTCCTCCTATCGCCTGAGCTGCTTTGGCTGTAATGACAGATGGGACAGCTGCCACACAGACCATCGGCCGCAGAGCAAGAAAATATTTACTCTCGGGCCCTTTAGAGGAGAAAGTTTGCAGCCTCCTGCTCTGACCCGAGACCCGCTGGGGCCCCTCCTAGTTCTTCCCTGGAAGTAGGGGCCCTGACACAGAGGGACAGGAGGAAGGGACCCTTGGGGGACACGGCTGCGTTTCTGCTCTCCGCGCAGCAAAGGGTGGGTGGGTGACAATTCTCCTGGAAGAGCTCAGGTTGAAAAGCTTGAAAAGGCAGCCACAGACCTGTCGCTTGTCCTCGGGAGCCTTCAGGAAAAGCGCGTTAATCAGTGCGATGGCGTAGGTCTGAATCTCCTGGTTGGAGCTGTGCCAGTGGAGAAAGAAGGCAGAGGGACATTAGAAGACGGACCAGCGAGAGCAGCCTGGGGGGTTTACAGCAGCCGCTCCCAGATGATAATCAAATAATCGTCCAGGGCGAAGCCTCAAAAGCCTTAAGAGTGGGCACGTTCCATGACCCGGCCACTCCACTAATAGCCACTTATCCAAAGGCAGCAATCAGAGAGTTGGACGAGATGTACTGGCAAAGGGTTTCATTCAAGTACTGTTAAAAAAAGAAAGAACGGTAAATAATCCCAATGCTCCAGTCACAACTGTTTATACACAGTAGAGTTGGGGGTCGCCATTAAAAATCATGTCATAAAGTTCTTCGCGTGGGATTTGGGGTTGGGTTCGAAGTGAATGTAAACCCCAGAAATGGTGCAGAAATTATTTCGTGCAGTTGGTTGACTATGTGTTATTTTCGCCAAGGAGGTGAGAGTCTGTAACAGTCACTGAATTTTCAAAGGCATATGGCATGCAAAAAGGATTTAGAGCCACCCTTTTAGAAGAAACTTTAACATGGGGAAACGTTCAAGAGATCTTATTTCATAAAAAGGTCAAGGTGCACAAAGCATGCGCACCTGTAAGCACAAGTAAGCTCCTGGTTTTGTTAAAAAACAAAACAAAACAAAACAAAACAAAAAAAAACATACATAGAAACAAAGATAAGCAGGCCGGTCAATCTAATGTAAACGGTACTTATGTCCGGAGGTGGGAACATGGGAAAAGGATTTACTCTGTGCTTTTCTGTATTTTCAAAGCCTCCAACTACAAACTGACTTCATTTTGTTCAGTTTTTATTTTGGAGAGAGTGAGCGAGTGAGCGAGCTGGGGAGGGGCAGAGGGAGAGACAGACTCTTAAGCAGACTCCATGCTCAGTGCAGAGTCCAAAGCAGGGCCTGATCCCATGACCCTGGGATCATGATCTGAGCCAAAATCAAGTCGGATGCTCAACCGACTGAGCCGCACGGGCACCCCTAAACTTATTTCATTTTAATACAAACGAACAAACTACAACCATTCTCTGGAGTCTTACAAGCCTGGCACTTGGCAAGATGTCTCCATGTGCCGCACTGTGCATTCCGTGGCTCTTTTCTTAGATGAGCTAACAGACTTCCTGCTGGGGGGGGAGGGTTCCTGGGGGTGCCATGGAGGGCACTAAGTATCTCTCTGCCCACACAGCAGAGGACATAACTTCTGGTAGTAGCTACGGGCTGCAAATATTCACGGACTGACCCCGAAGAAATGCCATCGTCCTCTACCATCCCTGAGGACGCAACTGGGTCATTCCTGATTCAGAAGCAAAGAAACACAGAGGTGAGTCTGACGTTAGGAAAATCAGAACTCTCCATCTGGAGTTTATAATGTTCCCTTCACTTCAAACAACCTTTTGGCTTTGGGGTATGAAAGCAGAGGCTGAAGAACTCCTTAAAAGTGACAAGGAGAAATNGGTTGGGGTCTCAGCTGAATGCAGACAGCTGCTCTAAACAAGCAAAGCTGGGAGCTCTGGCTTCCCCGGGAACTGACAGGGCATTGCGTGGGCATCCTGTCCGTGCCCGAAGTGCTACGAGGAAGCAAGGGTCAGGAAGGGGTCAGCAGTACCACCACCTTGTCTTGGGGAGTCCAGCCCCCCCAAAGAGGGTGAGAGGCGAGTACGAAGAATGGGGAAGAGAGGAACGGGACTCCAAAGGGCTCATCTGTCTTCTGGTTTTACCGTTTGATAAAACGGTTTAGGATGAGATATGCTTCTTCAAGAGCAAAAACTCCTACCTATCCTGTGCTGGCCACTCTGTTAGACCTTTGGTCTCCTTTGATCCTCACAAGTCTGAGTAATGCGGAGGATGAACCCCAGCCCTGACCTGAAGAAACGGAGACCAGACGAGACAAGGTGATGTGCTGAAGGCAGAGACCTAGTTAGGACGCAGGGGAGCCTGGATCTGAACAGAAGGCCCGAACTGGTGCCCTACACAATAGCCCTTGCTACCCCCACCCCCAGCATACTGTTAGTGTGCTAAGTGTTCATTCTCAAATATTAATTGACTTCTACTTAAACCAAAGCAAGGGATCTAAGAATGACAGTCCCTCTTCCCAGAGAGCTCCAAGTTTAAAATGGGAGGCACGTAACAACAACAGAGGATTTTCTATAATTATCATAGGTACAAACAGAGACTGTTTGGCCCACAGAGGGGAGAGCATCTAACTCTGTCCGACAGGCGGTAGCACGGGAGGCTGGGAAAACTTCAGTTCAGCCTGAGGGACAAGGGGCGCCACTGAGGATTTGGGCAGGAGCGTGACACGATCGGGTCCCGATCCCGGGAGCGTTCCGGCACAGTGTGGAAGTGCTGATGAATGCGTGAACACGCAGGCCAGTGGCTTGGAACACAAGCAAAGGGGTAGGACTGGGTGACGCGCAGAGAATGAGAGGCAGTGGGGGGGCCGGGGCGGGTGCCTTACTCACACCTGGAGGTGAGAGATGAGTTGTCCCACGGTGATCTCCTCTGCTATCTTCTGGTACAGGCTCTGGCTGTTCAAGACCATGCTCTCCAGGATGGCCAGGGACCTCTGAAGAATTGACACGTCCACCATGGGCTGGCTCACGTACCCTGCAATCTACAGACAGCGAGGGCCAGATCGATCAGGGGGCCCGGGACCCAGGAGCGCTGGACGGCCGAGTCCCTGAGGTGAGCCCACGAAGGCTCCCCTCCCTCATATGCCACCCGCCCTGGGGCAGCTGTCCCCACATGGACAGTGGTGTCTGGTTTATGGTCATCTTGGCATGGTCCCTAGGCATGGACAATTCAGTTTCAAACGACAGCATCCAGTCAACTGTGTTTCCTCAAAATCTAAGGGCTCCATCCTTGGTTTTCAAAATGGGGGTTCAGGCACGGGAAAGCTGTGTAGGAAGCACAGGCTCTTAACTGAAATCGGGACCTCTTCTGATCTCCACGTGCACACGTACACTGTGCTCCCCCCACACGCAGGACAGCAGGGACTCAAGAGGCAGGAAGACCTCAAAGTCTTGTCATCTAACCACTGCCCATCATTATAATCGACACACGCCCATTTCACTTTTGCCGAAATATCTCCGGCATCAGGAAGTTCCCAACGTCCCAAACCAACGACACGTGTGATTCTAGGTCAGCAGATCTATTGCTCACTGGTTTTAGTTTAATTTCTGGAATTGACACTGTCCCTTCCTATAGAAGAAAGGAAAGCAAAAGCGTACCCTCCCACACACCAGTTCGATCTGACAGTCCACACCGGCTGCCCTGCAGATGTGTCAACAGAAGGCAGACTGGTACAGAGAAGGCCAAAGAAATGGACATGTGTATCCAGAGAAGGGAGCGCTCAGCAAGCAGGTCAGAGACACTGAGCTCGCGCTGGCCTACTGGCTAGTGTCTCCCCAAGATTTGCTGTCAACCCCGTACCACTCTGGCCACACCCAGTTCTGAGAGCCCAGTTCCTTCTTCGAGGGCAATGAAGGAATTCTCTCAGGAGTCCCAGGAAGGCCCGGGCGTGAGGAGGAAAAATGGGGCCTCGGGGCTAGAAAGCCGACCGCCAGCAGCACGGCGGTGTCACCTTCATGTCTCCATGAACCCAGAGGACAAGGGGCCAGTGAGGGGGGAGGGGAAGACAGAAGGCTGGAGGCCTCACCTGCTTGATGAAGGTGATTGAAACCATGTCCCAGGAGACAATGCCATGGTCCATGAGCTCTAAGAAGGCGGTCAAGGTGAATGCCAGCATCTCACTGTAGCTGAGACACAAACAGAATACACACAAAATAACACAAAGATTCAGAACCAGGGAACACAGGTGTGACGGCAGCCACAACGGGGGACGGACTCCAGCGTCGGCACCACGCAAGGGGTCAGGGCCTGTGGTTATAGGCACCCGCGTGCGGGCCTCGCCACGTGTGCAGCAGATGCTGTCCAGGTGTCCATCCATCGCTGGGCAAGGGCCGTGGGTTCGGCTTTCCTTCCCCGAACCGCCTCATCTCCGAGACACACAACTGCTCATCTGCTTCCCAAACCAAGAAAGCTATCAGACCTTAGTCACCCCCAACGCTTGGCAGGGGTACCCAAGGTAGCTTACAGCCCATGTTCAAGGCCAAGAGGCAGCAGAGTGCAGGACAGGGAGTGCAAGCTTCAGCCCCGGGTTCAATCCTGTTCAACTATTTACTAACTGTGCACGTGTTCTCTCTTCAAACTTGAACTTCCTCCTCTGTAACACTGCGCTCATCTCACCGTGTTAACGTCACAGGGCTGTGGCCAGGGCAGGAGGACAAGGTGTGCGAGGCCCTCGCTCACCGCAGGGCTGAAGGAAGATGGGGATTAGAATGTCTTCCCTCCTGTGTCCCTCATCTTTCCACTCACAGCCCTTTATACGTCCGTACGACGCTCTCGATCTAACGAACCCTGTGCCCAGTGGCAAGGCACGTTCGGACCCATTAACGACACTCCTCGTGGCGACACTGCAGTGGAAGCAGCATCCCCATTTTCAAGAGGAGGAAACCAAGGCCGGCCAAAAGCCGTGCTCCTGGCAGCCTGCAGAAGTCCGGGGCCAGCGGGAGGCTCCAGGATTTCAGCGCAGGATTTCTGCAAAATCAGAGACTTAAACACCCATGATTAGTTGCTTGGTTTGGCTGAAAATTTCAATAGCTGATTCATCGGCTGAAAGATTTCTGACTGCCTCTCTGCCAGCGGAGACACCAGAGGCCCAGACGGCCAACTAAACATCTGTTCCGCCACCGGGGGCTGGTCACGGCGCGGCCCCCACCGCTCCCATCCTCGCAGGGAGATCACAAGCTGTGGAGCTCCGTCTCCCTGTGAACATGGCTGGTGGGGAGACGGCGAACACAGAGGAAGGCCTGTGCGCACGTGCATGTGTGCAGCGGGGACGTGACTGGACAGGGAGGGAGCAGGGGCGTGATTACAAACAGACCCCCGTTCTGGTCAATAACGGGCAGTCTGCTCCCTCGCCTCCCCCAAGCCAGTCATTTTCCATAAATCTACAGATCTGACATGAACCGACTTCTCTCTTCCTGACTCCTGCAGCCCCCGTTCTACTCCTACGCGGCGTCTGTGAGAGCCCAGCTCAACTATGGGATCGAGGCCCATGATCGTGTGTTCCTCTGCACGGACCCTAGTGCTCGGCATGCTGCTCTGTACACAGAAGGTGCCCAGTAAGTTCAGGAGGCCCGGTGGAGAGGAGGGACGCCCCGCTGAGTGTAGGAGGTCTCTCAAATCCCCCAAGCAAGGGCGCAGTGGTACTCACTGGGACAAGAGCTTGGTCCCGCTCTCCACGAGCCGCGTCAGCACCACGATGCCATCCATGTTGATGAACTCGGTGGCGAAGGTCACGTCGGCGGAGAGCTTGGCCAGCTCCTTCATGGCGTCCAGCCGGGCCTCCATGTTGGATGACTGGGTCCTCTCCATCAGCTGGCGTGCAGCCCGGGACTACGGGACCAGAGACAAGACACATGCCATCTGCGCCTCGCGGCAGGGGACCGCTCCGTGAGTGGCTCATAAAGGCCTTCCTGCGGACATCCAGCCCGAGGCGGAACTAGCTGCTCACGCTGTCTAGGAGTCGCTTAATACATGCTTATTGGATCAGTCAGGAAATTAGCAGGCTGCCAAGACCAATCTGTAGTTATGTGTATCCTTTCTGTGGCACTCTGGTCTACGGATCACAAGAACTTCCCACCGGAGGACTACAAGGGGACTGAGGAGACAATAGTCCGCCGCCTCTGGCAAGACACAGAACAGATAATGGCTCAACAGAGGGACGTTTTCTGTGAATTTAAGCCGTCAGCCAGTAGACGACGTGGTCTCTTGACGTAATGAGCTCTCAGTCACCAAAGGCAATCAAGGAGAATCTGGACAACCAGGTGTCCAAGATGCCACATGAGGGATTCTTGCATTGGGTGGAGGATTTAATCTGATGATCCCCTCTAAGGCCCCTTTCAATCTGAAAATGAGATAAGCCTGACAATTTTTTTTTTTTTTTGGACTTTCTCTGAAAGTCCGTGTCATTGATCGTCAACCTGACAGTCCCGGGGAAACTTTAAGGATATCAAGGAACTGGCAGCTTTCAAAATGATGGCTGGTGACTAGGCTTCCCCTCACACACCAGCCTTTCCCAGCAGACTGCCTGCCTGCTTTCCGCAAGCTCCGGCCGCGGGCCCTCTTCCTGAGTGGTCGCCGGGCCTTCCTCTCGCTGAGCTTACGAGCTTTATGGCCAGCGCCTTGCCAGTGACCGCTTCCTCATTCTCTGTTTTGTGTGTGTTAATTAATATTCTCAGCTGGAATGGAAGAGCCTTGAGAGCAAACTGCTCCCGTGGTCTTTATGTTGTCCTGCGGTGCTGAGCGCGTGACCGCAGCCCTGCTACTGACAAGGAACGGCCGGCTCACCTCTCTCCCCTTGGCCTTTTCTCTTTGATTACGACAGGGATGGCCCTAGAGCAGCCCAGGGCTCTTGGGGACACAGAAACCCTCCGTACTCTCCACAGTGGAGAAGACGCACGCGGCGAGGAAAGGTCACAGGATAGGACAATTTGAAGAGCGCTGGTCTGCAGCGTACTTAGAAACTTCCAGCTCCAAATGTTAATTTTCCTCCTGAGACAGCATTTCTGGGCCGCTGCCTCCTGCTCCAGAGAGACGGGCTCCTGGGAAAGCCAACCACTCTGCGCAGGAGGTCTGTAAAACGCTTCAGCACGTCTACGAAAGCAACTCCCAGGCTGTCACATTAAGCTAGCAGAGCTAAGGGGGGAAATGAAGTCCTTAAGATGGAAAGAGTTCGGGAAGCAGGGGGGAGGGCTGGGGGGGGGGCAGGAGACATGCTGACGAGAATACTGGCAGGGAGTCAGAGAGCCCTGGGCTTGAGAGGCCGCTCTGCCATGTTTTTTTTCTGTGTGACAAGTGGCAAGTCGGTTAACCTAAGCCTCAGTCTGCTCGTCTGCAAAATGGGGCTATCAGGAGTACCCATCTCATTGGTATCTGTCAAGATTAAATGTTACCATATATGTAAAGCATTCAGCAGAATACAGGCGTTCGGGAACCGTTAGCTGTTACTACTCCGCGTTGCCCTTCTGCTCAGATGGACCAGTCTCTCACCTCGCCAAAGGGACACGTGCCACCATGCCCTTAATTTCCTGGCAGCCCTTCTACACCTAAGTGACCCCCATGCTGACTGTCCTCCTCGGACATCAGACAGTCGAAAATCCCTCTGCCTGGGCTTGGGATTCCTCCTGTCCTGACCCAGTAAGGTCCTGTTCCGTTTGCACTGTCAACCTTGCTCTCTTCCAGCTGAACTTATTCTCGAAGACACATTAAAAAAACTGCATCAGCAGTTAGCAAGTAAAGGGTGGAGGAGGTGGGGAACCGGGGTAGATGAGGGGACAAGGCAGGGAGGGAGACATTTCACTACATCTTTGTTGAACTTTTTGATTTTTGAAATACATGAATGTTTTGCCCCTTAAAAAATTTTTTTTTAATGTTCATTTATTTTTCAGACAGGGAGAGAGAGACAGAGCAGGAGCAGGGGAGGGGCAGAGAAAGGGGGAGACACGGAATCCAAAGCAGGCTCCAGGCTCTGAGCTGTCAGCCCAGAGCCCAACGGGGGGCTCGGACTCATGAACTGTGAGATCATGACCCGAGCCAAAGTCAGACGCTTAACTGACTGAGCCACCCAGGCGCCCGTTTTACCCCTTTTTTAAAAGCTTTATCTTTTGGGTCCACGTCCCCGAGTTCTTGCCTTCTGTGTCTACTTCCTCTTATGACCAAGCTTCCTGATAGCGCGGTAAAGTCAGGGACCTCACTCCGCTGCCACTACAGTCTGCTGTCACCCATCACCCCACCAAAGCTGTCTTCACAGAGGTCACCGGGGGCCGACAGGCTTCCCAGATCAACAAGCAGCCTCTCTGTTCTCGCTTACTTGCTCTCCGCTGGCTGCAGACCACACCTTCCTCTGTCCCAACACTCCCTGCCCCTCAGCGCCGAAGCCACTTCCTGCTCCTGGTTTTCTCTCTGCCCTTCTGGTTGCTTCCTTGGTTACCTTCAAGGGCCCCTCTGGCAGGAGTCAGGGAGTCACCTCAAATTCTCCCCTTTCCTTCCACATCCGGGATGTCACCACATCCCCTGGTTCACTTCTAAATACTTCTCATGCCCGTCCTTCCGTCTCCACAGTCACTTGCCATCGCGGGCTCATTAGCTTCTTAAAGATTCCTCCTACCACCAACCTTCTTTTTTTAGCCCATCTTCCACACTGTCACTAAAGTGATCTTCCTAAAATATAAATCTAAACATAATGTACCTTCCTGCTGAAAATCTTTCAATGTCCCCACGTTCCCTTTCTGAACAAAGTCCAAACCCGTGAGCAGGCCCTCTGAGGCCCCCAGCATCTGGTACCCTTGCAGGCCTGGCCTTCCCACCCGCCACTGCGGGTCCTCGGCCACCCAGCACCCCCGCCTTCCCCTAAGCACATCTCTCTGCTCGGGATACTTTTCATTTTCTCCTTTCTTCAGCGAATTCCTGCCTATCCTTCAACAGCTGCACTAAGCTTCGCCCTTCTCTGGGAAGGTCTGTTGGGAATCCTTAGGCTGCGCCAGGTGGTCCCTTTTCTGAGTCCCCACGGCTCCCTAAGCAACGGTCTGTCAAGATGCTTGAGTGAGGCCTTTGTTTATTCCCAACGGGCTGTCAGAGCAAAGATAGACTTTTTTTTTTTTTTTTTTTAAATAATCTCTACACCCAACACAGGGCTTGAACTCACAACCCTGAGGTCAAGAGGCAGATGCTCCACTGACTGAGCCAGCCAGGCGCTCCCTCAAAGACTGACTTTTTAAGCTCTATGTAGTCTTGGTTTTTGGAAAAGAGTCTGGCCTTTGATGGGTGCTCATATAATGTGTTAAATAAACGTACTACTGAGGAGAGCCGAATACCTACCGGGGAGATGGCCAGCTGTAAGATGGTCCCATTCTTAATGTCGCTGCGTGTCTGGGTAGCAAAGAGAAAGAAGAGTAGCTGAGATAAAATACTAGAATTGTGTAAGCCAGGTAAGTCCGTGAGAACTTGCTGTCGTTTTAAAGTAGGGGTAGAGAGCATCTTTGGTCAAGCCTCCTTTCGCGTGCTTCCTGCCCGAGAACGCAGATCCCCCTCCACGCGCCCCGAGCCATCCGGGCGCAGAACCCACGGGTTTTCCAGCCACTGGAGGAGGCAGGGGCTGGCGCGTCCCTGATAAACAGAAGCTGCCTGCAGGTCAGCAAGGCCGACAGTGCCACCTCCTTGGGTGAGTGAGGCCTGACCCCGCTGCCCGGGAACTGACCTGCTCGGTGATGTAGAGCTGCGGGCCGTCTGCATAACGGAGGGTGTAATACTCCGGGTTTGGCAAGGACCACCTGTGTAAGAAACACACAGTACAGGCACTGGGCCCTCCTGCAGGCCTGGCGACAGGCTGCAGATATTCATTTCTGGCAGAATTGCTCAAGGGCTTGGGGGGCCTGTTTGGAGGATGGGGGGGTCCCACGGGTTTTGGCTGAGACGCTGAAAAAGCAACTTGCTCGGCCTTGCATAAAGACGGGCACCACACAGAAGTGGGGCACACAATTCAGGGCAGGTCCTGCATGCCGTCCACACCTCGGCCGGGGCATTCTTGGGCTTAAAGGAAAGATAAAGATTTACGGCAGCTCTTAGGGGCATCCTCCTCGGCTCTACTTCCTTTGTAAGATGATGATCCACAAAAGCCCCATTCCAAGGACCCAGCTAACTGGAGGTGGGTCTGGCCGTGTTCCTCTGGTAGTTGGCCTGCCCTCGTCCAGAACGAGGCCGGTGTCTACTCACCCATCACAAACTTCCTTGATGATGGATGCCAGAGGCCGTTTCTGGGAGAGAGAGAGAGAGAGAGAGAGAGATCAATCTTTTACCAGCAACCACGTACTACTCATGTCAAGGTTCTGATGAGGGTCGCCAAGAAGGATAAACCCGAGGCCTTCGCATGGACCACCTCTCCGAGGGGAAGCCTCCCCGAGCCGGGGAGCCAACCTTCCACAGGGTGGGACAGGCCTTGATGTTCGTTCGTGCCGGCCCTTACCTCTGATGCCGACAGCCCCTGCCCCTGAAGACACCCTATGCCATGTACTTCCCAGAGCTCGCTCCCTGCACCTCTGCTTCTCATTTCAGGTGCTTACCTGGTCGATTTCAAGGAGCTGAGCATTAGCACCTGGCCATTCAATGGCTACCTTGACAATGTCTGATGGCGGTGGCATTGTTCCTGGTGGGCCCTGCTTCTCCGAGAAGCACACACAGACACAGCCGCCTGGAGACAAAGAATCAGAAAGAAGGAAAGAGTCAGAGAGCCTGCCTTCATCTTTCACTCCTTAGATGTTTTGGACGATCGGAAGACAGACAGTGTCCAAAGTAACATATGGAAACACTTGGTTGGCATTTTTCTACATCACACCATAACCTCTCCTTGGGCTTTTTGTCTCTTTAGATTAAACCAGCAAGCGGAAATGGGACAAAGCCTATCCATCAACTGCAGATCAGCCGGGAGCAAGATCTGCCGATGTGACACTTCGGTCTAAGGGTCAGAAGGGCCGTGTGGTAGAAGAATGAATTTACTGCAAATTCCTGTCGTGGGGCCTTGAGAGGGAGAAGCGTAGGCTCCGAGACAGATACAGACAGGCAGAGGCTTTTCTCGGTCGAGCGGTTAGCGGATGGAGCCAGCCCACTCCTGTCCTGCAGACATTCTAGCTAGACCCCGGTGGTGGCAGGGCCCAGCCACACACCCTCTCGCCTCCTCCCTCGTCACTGCTGCCAGTGGAAGGACCCCTCAGAAGGACACAATGTGGAGCCTCCTCTGTGTGGGATGACGCAGAGTTCAGAAAATGGGGAAGAGAACTGGGACAGGAAATGCTATTTTAGTCCTTATTGCCAAGGGCAAGGGCTGCTGAGAGCCCAGGCGTGCGGAGGTGAGAACAGCCTTACACAAGGGCCCCTCTCTAGGAGGACGAGGCTCCGGAAGTACCTCTGACCCCACCCCCCAAACCCCATTTGTCTCTAAAATAAAGGAAAACAAATCATTTTGAACAGGCTGGACGATGGGCCCATGTGACCGGTACCCTAGGCAACTCCGCCAGCTTAGCGGTTTTCCAAGTGGTAGTGAAAGCATTTTCTCTCCAGGGTCTGATGAAGGGAAGTCACTTGACGGATGGATTATTTCCGTGTATATTTACATCCCTCGCCTGCAGGTTCAGGATAGGCCTCTGGCTTAATGAAAAAGGCCTTCCTCCTGCATCCCCTAGGCTCGGCCGCTCTCCAGTGGTTCACACTTCACTAACGGGGACGGCTCGCCTCTCCCGGAACATGCAACATAGCTGTCGCCAAGCCGTCATTCACGTGTGCTGTCAACTTTCAGGCCCCAGCAGGGATGTCCATCCTCGCAGCCTCGGCGGCACACACGCCTTTGGGGAAAGGGGTCAGAGTCCCTTCCCCCCCCCGCCCCACGAGTCTCAGAAAGAGGGAAGCTTCCACAACCAATTTCCTGATGGGGGGTGGGGGGGGAGGCGGGGGCTGCTCCATAAGTCAACTGTCAAAAATGCTGGCGTTTCCGGAGCACGACAATGAGAGAGGGTTTTCAGAGTGCTTTCACTGACTTTGCGGAGCCCTCCCGGCAGCCACAAGAAGTAGGCAGAATCAGATTATTACTCCTGTTAGAAGATGGCGCAACTGGAGCTCAAAGGTTGGTTAAATTGCCTCAGTGCAACCAGCTCCTAAGTGGGAAAGGAGACAGAACCTGGGGCTGGCTTTGGCCAGCGCTCTTCCCCTCCCCTGAGTGGGCCCGAATCTCTGTTCGCTGGAATTAAATCAAGCCTAAAGGGGTTACAGGGGGCTGGCCTGGTGGTCCCTAAAGCTTCACTTCTGCAGCTGCAAGCGGAATGGTCCCCATGTAATGTGTATGTGCCCAGATACATGATGCACCTCTGGAAACTGCTCCCATTAGACTAGCTCCTGGCTGAGACGCTCTGCTCCAGTGACACAGCAAAGCAGGGACGGTACCATGGATCTCTGGATGCCTGGGGCAGGCACCCTTATCCTCAGTGGTGAATGTGCCACAATTAGGAGGCATGACTGTACAGCTGTGAGATCATTTTTTAAAACTGACATACAATTTATGTATCATGTATATTTATATACACGAACTGCAGAGCTCATGTATAT
>NW_027527548.1:1479094-1615791 GCF_008692635.1 Crocuta crocuta | reverse complement strand
CTTATTTTTCCCAGTATTATACTCACTAACTCCATCCACGTTGTTGAAAATGGCAAAATTTCATTTCTTTTAATGGCTGAATAATATACCATTATATACATGTATATGCATATGTGTGTATATATATATATATATATATATATTAGTACATGTAATAGAAATACACGCATCTCGGGGCGTCTGGGAGGCTCAGTCAGGTAAGCATAGGACTTCGGCTCAGGTCACGATCCCGCAGTCTGTGAGTTCGAGCCCCGCGTCGGGCTCTGTACAGACAGCTCAGAACCTGGAGCCTGCTTCAGAGTCTGTGTCTCTCTGTCCCTCCCCTGCTTGCACACTGTCTTTCTCTCTCTCAAAAATAAATAGACATTAAAAAAATTTTTTTGAAACATACATGCCTCTCTCTATAACCACTGCCCAAAACAAGACTTCGAATATTTTCATCACCCTTAGAAAATTCCCTCCTACCTCTTTCCAGTCAATCCCCAACTTCCGGCCCTCCAAGAGGTATCCTTTCTGACTTCTCCTGCCATACATACATGAGTGTTGCCTGTTTTTATACTTTAAATACATGGAACCGAACAGTGTGGCTTTCTTAGACCATTTGTTACTTATTTCAGTTCTTCTCTTTAAAATAGGTGGGCAGTGCAGGTGCAGTAAGTAGCAAGCGCACTGGACTGGGATGACTTTGCTGCTGAAGAAGCAACTGGATTTGGATCCAACAGATGCAGGACCTAGTCACAGTCCCATCCCTAAGTGTTGGCGGGGATGTGTAAGCATCCCTTTCACCCAAGTCTCTACTGGGAGATGTGAGTGTTTAACTAAAGCATGTGTAAAGTGCCTCCTAGTCTAAAAGTCCACAATTCTATTTTTTTAAAAATATTTTTAAAATTTATTTCTGAAAGAGAGAGAGACAGCGTGAGCAGGGGAGGGTCAGAGAGAGAGGGAAACACAGAATGTGAAGCAGGCTCCAGGCTCTAAGCTGTCAGCACAGAGCCCGGCGCAGGGCTCAAACCCATGAACTGCGAGATCATGACCTGAGCCGAAGTCAGACGCCCAACCGACTGAGCCACCTAGGCACCCCTCAAAGTCTACGATTCTAAAGGAGAACTTACAAATCCAAATGAAGACTGCCACCTCAAAGTCCTCACCCAAAGAAACTACGCCCTTAGTTCAACGTTGCTGCTAAGAAACGATCGTTACCTGTTAGAACTTTCTGGATACTGTCTTTGGAGACAGTTCTCAGCCAACCCTGCCCCTTCTCACAAAGCACAGGCGGTCCATTCATATTGAATGACATTCTACCTACCAGTGCCCCAGCTAATGGGACCGAAGTGAACACTCCGCCTCAGCGGACAAATCCCCAATTCTTTCTCTTCAATTCAAAGACACAGGCTAAGGAAGGTGGATCACAATGGGCCCTGGAGCAGAAATGCCGTCGTCAGCCCCAGAACAGGCACCAGGCCAAGCTAAACCCACCGGCAAGCCAAAGACAACAAGACGCAAAAACCAAGAGCTTTCAGAGGAAGCTGTTCTGCAGAAAGAAACCAGGAATGTGTAGATAAGGAGAGGCCAGAAACCAGAAACCACAAAGTCCCAAAAAGAGATGGAAAAAGCCTGATGACTTATCAGATTCCACGGCTCCAACTCCTACCTCGGGCTCTGTGCTGATGGCGTGGAGCCTGCTCGGGATTCTCTCTCTCCCCCTCGCGGTCGGCCCCTCCCCAAGTCACTCTCTGCCTCTCTCAAAATAAATAAAGAAACTTAAAAAAAAAAAATAATGGCACTGAGCAGTCTCTTGGTTGACACTGGCTGAATTAATAAAGAGTGAAACCCACTTAGATAAGTCTGGCATGTTTAAAACAGACCGCTGATGGGGCACCTGGGTAGCTCAGTCGGTTTAGCAAATGACTTCAGCTCAGGTCATGATCTCGTGGTTCATGGGTTCGAGCCCCGCATCAGGTTCCGTGCTGGCAGCTCAGAGCCTGGAGCCTGTTTCAGATTCTGTGTCTCCCTCTCTCTCTGCCCATCCCCTGCTCATGTTCTGTCTCTCTTTGTCTCAAAAATAAATAAACTATAAATAAATAAATAAATAAAACAGACTGCTGATACGGTGACTTAACAGTAATCATGTTGTAGGTAACAGTAACGGGTAGACAGCCTCTTTATAGTTGATCAATCACTTCTAGGGCGTTATTACAGCAGATGCTCAAAGAACCCTGTAAATCATCCCTACTTCATACAGGTGAGGCAACTGAAGGTCAGATGGATTGAGACGGGTGTCTTCCACACAGCTCCTTCCCACGCCTCCCCTGCCTCCAAAAAAAGAGAGACATCTTATTAGAAGTGGATCTCAAGGCTGAGTCTTAGGACTTTAAAGTTAGTTCTTTCCCCTTGACATCACACTTCTTTGATGCTGATGACATTAGCTAACAAAAGCATGGTGCTGAGGTGGTATTCTAAGGGCACTACATAGATTAATTCATTTAATCCACACAGCAACCCTGTGTGGTGTATTACTATCCCCATTTAAAAGATCAGACAACAGAGGCACAGAGAAATGAAGTGCTTTGCTCAGTGTCACACAGCTAATCCTAGTAATTAGATCCCGGTGGTCTGGCGTGGTGTGAAGGTCATGTGGAAAGCAGGGAGTGCTGTATGCGGCCCACAGCAGGTGTTTAGACAATTGTGGGTTTGCTGTAGCTGGCACCTAAGCAGGCGGAAGCCAACAGACTCATACTAACAAGAGCTCACTGCTCTAACAGGTAACGGTTCTCCACTGTGAGAGCCTCACTTCCTCGTGTGGTACTGGGCTCTTCACAATCCAGCCCGATCCTCCCAGAATACTTGGCATTTCTACGAGGCAGGCCGGGTTCTTTCATTTCTTCTGTACCTTTGTGTGTCCTCTTCCTTCCATGGACCGTCAGAAGAGCTCCTATTCAAACATCAAAGCCCAGCTCAGAGGTCACTTCCTCTCCACCACTCTCAGCTCTCCCCGCTTTTCCCCAGCAAAATGAAACTGGACGGGGCCGCAATGGTCTCTCCCAGCATTCTGTCCAGACCTCTATGAAGGCTCCTGTCCCACCCCATTATAGGCATTATGGTTAGTGTACACACCATGACAACAGTCACGTGTTTACACGTCTCTCTTCCTCACTAGCTCCTCCTCCAGGCCGGGGCACCCTGTAGCTCATGGACCTAGCACGGCACCGGGCACGCAGGTGCAGCTCGGTCAGGACCGGCATCTGCGCGAATCCATCGGCTCTCACCTCCTCAACCCAGGTGAACCAGGGCCGCCTCTGAACGGAAAGGGACTGGGGAGAAGTGTTCTGGCTGTTCGCCGTTCCCCCCACGTCCCCCCACCCTCCAGCTACACGGCGTTTCCACTGTTAAGAGTTCTGTCGTCGCCGCGTTAGAACTTTCCTCACCGGAAAACCAGATTTAGCGCCCCCGACGCTACTGACAAGAAAGGGGCGGATGGCCCTCCTGCTTCTCTCTGTCGGAGGCTCCCAGAGACAGGAGAGCAGAAGCAGTAATCCTCTAGGACACATTCCCGAGTGAAGGGTCTCCTTGTGGGGAGCTCTTTCAGCCCTGGCTTGCTTACTCTTCTCATTTTCAGTTTAGAAAGGAAGTGGAAATTAGGTCGAAGCAATTCAATAACATTGCAAAACTCGCGGGGTTATAAATAGCCTCTTGCTTAGCCGCGCAGCAGTGCTCCAGAGTTCAACGACAGCCAGGATGAGGGAGCTGCAGTTCACATCCAGGCCCAGGGGGGCCCCTGAGAAGTAGGAACAGCTCTTCCAGATGAAACAACTCGGGGCCCTCACCTCCCATCCCCTTTCAAGTGTTACAGATGTAAAGCCGACTTGGAAAACTCAAACAAGCCACAGAACGGGGGAGAGGCGCACATTGATCTGAGGAAGATAATTCTGTTTCACACGGGAGAATGAAAGCTCTGGGTTTTCAAAGGCAAAGCTGGGGAAACAAGAAAAATAGTAGCACCGTCTCCAGTGGAGCATTCCCTAGGTGGCTTCCGGAAGGTGGGTTTATAAAGTCAACACCCTTACAAAGGGCCCCTGGGGAGCTGTATCAGTCATCAGTCAGGCAGTGCCGGCTCCAAAGAACTGGATTCCCAGGGCGGGGGCAGCACAGCCCGTCTGCAGAGAGAGGAGGCCGTGGAGGGTCCCTTCCCACCAGTAAGGAATTCAGAATGAAGATGCAGGTCTCCAGCTCCCCCTCCTCCCCCTGATCTTTTCAGGATAAGGACTGACAGGTGCTTTTTTGGTCTCTTCTTTTGCCTTTGAATGGGTGGGGGCTGTGGGGGTGAGCATGGCTTACGTTTTCTGCGACAGAGTCCGCCACACCAGGAAGGGAGCGGGAGGCCACACCCTCTTTCTAATCAAAACCACAATCTCACTTGAGGCTTCTCCTTTTGAAATCTTCTCATCTGAGAAGTGACTCAACTTCCCTTAGTTTGGGCCACTGAATGAGGATGAGCTCTGAGGTGCAGAAGCGGGGAGTGGGGTTGGCAGAGGTTCAAATTCTGCCATGCACCACTCACTGCTAGAAACACAGAAGGACCGGCATGCCAATGGCAGCTGACTTTTTTTTTAAGTTTGTTTATTTGAAGGGGGGGGCAAGCAGGGGAAGAGCAGAGAGAGAGAAAGAGGGAGGGAGGGGGAGGGAGGGAGAGAGAGAGAGAGAGAGAGAAGCCCAAGCAGGCTCAGCACTGTCCGCACAAAGCCCGATGCAGGGCTCGATCTCATGAACGTGAGATCATGACCTGAGCCGAAATCAAGAGCTGGCCGGATGCTTAACTGACTGAACCACGCAGGCGCCCCTGGTTTTTCTTTCAATAGAAATTTGCGGGACACCAGACTCACCTGAAAGTCACTAACGTGGAGCCGAAATGCAGTGAGGAAGGTATGGGAACTGGGTAACCGGGCTCTTCTCCCTAACACCTACCCCGAGGATCACGTGGGTCCCCTCTGACCCTGCACAGAAAGCCTTTGCGGCGCGGTGCTCCTGTACCTACAGAGCAGGGTTTAAACTCTGAGCAGAGCATCTGGCTTCCTCCAGCCCCACGTGGCTCTTCAGGCTGGAACTGTCATCACACAGTCATCACATGGTCATCACGCGAGTGCATCACACCAGACATCCTGTCCCCTCCGACAGCACGCTCTTCTGAGTCTGTGTCCTCCCTTGAGCCATTATTCCCTCCACCTTGTACAACCAGCAATCTTCTGTTCATCCTTCGAGGCCCAGCTCACCTATCACTCCTCTGTGTGGCTTTCCTGGCCTTCTCCGCTCAGGCCGAACTCAGCGCGTCCCCACCTGCGTTCCCGCTTTTTCGCACAACCCGTCACAGTCCCGCGGGCCGGCCATTCTCTCTGTGCGGCCTCTTCCCTCGTGACCCAAGCGTGAGTGGCACCTCGGCAGCATCACATTACGGGGGAGCCTGCGACACAGCCAGTCACCTGCTCAGTCAGAATCTGCCTTCTAACTAGACCCCCGGGTGGTTCATGTGCACGTTCAAGTCTGAGAAGCAGACTCCAGGCTTGTGTTTCTCAACCCTGTGCGCCAGCGATGCCCACCGCATGCCACCGACGCCCCCGCCCCACCCAGGTGACCCTGCCGAGGCCAGGGCTGTTAGCCACCCGAGAGCAGGACAGATCCGCCCGCGTCGACTCCCCAGACTCCTCTTCCCTGAAGTTTTCGGCAGAAGGCCCAGCACGCTGCCGGGCCTGCAGAATTCCACACTGAAAGTACTGCCCAGGATGCCCCGTCCAGGATGCCCGAGACCTGACTGCCTTTGAAAAGAGAATAAAAACACTACTGACAGTGGACTGTTCATGGCCTGGAACTGCACAAATCCCTAACTACAATAATCAATGGATTTAGAAGGGTCAGTGTTGACAGGCCATGTGCCTCAGTTTCTGGAAGTGAAACAAGACACCGCGGTGGAAGATACGTACGAACTTCAAGACACTGTTCCCCCTCCGTAGAGACCACTGTGGTTGCAACAGGGCAGCAGCTCACGCAGGGAGGGGGTGTGGCGAGCTGGGAAGAGTCCGGGGTTATGGCTGAAACCCCCGAGCTGTGGGCCTGACACCTTCAACACCCTCCCGAACAACACAGCATTGTCCACGCTGTAAAATCAGGCCAAGCCCTCTCATTTTATAAATAGGAGAGCGGAGGCCCAGAGACGCTGGCAAGGCCACACTACCAGCTGGGGACAAAAGAAGGTCTTGACCCCCCATGTCCAGGTTAGTTTCCCCGTCTGCAGGAGACCTGACTGCCCGGACTGGCCACAGGCACAGGCCTCTCTGGGCCTCTTGTCCTGCTCTACGTGAGGGGGTTAGACTAGATGTCTTTGAGGTCTCCTCCCACCTTGACCTTGTAGGGAGGTGGTGTCACTTAGCGGTCAGGAGCTTGCGTTCTGGACTGGGACAGACTTGGGTTTGGATCCAGCTCTAACAGTTTCTGTATCTGTAAAAAGGGGATTCAAATCAGCCCTACTCTATATAGTGGGTGTGGATATTAAGCGTAACATCTGACAGGAGTCAGCAGAATTCCGACTGTGTGAACTTGAAGACGTGACAAAAACGCTGTAACCGCAGTCCCCAGCATAAAACAGCCCTTCCCGCCGGGCTGTTGGAGATTAACGACAAGATGATAACGTATGTGAAGGCGATCGAGGAGGAAAATCAATACAAAAGGCAAAGCCCTGCTGCCGGCGATGTTCTATCATCATCATTATTATTAAGACTACTGTTATTGCTTTCTTCTAGAAGAAGTACCTTGGAGAGTTGTTTCGTCAGCTCCAGAGCAGTGGCCGATACAAGGCCTGGCACATAACGGTGCCCAGCGAACCGTTCCTGGTAACTCACACTAAACCAGCGTGTCCAGTGGGGTGACAGATTCAAATGCCTTAATCAGCTGGGCAGACAAGAAAACAAGCCAGGCAGCATCTATGCAGGCACTGGGGCCGGCTGCAGAGCACCCACCCCACTTAGGAACTCGAAGTCAACACTCTGAAACACAAAACAGCCTGGCCTCGCAGCAACGTTTCAGGCTCTGCACACCCCTGATTCTCGTTCCTCGCTGCAGCACACGGCCTTCGGGCACAGCATCTAATCGCCCTGGGGTCCGGTCTCGTCTTTCCGCCGTGGGCATCCTGAAGACGAAGGCTATGATTCCTCCTGCCCTAGAGCAGTGCTGGCCTCACAAAAAGGGGAAGCTCACTCAGTGAGCAACTGTGGCACGGAACAGCCACACTGTTAACTTGAGCATGGTGTCCCAGCACCTCTGAGATGTTGCAGGGTGCGTATATTTTCCACCCAGCTCCTGGGACCCGGCCGAGGTGGCGTAGACGGTGCTGAGGTACAGTGACAAGGTTGAAGAAGGACTTGCCTTGCACGCTTCTCCTCCAACTGCATCTAAGATGCTTGTCCCTGGGCCACCTGGACATTACTCTGCCTGAAACCAGACGGAACAGGCAATATATCCACAAGGTGCCACTGTTTTCAAGTTTACTCCCCACTCCCTGCACCCCTGAGTTTGCAGGGCACCTCCTACAGACAGCACAGGGCATAGAAAGACCAGACTCCAGATGAACAGATGGGGTCCTGGTCCTAATCTTCCCTCCTCCACTCACAAACTCTAGGATGATCACCAGCAGGCAATGTAACTTTTAGAAGCTGCACTATTTTTGGGGCGCCTGGGTGGCTTAGTCGGTTAAGCGTCCGACTTTTGCTTAGGTCATGATCTCACCGTTCGTGGGTTCGAGCCCCGCGTCAGGCTCTGTGCTGACTGCCAGCTCAGAGCCTGGAGCCTGTTTCAGGGTCTGTGACTACCTCTTTCTCTGAGCCTCCCCTGCTCACGCTGTCTCTCTCTCTCTCTCTCTCTCCTAGAAATAAATAAAACATTAAAAAAAAAATTTTAGAAGCTGCACTATTTTTGTTAGTAAAATGCAGATAATAATTACCTCCAAAGACCGTAAAGGGGATTAAATGCCACAAGGTATACAAAGTTTCTAGAAGTGGACAGCCCAATATGGCAGCTACTAACCTGTGTACTGTGTGGTCACTGTGCCCTGGAAATGTGGTTACCACAAACTGAAATGGACTGACCATGCGGCAGAAAACACACCAGATTTCAAAGACTCAGTACACCCACAAAAATGTGAACTGTTTCATTAATAGTGTTTTTATATTGGTTATATGTCAAAATAATATTATTTTGGAATATAGTCACTAAAATGTGTTCCAGAAATTAATTTCACCTGTTTCTTTTTACTAATTTTTTTTAATGTGGCTACTATAAAAGTTAAATTACATATAGTGCATTATATTTTTTCTTTTGTATTATTATTTTTAATGTTCATTTATTTTTGAGAGAGAAAGAGAGAGAGAAAGAGAGAGACAGAACGTGAGTAGGGGAGGGGCAGCGAGAGAGGGAGACTCATAATCTGAAGCAGGCTCCAGGCTCTGAGCTGTCAGCACAGAGCCCGAACCATGAGATCATAACTTGAGCTGACGTCAGACACAACTGACTGAGCCACCCAGACACCCCTTTTTAAAAAAAATTTTTAAGGGGCGCCTGGGTGGCTTAGTCGGGTAAGCGCCCGACTTTCGCTTAGGTCATGATCTCACGTTTCGTGGGTTCAAGCCCCGCGTCGGGCTCTATGCTGACTGCGAGCTCAGAGCCTAGAGCTTGTTTCAGAGTCTGTGTCTCCCTCTCTCTCTGACCCTCCTCTGTTCATGCTGTCTCTCTCTATCCTAGAAATAAATAAAAATATTAAAAAAAAATTTTTTTTTAATGTTTATTTTCTGGAGAGAGAGACAGACAGACAGATAAAATGCAAGTAGGGGAGGGGCAGCGAGAGGGAGACTCATAATCTGTAGCAGGCTCCAGGCTCTGAGCTGTCAGCACAGAGACTGAGGTGGGGCTCGAACTCACAAACCTCGAGATCATGAACGGAGCCAAAGTCGAAAGCTTAACCGACTGAGCCACTGAGGTGTCCTATTGCATTAGATTTCTTTTGGATGTTGAACACTGCCCTAGCATAGAGCACACAGAAAGCGTTGCAGTGTTGGGTTCCTTCTTCCACTGGCAGGCCATCAGGGACCATGATTCACACCCTTCCCTCCTGTCAAAGCCAAGTCCTCCATTCCCTTATTTAATAAATATTTACAGTGCCTGGTCCTTCGTGGAAGACACTGGAGATACATGGAGCAAAACCAGACACTGTCTTCTGGGCCTTATTATCCGATGGGGTGGACAGACATTAATACTTTCATAAAAGTAAAACTGCAACTGTTCAAGTGTCTTGAAGCAGAAGTGCACAGGGTGACAAAAGTGGGGGAATTCACGAGGAGGAGGAGGAGTCAGAGCCCAGGGATGCCTCCGAGGAAGTGATACTTGAGTGCAGATTTGGAGGACCAAGATGAGTTTACTGGAGTAAGCCAGGCCAAGAAGAGAAGCCCAGGCAGAAAGAAGACTAAGTACAAAGACGCCCCCCCCCCCGCCCCCCAGGGGGTTGGTAATGTAGAAGGAATAGAAGAATGATAGTGAAGAGTATTGAACAGGAGGGAGAGGTCGGAAGGGCCAGATCTCCAGGGCTTGGGTGAGGACCTGGGGCCCATCCTGCAAGAGGTGGGCAGCTGGCCAGTTTTAGCAGCGGTGTCCTGATCTGATGTGCATTTCCCAACATCCCACTGGCCACGGTGCGAGGCCCACAGCAGAGCAGCCAGAGCGCGCGGGGACACATCAGGTACGACAATGCAACAGTTCAGGTAGGAGGCGACAGACGCCTGAACAGAGGGAGAGCGGCGGTGATGAGTAGGTGGGCCGGGGGCTACAGAGCCGGCCGGCTCCACGGGGCCGGGTGACCAGCAGGGTGGGCTTCGGAGGCGGCGATGTCAAGAGAGACTCCAGGACCGCAGACGAGGCCACCCAGCCCCAAACACTCCCCCGGCGCCCAGGAGCGCTCTCCCATCCCGGCCCTCCCCCATCTGCTCGCCGCGCCCGCAAGCTCCATCCTCCCACCCTCCTCCTCCCTCCGCTCCTCAAGGCCCGGTCCTCCTTCCCCGTCACCCGACGCCCCTCCGGATCGCAAATCCGCGTCCCTGCGGGCCGGTGGCCCGACTGGGCCGCGACCCCTTGCGGAACCTGCGCGGTGCAGCCCGGGCCCGCCCTCCAGCCCCTCAGCTCCTCGGTCCCCGAGGCGGATGCAGGCCGCAGCCTCCGGCCCCCTTCCCGGCCCAGCCTCTCCTCCCCGCGGCCCTCCNCTCGCCTCCGCGGCTCCCCCAGCCTCCGCCCGCCCTGCCTGCCCGGGACCCCGCCCCCGCAAGCCAACCCGGGCTCTCATTGCTCCGCTCCGCCGTCACGCCGAACTCTCTTTCTTTAATTGGGTTGCTTGCCTGTCACTCAAGGCGGGGCGGGCCCAGCTGCCAGGGGAAGCTCAGGCTGTCCCCGCCCCACTAGCGGAGGCCCCTTAAAGAAACAGGCTTTCTTTCTCCCCACCCTCACCACCCACCCCGGTGGCCGGTGGCCGTGGGGTCAGGAGGAACGCGATTCCTCAGCTGATCCAAGAGGTGGCATTTTCTCCCCCAAACTTTTCTTCTGGCACAGCCTGAGAGTAAAGGAAAAGGCTTTAGCTCCTTGGGAGATTTTGAGGGCTGAGCTGTCCTCTGGTGGCACTCAGTCCCATGCCCAGCGGGCATGTAATGCACACTCAACGGTGGAGATAACTGAGTGGGAGGTGACAGTCGTGTCAGAGGCTGTGAGAAGCCGTAGCTGCTCACCACCGAGATGGAGCTAATTATACCGGCACCCGGGGCTGGCCGTGGGCGCTGAGCACAGGCAAAGGGGTACAGCTCTGCTGTACGATCAGTGGGGACCCGTGGGAGGTGGCATTTGTCACCGCACCTGCGGATCAGACCAAGGCCAGGCATGAAGCCAAGGCCTCACTGGGCTATCTCCCTTTGTAATCACAGCAACCCTGATGTAAGGTATTATGCTGATCCCTTTGTTTCAGATGAGAAAACTGAGGTTTCCAGAGAGCCAGAGATCATACAGCTAGCTAGTGACCGGGGGAACAAGACACCAGACTGGGCTGGTTTGATTCTAAAGCTTATGGTTTAACCATTTTGTCTCACAGACCCTTATAACAATTCTGAGAAGTAGGCATTTTGTTGTCCATTTCACAGATGCTCGGCAGAGACCAAATAATGAAATTGATACTACTCAGAAAGTCTGAAATAGTGACTACCATTTATATGCCACCTGACCATCTGCAAAGCAGTTTTACATAATCTGATCGTGGAAACAGCTTGGAACTGAAGGTAACTTTTGTTAGTCTGATTTTACCAGTGAATAAACTGGTGCTCAGGGGAGTTGAAACTTGGTGCTAGCTAACATCAATACAGCCCCCCTGCAGAGATCCTCCTGGAACTTTCCACAAAGGTCCAGATAGTAAATACTCGGCCATATGGTCTCTCTGACCACAACTCAACTTTTCTAGATGGTGGCCTGTGGCTGTAGTCTGCCCCTCCCTGGTCTGCATCATTTTGCTGGATATCAGAGCCTTTTACAGACCATTGCTTTGTGGGATCCTCACCCCAACTTTGTTATTATTCATACTGTTATTGTTTATTGTTATTGTTGTTGATGATACATCTCCATCATTTCACAAAGGAGGATCTAAGGTGTGGCGTGGTTAAGGGTTTGCCTGAGGGCGACGCAGGAGCTAGAAGTGGATCCAGCTTTCCTCACCTCGAATCCCATCCTGTCTACCACACTGCACTGTGAGATTCCATGCCTTGACCTTGTGATGCTGAGGAGTCCATGGTGAGATTCCATGAGGGTTCAAGCTGGGTAGAAGACCTCCTTCCTGCCCCACGGCAAGGTGGCGAGCCGTGTTTACCTTCTCTTTCTTGAGCTCTGCGGGAAGGTAATCCCTACAGTTCTCCTCCTGAGGAACAATCTCCTATGCCTCCCTGCCTTCCTCATTTATCCCAGTCCCTGAATACCTCTCCCTCCCTGAGCCCGCATGGCGCTTACAACCAGCACCCTTGACTATCACGGAGAAACAGGCTCCGTGTGGGCAGTGACTGTCGTGGCTGACCAGCTGTCCTTCCAAGCCCTTCTCCCTTCTGCAGGACCGCGGCTGCCCAGCGATGCTTCACCGCCTACCCCCACTTGCAGTTAAGAACAGCTGAGTAACCAAGCTCTTGTCAACGGAAGTGATGTATGAAACTTCAAGCAAGGCCTTTACTCGGTAGGCCTGCATCCTCCCTGCTCTTTGTCCTCACCAGCTGGACCCAGCCTTGACCTTGTCATGATGATGATGTGCTGGGGGATGACAGCGCCACAACACCGAAGGTGCCAGCGTCCCCAGAGGGGCACGCGGAGCAGAAAGCCACCTGAATACTTCCGGTCACTTCATACTCTGATGTAAAAGTGAATTAATCTTTGTTTTCTAGGCCATTAACTTCTGGGAGGGGTGAGAAGGGGGGAGAGGGGCATCTTTTAGAGTGAGCCCTGCACTTACATGGTCTAAAGGTGCCATCTCCTTAATCTCGTGCCCTGGTGCCTCACTTGCCTTGCCCTAGTTCTGGCCCTGCTCAGGAACATGTGTCCAAGGAACAGGTCACTCATTTTAGCTTTATACTACTTTGTCCTTCTTTCCTGATATGCCAGTGCAGGTTTAACTGCAAGTTTCAGGAGCCACTTCTGGCTAACTTCAGCAGAGAAGAAGTTTATTGGCAGGCTGGGGGAAACTCACAGGAGTGACAGGAAGCTGAGAGCCAGGCAAGGAAAAGACAGAGACTGGAGATGCTGTAAGTGTTGAGTTAGTCAAAATGCATTAGCTCCGTGCTCCCCCCCACCCTTAATAGAACAGACCTTTGATCAGAATCAAAGTCCCTGAGGGACGCCTGGCTGGCTCAGTCAGTGAAGTATCTGATGTCGGCTCAGGTCATGATCTCATGGTTCGTGGGTTCGAGCCCCACGTCGGGCTCTATGCTGACGGCTCAGAGCCTGGAGCCTGCTTTGAATTCTGTGTCTCCCTCTCTGTCTGCCCCTCCACCCCCTCAAAAATAAGTAAAACATTTTAAGAATTAAAAAAAAAAAAGAATCAAAGCCTCTGGAGCAAGAGTCTGGTTGGCTGAGCTCAGGTAATGTGTCCTCTCCCTTCAGCTAAGGAGGTCAGGCTCCCTGACTGAGAGTCCCATCAAGACCGTAAACAAGGGAAGAATTCCACATTCCTCCACCTCTACCCCAGCTGCAGCCCCGGGTGCAGCTGAGGTGCCCTGATTGCAGGATGGGATCAAGTAGGGGAAGAGCCTGAAGCTGAATGTCACAATGACAGAAACCCGACCCATAACTGGCACATGGTAGAACATTCTAGTTACAACCCCTGCGCCTTGTCAATCATACAGAGCAATCTGTTACTTACCAGCTGGGTGTTCTTGTGTAAATTACTAGATCTCCGTGAGCCTCGGTCTCCTCATCTGTACAATGGGGATAATAACAGCAGTGTCTGTAATAGGCGGTCCTGAGAATTAAATGATATGCGGTAAATGAACAATGCTTGGCACAGTGCCTGACATACTAAGTGCTCATTAAATTGTAGGTAGTTTTTAAAAAATTTTTTAAGTTTACTTATTTTGAGCAAGAGAGAGAGAGAGCAAGAGAGAGAGAGAGAATCCCAAGCAGGGAGGGGCTTGACCCCACAAACTACAAGATCATGACCTGAGCTGAAACCAAGAGTCGCACCCTTAACCAGCTGAGCCACCCTGACTCTCCAAATTGTAGGTAGTTTTAAAAACTGTAGTAGGCCTTCGATACATAGTTATTGTGTGAATGAATTATCGATCATGTTTTCAGTTCTTCTGAAACCATGTCTGAAACCAGACGGTATCGAAATACCCTTCCCAGCTCTCTGATCCACACACCTTCCACATTCCGATAGTCTGGCATCCCCTCTGCCACAGCGCTTCCCAGCTTTGAGCTCTGGTCTCCACTACAATGAGTCCCCGTGTTCATGCTCCCCTCCCGTACTCCCTTCTCTCTCCATCGACTCACCTGGAAAATCCCGACTCTGCTTAAACAAGGCTCATCACCAGTTCCTCATTCCTCGCCTGTGCCCCCAGCAATTGACGAGGCCAGAGAGAAATGCAGACCCTTTGTGGCCCGAGTGGGTCCGTCTGCCCTGCTGTGGGGCAACCACACAGCCCTGTATTTCCATGGCCTGTCGGTTCCCCTCCCCCACAGGCTCTCTCTCTGTCTTCAGACTTGTCTCTCTAACAAAACAAAACAAAAAAGAAGGAAAGAAACAATAAGAAAACTCTTATTTTCTCACCGGCAAATCCACCAGCCTATCTGCCTGCGTCCCAGAGAGCCCCGCCTTCTGTCCTGTTACCATGAAGTCACCTTCTCTGACCCCCACAAGGGCTACCCTGCAGGTGTCCCTAGGGGGTGACTCTTGTCACTCAGGTTTTGCTTCTGCAGGCATCCCGTCATGTCCCCAGAACCACTGGTGTCCCGTCACGCCCCCCAGCATCTGCCTAAGCTGTAAGATGACCCATCTTTAGAATGGCGGGGGCTTCACCACGGTCTACAGAACCCCAGATAATCTGTCATTTGGCTACTTTGACTTAATCTATGTCCAGTCTCCCTGTACTCACCCAGCTGCAGTCTTACAGCCTGATTGCCCATTCCTTGAACACACAGTTTCCTCTCACCTCTGTGCTTTTGCATGTGCTGTTCCCTCTCCTGGAGTGCTCTTCCCTCCGATCATCACATGCTTACTTCACTTTATCCAGGTCTGCTCTAAAACCTCCTCAGAGCTTCCCTGACCCCTCCCCTCCCAACCCCACTCTGCTCCCTTAACCTGCTCTAATTTCCTTCAAGGTACTCAGCATCACTACTTTCGTGTTGTCTGGCCTCTGCATTAGTCCTAAGTTCCATGGCGGGAATGTTGACCGCCTTGTCCCTAGCTGTATCCCCAGCGCCTAGAGCTTATCTGGCACACAATACGCGGTCAATATTTTATTTATTGCAGCACGGAATAAACAAAGAAAAACAAACCATGGGCAAATGGAGGATCTCTACGAATTTGGCTCATGTTCTATTTGAATCTTCCTAAACATTCATAAGCCAAGCATAGCCCTTTATATAAATTATTGTTGAAATACAATCCCTGCAACCACACTGGAAAGATTTCTGATAGGGTGGCTCATAAGGGTCAAAACCTACGTTTATCTGCTTAAAGAAAGAGAGCCAGTATTTGCTGTGGGTCTATGTCTTGTGTTGGGGATTATTATAACATGATCTCATTCAAAGTTACCAATTTCTGCGGAGTATCAGAGTGCCCCTTTTACAGATGAGGAAGACTAAGATTTAGCGGTGCAAAGAAACTTGCTAAGGCCACACAGCTCCTTTGGTACCTAAGTCAGTCAGACTTCAAAGTCCAAGTCCTTCTCTTTATACTAATCCCTGAGGACGATATAGTATGTGGGCATTTCATTCTTTAATTTGCTCTATTTTTCAAATAATTATGAAGCCTGGATACATATGAGATAAGTTCTGTATAGTATTTATCTCATTTGCTCCTCACATTCCTATGAGGTACATATATTGCTGCCTCTATTCTACAAAGGAGGAAGCTGAGGCACAGAGCGGTGGGGATATTGGCCCAGGGTTGTTTGATGAAGTAGTGAAGTCAACATTCAAATCCATTCTGTCTAATTTCAAGTCCTGAGTCTTTTCTGCAGCATTGTGCTCTCTCTCTTAAGACAACTCTCTGCCTCAGATAGGAAGAGAAGAAAAATGACTAACGCAGACGAATAAAGCATCATTACGAAAATTCATGGTGACTTGGTTTTTTAAGTGGGAAGCAAAGGGCAAGAGGCAGACAGCCAGTCTAGCATCGGCTCCGGCAGGTTGGGGGTTCACATAACTCACGATAATTTAATTTGCAAAGATCATTCTTCCAGGAACTGGGGCTTATCGTGTATTTTTTGCGAGGGCAAGTGAAGAGACTGGAGGGTATCTTGGAGATTGGGGTGAGCAGTCAGGTGACCGCCCCACCAGGAGAGTGCAGCAGCCTCTTGTGTGAGGCCAGCCCCCCCTGCTGGTGTAGGAGGTCATGTTCAACATCTACAGCTCTGTGTGTGTGTGTGTGTGTGTGTGTGTGTGTGTGTGTCAGGGCAGGAGGTCATTGGGAAGCATATTCAATGAGATTTGAGAAATGTCTAGCACACCCAGTATATAAAAATAATAGCTACCACTTACCAATATAACAGAGTAGTGGGCAGGCACTGTTTTATAGATTTCACATTAATTTTATTTACTCCTGGGACTTTACATACTACATCTAATTGAACTCTCACCCCTATCCTCTGAAGTAGAAATTATTATTTTCACTTCCATTTTTCACGAGAGAAGCCTGTAGCGCAGGGTGGCTAAGTCATTTATAATATGGCTATTACGTGGCGGATCTGGGGCTTGAACAGTAGACTCAAAGCTTCATGCCCATGCTCTGGAAACCACTCGCTGGCCATTCTTTATGTCTGGGGCACCCCCTGGCAAGTCCCCTTGTAAAGACCCTTACTCAGGAATTTCCATGTCTGGATTTCCTGTACTTATGCTATTAAATTTGATTTTCTCCTGCTAATCTGCCTTATATTAATTTGATTCTAAGTCCAGCCAGAAGGACTTTTTTTTAAAATTTTATTTCTAGGAGAGAGAGAGAGAGAGAGAGAGAGAGAGACAGCGTGAGCAGGGGAGGGTCAGAGAGAGAGGGAGTGACAGACTCTGAAACAGGCTCCAGGCTCTGAGCTGGCAGTCAGCACAGAGCCCGACGCGGGGCTCAAACCCACGAACCACGAGATCGTGACCCAAGCGAAAGTCGGACGCTTAACCGACTAAGCAACCCAGGCACCCCAGCCAGAAGGACTTTGAAAGGCAGGGGAAATTCCTCCTCCCGAACAGTTGGTATAGTCAGCAGGATACTTTAACTCAATGGACACTGATGAGGGAGCATTAGGCGAGCTGAGACCCCACAAACCCCCTCCTCCCCTCGGGTGGGATACCTGTGGCATTGCCCAGGCACTGCTTGCTCCCCTAGAGCTAAGAAAAGGAGAAAGCAAATGGTTAACTGATGGAGAGATCACAGTCCTGCAGGACATGGGTCTTCATCAGTTTACAAATGTCTTAGTAAATCACAAGAAAAAGAATCTTATCAATAACCTAACCTCCAGAAACCCATAGACTCAGTTTCTTGGAGCCCTAACATCATCCTCCCCTCCATAGTGATGTGGGGAACAAAGGCAAGAAGGAAATGTAAATAAGCCTAAATCTCTTTATAACCTGCAGCCCATTGACAAATACTTGAGGCAAGTACAAGAGTATAACACTTCTCCAGGAAACTCCCTACTGTCTTAATGTTAATAACTGGCTGGAGGGAAAAACAACCTTAGCTTGACAATAGCTAGGCCTCCGGTATCCTTTGAGTCCTCTTTAGCCTAGAAAGTCCTTTTGGAAACCTCCATTTTGTCTTTACCTCCTCCAACTCCACAGCATATAACTGGTCACACTTCTTACAACCCCAGTGAAGCTCTTTCTGCCCACGGGTCCTGTCCCTGTGCTTTAATAAAATCACCTTTTTTGCACCAAAGAGGTCTCAAGAGTTCTTTCTTAGCTGTCGGCTCCAGACCCCACCCCTACCCCCCCAACGCTCTGATTCATATACAGACAATCTTCAAGCCTGTTGCTGTGTGGGCCATTCACAGATCACCAGAGACCTTTGAACCACAAACCAGGAAAATCTGTTGGAATGCCAGGGCCTCCTCTCACTCTCTCTGAAGATGCTTCGAGCTCGACCTCTAGGAAGCTCCACTGGCTATCCTGAGAACCCCAAATGGATTTATATTTTGACTTAATCATTAACCATTGGTTTTCTTTTGTTTCCATAGAAATGCCTCTTGTTTAATATCTGATTTCTTGAACCAGGAGCCCAACTTTGAAAACACATTTGCTTCACTACCTCCTGAAATGAGTTTAACTGAACTGACCTATTTGTCAGGAGTAAGACTGGTTCCATGAGACCATGGAGAACATGGTTCCATGAGAACAATTTACCAGATCAATTTTTAATGCATGAAATTTCAAGGAAGTTTTAGAGGAGGGAACTGTGGGGGCCAAGGGCAGGCTGCCCCAAGATGGACCACTTTGGCAGGGACATTATTTTGAGTTAAAAGCAATCCAAACTGAGCGGATTCAGAGAAAGCTCTTTACCTCCCCCTGCAAGTGCCTGCTTTACCAGGAAGAGAGCTATTAACAGAGATTCAGAGATTTGTCTTGGCTCAAGGAACTTCTCTGCACAATAAGGCAACATTTGTTTTCCAAACATCTCTATTCACCTTCCTGCTAAAGGTCTTTCTCCCCTTGGGATCCTCAGACCCCTACGCCTCTCCTTAGCTCATATGTATAAGTATCATGTTGCCTGGATGTCTTTAGAATTTCCAAGTCTGTGTGGATCCCCCACAGATTAGATTTTCTCCTGTTTTAAAAAAAGAACCTTACTCAGAGCAGACTCACAGCAATGGCTCAATAATTTCTTAGAAAATGGTAGGCATCCTAGGATTTCGTGGTGAGTCTGCTCCTTCTGGAACCAAGTGGAGGCGGTTGGGGGAAGTTGTAGATTCTTCTGGGTGACTGGTCTTGCAACTGCTCCATCTGTCTGGATGGGAGATAAGCCCCCAGCCAGTGATAAGCATGGCTCTTTGGATCCTCTTGCCTAGCATCTTGGTTACGGCAGAAGCAGAGAGAATGCTAAACAATAGATGTAAAGTATTTAGCAGCCATTGGGGAATGAGTTCAGCACTGACAGATCTGGACAGCTCCTGGAGAAGCTTCCCTAGGGGAATTTCTCGGCCTCTACTTCCTGTGTCCAGGAGTTATTGGAATGTGGGGAAGTGAAGAGGTTAGTGGTGGAGGGGAGAGGTCAGGGCTGCAGGCCACCCACGGGGCTGAGGCAGCTACTATTTACCAACAACTATGGAATAATTTCACTACTTTAACAACAGGTCTGGCTATACCGGCTGAATATCGTCATCTTTACTGTGGGTTCGGAGGCAATTGGCCTGACCTCTCTGAAATTCCTTATCTTCATAGGGACAATAGAAACTGACTCATGGGGCTGGTGAGGGACTTACACGGGGTAAAATAAGTTAAGTTCCAGCTTCTAGCTCACAGTAGGCATTCAGTCAATGGGGGTTGTTTGTGTGTGTGTGTGTGTGTGTGTGTGTGTGTAAGATTGGGGTGGTCCTGTTGACCAGAGTCCCTCTGTCACACTGTCCCTTGCCTTCACCCCTCCGCCTTTGACTGTAAGCCTGCTGCTAGAGCTCGGAGCCCCAGGAGGTATGGGGGTTCCTTTCCTGGTCAGTATTTCCTTTGCTCCAATAGACTCTGTCACAAGTTTTATTGAACTGACCTGGTTCGTCCAGCGCAGCTATTGAGAAACTGAGGCAGCTGTCGTAGAAGAAACAAAGGGCCCACTCTTGCCAGTGGGCCTGACCTTGGAGCTCTGGGCCCGGGAGGAAACTGTGGAGAGGCTCCTATCTGCTGTAGGAAGACTTCCCCACCTGAGAATTCATCTGTGTTCTCCACATATGTTTGCTGAGTGCTCAGTGCATGCCGGCCGCTGGTTCCGTGTGCCGAGCCAGAGCGTGGTGCCCGTCCCCAGAGCGTTCACAGCCCCACAGCGGGGACAGCAAACAGATAAAGTCTGTTCTACACTGTGGTGCATGTGATAGGAGAATGCTTAGGTTCACTTCCCTGCCTTCCAACAGGTGGGTTACATACCTGGTTACAGAAGTCCTCTCTGAGGAGGTGATAACTGCATGGAGACTTCACAAACGAACACGAGGTTTCCAGGTGAAGGGTGAAAGGTGGAGGGTAAAAGGCTGAATGTTCCAGGTGGAAGGAACAGCATGATGTGGGAAGACCTGGAAGTAGGGAAGATCCTGACTTGAACTGGGTGGTTGTATTATCAAAGCAAAGGGAAGAGGAGGGTAGAGAGAAGCCAGCTAATGCAGGCCTGTCACCTCTGCTGTGAAGAGTCTAGGTTTTGTTCGATGCGCAATGGGAATGTATTCGAGGCTTGTAAGCAGGGTAATAGCACTGTCTGATTTGACTTTTTTCAAACAAAACATCTTACGTATTTATGACCAAACCAACCTACTGCTGCAAAAGCATAGTAACCGAGAAAAATAATCTCCCATATACAACATGTCTATTGGGGGCGCCTGGGTGACCTGGCGGGTTAAGCACCCACCTCTGGATTTCGACTCAGGTCACGATCTCATGGTATGTAAGATCGAGCCCCAGGTCAGGCTCTGCTCTGACAGTGCAGAACCTGATTGAGATTCTCTCTCCCCCTGTCTCTCTGCCCCTCCTTCTGCCTCTCTCTCTCTCTCTGTCAAAATAAATAAATAAACATTAAAAACCACATCTATTGTTTGGGAAGCAGTGATGTTTACAGAGCAGTGGGATCGAAGCACGTGACCTCTGTGCAGCATAAATACGCGTGCCGTCTCATGTGCGGTCCTTTACAGGTCCAGCCTCGTTCTCCTCCAGTGCCCTCTCTCGGAGTTGAACCTGACTTTCTTACCAGTTTGCATCCAAATCCACTGGGGAATGGGACCATTCTGCTTTTGTTTCTTGGTCAGGAATTGCTCGACCCTGAATATCTTGTGAGAAGACATGGCAAGGGACAGTGAACCGCACACCCCATGAGGGCAAAGTGAAGGAGAGAGGTGATTTGAATTTTGAAGAAAGATCCCATCGGTCCCTGTGATCAAGACGAAAGAGGGCTGTAACTATTACAAAGTCTGCACATGCCTAGGAAAAGAGTGATGTTTTCCTATGGCCCTAGCAACACGTCACCACCGGAGCTGGTCTTCAACTTGCCCCCTAGGTCAATGGCAACTCATCTCACCAATCTGGCCTCTGATTTATCTTATGTGGTCATCAGAGGGCAGCCCTGTTTCTAAGATTTGGGGAAATCACATCATTGTGGCCTCCTGTACTTCTTTCTAATTGCTCCCTGTCTGGAGGGGGGGCAGAGGCATAGGCAGCTAGCTAACTACCTGCAGAGTGTGATGCTTTAGGGGAATGGAGGCTCAGAGGAAGTGGGAGAATGTGGTGGAGTTCAGCCTGAATGGTTCTGATCCTCAGAAGGGACCATACTCATTGGTCCTGACATCAAAGGCCAAGTGATGAGTAGAATTCCAGCAGAATTGACAAAAGAGCCACTGTCAGACCCATTTTACAGAAGAATAAACTAAGGCTCAGAGAGTCCATTTCTTGAGTCAGAAAGAACTCTGACTGCCTCGCACAGATTCCTAAACTGCTGCCTTGTGGACCACCGCTTGTACTTTTTTCAGGTTTATCATCCCGTGAAACTGGGATAATGACATCTGCCTTTCAGGGTGGTGGTGAGGGTTAGCTGGCTTCATACATTAAATGAAAACATAGAGCCATTTTGGGAGACAGATTCTGGACACATTCTCACTCCCACTCACCAGGCTTGCAGCTTACAGTTCAAATTCATGCCTCGGCAAAGTTAGGAAGCAGTCCATGCCCCGGATCTGGGGGTGGAAGGGGTGGTGGTATTATGACAGAGTCAAAACTAAGAGGGTAAAATCTTGAATGTCATTGTCTCAGCAGATACTATCAGTGAGGATAATGATCAGACGCTTTCATTTAATGAGTACCTACTATGTATGTGCCGGGTATTTTACACTTACTATTTTGCTTTTTCTATTCATCAGTTCGGTATTTAATGCACTATATGCCAGCCATCGTTTTATGTTAATTCTAATAATCACCATGAAAACTCAGTGGTAGGACTTATTATTCCTGCTTCACAGAGGATGAAACTGAGTTAGGAGAGCAAGTAGAGCCAGACTACAGAATAAGGATCATTAATATCTTGGACAAATGAAAGAGTCTATTGCATCAATTTTTTTTAAAGCATACAACAAGGGCTGCCTGGCTGGCTCAGTCAGTAGAGCATGTGATTCTTGATGTGGGATTGTGAGTTCAAGCCCCACGTTGAGTTTACTTAAAAAAAAAAAAAAGCATTCAAAAAGCGTACAACAGCTTTATGAATCAAAAAGTTTGATTCTTCTTAAAATAAAAATAATAATTCTTTTTATTTATTTTATTTTAGAGAGAGAGCAAGAGTGAGGAGGGGTAGAGAGAAAGTCTTTAAGAAATTTTTTTTAACATTTATTCATTTTTGAGAGAGAGAGAGAATGTGAGTGGGGAGGGTCAGAGAGAGAGGGAGACACAGAATCTGAAACAGGCTCCAGGCTCTGAGCTGGCTGTCAGCACAGAGCCCGATGTGGGGCATGAACCCATGAGCGGTGAGATCACGACCTGAGCTGAAATTGGACGCTAAACCGATTGAGCCACCCAGGTGCCTCGAGAATCTTTTTTTTAACCTTATTTATTTACTTTTGAGAGAGAGAGAGAGAGAGAGAGAGCACAAGTGGAGTAGGGGCAGAGAGAGAGGGAGAGAGAATCCCAAGCAGGCTCTGCACTGTCAGCATGGAACCTGATGTGGGGCCTCCAACTCATGAACCGTGAGATCATGACCTGAGCCGAAATCAAGAGTTGGACGCTTAACGGACTGAGCCATCCAGGCACTGTGAGAGAGAATCTTGAGCACACTCCATGCTCAGTGTGGAGCCTAACCCAGGGCTCAATCCCATGACCCTGGGAGCATGACCTGAGCCGAAATCAGGAGTTGGACCTTCAACCAACTGAGCCACCCAGATGCCCCTAAAAATAATAATTCTTCTAAAGATAAAATCGTAATAGGGGCACCTGGGTGGCTCAGTCGGTTAAGCGTCCGACTTTGGCTCAGGTCATGATCTCACAGTTCGTAGGTTGGAGCCCCGTGTCAGGTTCTGTGCTGACAGCTAGCTCAGAGCCTGGAGCCTGGCTCGGATTCTGTGTCTCCCTCTCTCTCTGACCCTTCCCTGCTCATGCTGTCTGTCTGTCTGTCTCTCTCAGAAATAAATAAAACGTTAAAAAAATTTAAAGATAAAATCGTAATAGATGGATTGAATAGCAAAATGGAGTAAAGAGTGAAGCAGTGAACCAGAAGGCTGAGCTAAGGCATTCTCCCAGAATGCAGTGCCAAAGAAATAAACAGATGGAAAGTGGGAACGAAGCATGGAGACATGAAGGGCAGCTGCAAATGTCCATTGTCTGCATCATGCGAGTTACAGAATAAGAGAAGGAAACAGAAGAAGGAAATTCCCTGAAGCAACATAATCATTCAAGACATTTTCTTAGAACTTAAGAAATAAATGAGTGCTTATGCTGAGAGGATCTAGTGAATATTTATAGGAAGAACGTGGAAAGGCTTACATCTAAGTACCTCATCCTGAACTGTCAGGACACTAAGGATGAAAAGGAAACCCTGAATGTTTCCAGAGTGAAAAAAAAAAAAAACCACACCTGGAAGGGAATGAGGATACAATTGACATTAGTCCTTCTCATTTGCAACTTTGTAAGCAAGAAAACAGTAGAATGATGTCCTCAAAGTTCTCTGGTTTACTCAACTATCAAGTTTAGGAATGTTTACTCAACTAACCTATCAAGCAAATGTGGGGGCATCACAGACACTTTTAAGACACAGATGGACTAAAAATGCTTACAACTCACACTCATAGCATCCCTCCGCAGGGTATCATTGGCATTTGAATGGAACAATTCTTCATCGTGTAAACCTGACCTATCCACTGCAGGCTGCATGGTGTCCTTGACAGTGGAATTCCTCCTTAGCCACTGTGATGGCACAAAATGCCCCACATAGGGAAGGGGTGTGCTACAGCCTCTGCCTGAGAACCCACTGGTGTAGGAGTTATAGTCCAACGAAGAGAAAATGGATCCAAGATGAAAATGTGGGATATGCAAAGCAGAGGTAAGCAAAAAGCCAGCAAAATGTAAGTCAAAATAAAAATTGTTACTTGTAATAATTAACTAAAATCTGAGAAGACGACACAGGATGGGGAGGTATGAAGACTGGGAAGGAGGTAGGAGAGAAAAGTAAAAGCATGCTAAGGTTCTCATTTTATTTGGTATGAAGATGCAGGTATGAATTAATATGCTTAACGACTTGTGCCAAAAATAAATAGAATGTATACTTCTTTTTAAAAGTCTTTTATTACTACATTTTTAATGTTTATTTACTTAGAGAGAGAGAGAGAACATGTGTAGGGGAGAGGCAGAGAGAGAGGGAGAGACAAAACCCCAAGCAGGCTCCAAGCTGTCAGCACAGAGCCCAATGTGGGGCTCGAACCCACGGACCGTGACATCATGCCCTGAGCTGAAATCAAGAGTCATATGCTTAACCCACTGAGCCACCGAAGTTCCCCTAAAGTTTATTTATTTAAGTCATCTCCACACCACTCAACGTGGGGGTTGAACTCACGACCCCAAGAGCAAGATCCACATGTTGTACCTAGTGAACCAGCAGGGTGCCCCTATACTTTCTAAGTCATTAGAAGAAAAGTTAATTGGCAGCAAATAAAATGCTATCAACAAACTGAAGAGCAGAGATGAAAAAGAAACTTGAACACAGCATGTATAGTAGAAAGCACCAGGTAAATTGGTAGAAATATACAAATCCATCAATAATATATTAAATTCACTGTGAAAGGACAGATGCTCTTGACTAAAAAAAAAAGGCAAACTGTATGCTGTTTTATTAGAAACAGCAAAAGCAGGGTAGCACTGGAAATACTGAGTGGGAAAAGCAAGTGACAATGACAGAATTAGGCAAAAATGGATTTCACACAATGATCAGTCTTATTTGAAAAGACCAAACTCTGTATCGATAAACAGTCAACCTGCCAGTAAGTTTAGCCCTTGTGCTTGTGTCTAGTGACATAGGATTGAAATATAAAATCCTAAAACTGATGGAATTACGAGGAGAAACAAATAATCTCCAGCTCAGTGGGAAACTTAGAAATTTTCAGAACAAGCAGTCAAAACATCAAGAAAAACACATGGAAGATTTGAATACCAGGGTTCACAAGCTTCATCGAATAGATTTATGTGGAGATAAATGTTTGCCTTTTTCAAACACACATGGTAACTTTACAGAAATTGTCCTTCTTTGAAATGATAGGGGTTTTTTTCTTTTAATCTCCCCCCTCCTTTTCTCCATTTTCGTATTTTTCTTTCTTGCCTGCCCGTGTTTGTTTTTATCTGTACCACCTGCTTCTCCTCCTTCTCCCAGGTAACCTTGCTAGCAGAGTGATTATATCCTTCTAATACTCTCTTCATGCTCATGAAGTCAGATGTAAATATATATGCCTACGTAGATTTCTCTCCCCAGCTCTTACAGAAATGGAACCATAGTTTATACATTTCTCTGCATCTTGCAGAGATGGAGGGTGGAAATGCCCTCGAGTCAAGAAATTTTTTTTTAGCGGTTGCGTAACCTGCCATGATACAAGTATATCACACTTTATTCAACCACTCCTCTGCCTATGCTGATGGTCACTGCGGGTGGGAACGTCCGCATCTCTATTTCTCTGGCATGGATTCCCAGGCATGGGGTTGTCGGTCAAAGAATATGCGGAGTTGTTTTATTTGGATAGTTGTTGCCAGACTGCTCTCCACCAAGGTCATAGCCACTGTGATGTGGTGAAGACAGCCCCTTCCCAGCCTCTACTAGGTGTTACCATGCTCCCGATTTGCTAGTCTGATGTGAGTAAAAACACTGTTTCATTATTTAATGTGCATTTTCCTGACTCCCAGGGAAGCTGAGTATCTTCTTAGGTTTATTCACCATTTGGGTTTGTTCTGTGAGAGCTTCTGACCATTGTTATTCTGATACTGATTTGCCAAAGCTCTTTGTGGATATACACATGAACCTTATCTGTCACCTTCACTGCAGATGGATAGAAAGGTCTTACAAAGGCTAGCTAGGTAGAGCACTGGATGCTTTCTTCTAAGATTGTAATTATTTTACTTCTTAGATTTAAGTCTTTAATGCAGTTGGAATTTATTTTTGTTTAAATGATGTGTGAAACAGCGTTCTGATTTTATCTCTACTATCCCTGTGCTGTCTAATACAGCCACGAACCACATGGGCCTTTTGGGCACTTGAAATGTGACCAGTACAACTGAAATGAACTGAAAGTTTAAAATATACACCAATTTCTAAGACTTAATGGGAAAAAAGAGGAATGTAAAATGCCTCATTACTAACTTATATTGATTGCACACTGAAATCATACTATTTTGTATATGTTGGATTAAGTATTAAAACTAATTTCACGTATTTCTTAAATATGTTTTTTAAAGAGTATTTACTTATTTTGAGAGAGAGAGAGAGACAGAGAGAATCCCAAGCAGGCTCTGCACTGTCAGCATGGAGCCTGATGAGGGGCGCAAACTCATGAACCCTGAGATCATGACCTGAGCCAAAGTCGAGAGTCAGGTGCTTAACCAAATGAGCCACACAGGTGCCCCTAACTTCACATATTTCTTTTTCACTCTTTTTACTGTGGCTGTTAGAAAATAAATTAATGACATACACAGCTTCCATTATATTTCTATTGGACGGCACTACTCCACATAATCTGTTTGCCAGAACTCTCTCTCTCTTCTTTAAAGTAGGCTCCATGTGCAACCGGGGCTTGAACTCACAACCCTGACTGGGATGGTCTACCCACTGAGCTCGATGCCCCGCCAGAACTATTTCTTAAACATGTTTGTTCTGTTTTACTTATTTCCAGTCGGCCTCGTGAGGGGTGTATGTGTTTTATCGCGTCTAGTAGACCTCGGCCTTATATTCGCCACTTCCTATCATCTTTGGAACAGTGGTCTTAGATTTGGAGAGATTCATAGTCATGAGTCCTGTCTCACCAGGCTTGGATCGGAACTCAGGCTCCGATCAGGTTCTACATCATCGTTGGGATGTAGGCATTGGGCCTTCGTGGGATGAATGAGAAGTGCGCTAGCTTCAGGTTCTGCGTGGGACTGCCTTTTCCATAGGCCTGGGTGGCACAGGCCTTTGGAGGCCTCCTCCAGGCAGCTCCAGGGCTTTGGAGGTTGTAGTGCCAGCAGTGGTTCCAAGGTCAAGGTCTTGTCGTCGGGGAGGGGCAGTGACAGGAATGAAGTTCTTTATCATCATACAGAACAGGTATAGTTGGGGGCATTACTTGGCCTTGCATCTGGCTTTTCAGCCCTCATAACAATAGCATGAGCTGCTCATTATCTCTTTAACAAATATGCTTGCTGCTTAATCACCAGAATTGGCTTGTATCCCTGACAACGTGGAACTTTGCTGATATACTGGGATTGTTTTCTTCGAAGAAAGCGATTTTTGATTCCCCCTACTATTCCTAAAATACCATCTTCTGTCTAAATGAATTCTCTCTTCTTTTTTTAAAATTTTTTAATGTTTTATTTATTTCTGAGAGAGAGAGAGAGAGAGAGAGAGAGAGCGTGAGCAGGGGAGGAGCAGAGAGAGAGGGAGACACAGAATCTGAAACAGGCCCCAGGCTCTGAGCTAGCTGTCAGCACAGAGCCCGACATGGGGCTCGAACCCACGAACCGTGAGATCATGACCTGAGCCGAAGTCGGACGCTTAACTGACTGAGCCACCCAGGCGCCCCATGAATTCTCTCTTCTTAATTTTTGTTTCCAGTTTATTTTCTGATTCTTTTTCTATTTCTCAAGGACCGCACTGCCTCGGCCTGGGCTCCCCAGAATTCAGAGCCCAGGGCAAAAGTTTACATGCTAACACTTCCTGGAGGAAACCAGGCTGAGGGAAAAAGCGAGTCAGGGAGGAGGAGAGCCAGGGCGAGCCGGGGCATTACTGAGAGTTTTGTAACTAGCATAGTTAGTTGCACGAACTACTCTGGCCTGGACCACCCCACTGGAGGAGACGGTGAGCAGAGTTTATCCACAGGCTCCTTCCTATCCCCCATCGAGAGCCCCTGGGACCAGTCTAAACAGTGCACATCTTGGTCTGTCTCTCCCTTTCCGTCAGCGCTACTGTGGGGCTCCTTAACCCGCTGTGTCGTCAAAGGCAGAGGCAACCATCAGGCTTATGGAGCAGGTAACCGCCCACTGCCCCCGCAGCCCTCCATCTCAGAATCGAGGCCGGCGAGTTAGGTGTGAGGTGAGTGTGCAGGGAGGTTGCAGGGAGAACGCCAGAGATCTGTGGCGGTGCATAAACTAAGTCTAGCACATTCCGGCCCTTGCACCATTCAGACCCTCTTTCACCCTCTTGTAACATCTGGAGCACATATAAGAATGAGACGCCTTCGCTTCTTCCCCAAGAGGGGATGCAAGCAAGGCAAGCCTTCAAGGTGGTCGCCTGTTCCAGCTCCTAAACAATTCTCAAGAGGGTTAGCAAACCAACGTACAGTTCTGCAGCCACAGCTCATTCCAGGGTAGTAATCTGTACTCATCATCTTCTTTCTCCGTCACCCATTCTAGATTTTCCTGCCCCGTGGCCATTACTTCAACTGGCATGTGCTGCTTGCCTGGTGGGGTGACTCAGAGCTTCCTCCTTTGCCTCGCCTTTGTCGAACTGTGGTTGGTACAATCACCCAGAATTTCCTGGAAGCCCCAAGAGATGCCCCATGATTCCCTGGGCTCAGTCCCCGGATAGCAGCTAGGTTAGTTCCTTGCGCTGCTGGGTTCCCAGCCCAGCCAGTAGTCATTTCTTACTTTGCTTCCGACTCCACTGGCATGAAGACTCCAACATTGCCAGGAGACGGTGGGAGGCTAAGCTTACCTCCTCTACTCATTTGTTCCTGGGGACTCCACGCCCACCATACGCAGGCCATTGGCTCAGGGCATACACCATATTCTGGGGGACAACATCCCAACCCCAAAACGTGTTGTAGCTGAGCTGGTGCCTTAACCAAACCTTGGACAGGGCACTCCACCATTCTATCAGGCTAATTGCTTTCGGTGATGGTGTACATGCTTGCTACTTAAAAGTATGTGTGTGGGGACAGGATTAGCAGCCTCGGTATTACATGGGAGCTTGTTAGAAATGCAGATGCCTGGGCCCCACCCCACAACTACTGAAACAGAATCTACATTTTATTATTTAATTAATTTATTTTTCAATGTTTATTTACTTTAAAACATTTTTAAAAAAATATTTCTTTATTATTGGGAGACAGAGAGAGACTGAGCATGAGCACAGGAGGGGCAGAGAGAGGGGAAGACACAGAATCCCAAGCAGGCTCCAGGCCATCAGCACAGAGCCCAACGCGGGGCTTGAACTCACAAACCGCAAGATCACGACCTGAGCCGAAGTCGGATGCTTAACCGACTGAGCCACCCAGGCACTCTGGTTTATTTACTTTTTGAGAGAGAGAGAGAGAGAGAGTGCAAGCCTGGGAGGAGCAGAGAGAGGAGACAGAGGACCTGAAGCAGGCTCCACACTGTCAGCACGGAGCCCGACAAGGGGCTCAAACTCACGAACCGTGAGATCATGGTCCCAAGAATCTGCATTTTAACAAGAGCCCTTGGTGATGTGCCTGCACGTTGAAGTTTGAGAATTGGTGTACAAAGTAAGACCGATAAATCATGTTCACCGAAGCAGGACAGTGCCTGGGGACACGGGCAGTGAGGGGTGACAGGCAGGGAAGATGAGGGAGTTGTGGGTGTGGCTCCAGATCTGAAGCAATGTTTAAACTGAATCAGATACAAGTATAAGTTCTCTTTGCTTATTCATGGAGTTACTTAAGGCTATCAGATTCCCTTGAAGTGTAACTTTTTCTGTCTCCATAAGTTGTCTGGTGAAGAGGTCTCCTTTTCTTTGTTTTCTAGATAATTTGTAACTATACTTTTGCTTTTCTTGGACCCAAGTGTTACTAAACAGTGTGCTTCTTACACTTAATTTCCAAGTAGTTAGTATGTTTTGGTAACTTTTGAAATTATTTACTTCTTTTTTTTTTTTTTTAACTGAGTGACAAGCAGAGAAGATAGTTGATGAAATATCTAATTTCTTGAATTCTTCAAGATTTTTCTATTACCCAGTAGATGATAAATTTTGGTAAATGCTCATTTGGTAAATTTGTGGTTAAAAACACCAAAAGAGAGGGATGCCTGTGTGCTTAATTGGTTAAACGTCTGACGCTTGATTTTGGCTCCGGTGTGATCTCACTGTGAGTTTGAGCCCCCAGTCGGGTGCTGACAGCTTGGAGCCTGCTTGGAGTTCTCTCTCTCCCTCTTTCTGCCCCTCTTCTGCTCACGAGAGAGCACACACGCACTCTCTCTCAAAATAAATGGGTAGACATTTTAAAAAACCACAAAAATATATGTTCTGCAATGAAGATATATTGTTTGGACTTGTGAATTATATTAGTAATTCTTCTATGCACCTATTTTCCTCTATCAGATCTATTGATTTTGAAAGAGATAGGTTGAAGTCTCCTGCTGAAACTGTCTTTTCACGAGATTCTCTTTGTATTTCTGATAACTTTTGCTTTCTACATTCACCTCCTGTGTTGTTTGGTGCAGAAAGTTTTCTGCCCATTACATCCTGTTCATAAATTGTGCAGTAATAGTGTCCTTCTTTATCCAATTGGGAATTTTAACCTTAAAACCCAACTTGTCTGGTAAGAATATTGCTCTTCTGGCCTTTTTTGTTTGTTTGCAGATCAAAGCCAGTTTCTGGGTCCTGAACACGTTGACACAGCAAGACATCAGCGTGGCCCTGAGCCTAGCTGCAGTGGCTGGGGTCGTGCTTTGCCTCTTTAACCTTCCTCTAATATGTGTCCTCCAGGAAACAGGAGTCCTGGAGTCCCATTGGCATCCTGGCGGAGTAGCTCCTGGAACTGAAATGAGGAAGTGGCACTTAGTGGCAGTGGCCGACAGGGCCAGACCCTGCCCAGGCCCCCCTTCGGGAGCGAAGGACTTATTCCCATGGCTGCTGGAAGTGCTGGCATCACAGAGTCATTAGGTGTTAGCTTTCTCAGGGTGGGGTGTTGGGCTGAACAGAACTGCCTCACCCAAGGTCATGCCCTTTCCCAGGGCAGCCTGAGTCCAATTACTGGTTGACAGGGGTGTATGCAAGGGCCCAGAGCCCCTCCCAGCAATTCAGGACGACTCTGAAGCATCCCTATAGCGTCAAAGCTCTTCGAGGAGCTCGCATCTGCTTTTTTTTGAATCTATGGAACAGCCCCCCTCTTCACGCTGCCCAGCCCTTCCTTCCCTTTCACGGATGTCCAGCCCCAGAGCGCCCCACATGCAAATCTCTGCTTGAGTCTTTCTTCTAAGAAACCCAGCTGTGACAAGAGGAGAGTTTCTTTACTCTCCTGGGATGCGTGCTGAAGAGTGAGGTGTCATAATATTAGTTACTATTTGTCAATGAATCAGGAAAAAAATGTGTGTGTGTGTGTGTGTGTGTGTGTATAAAAAGAGAGACCGAGAGAGAAGCTAATACGGCCCAAATCATAACAATGGGTGCCTGGAGATAGTTCATGCAGAGATGTTTCTTGTAGTGTTCTTCTGCTCTTCGGGGGGGATTTGAAATTCTACAAAATAGAAAGGTGAAAATAAAATCTCTTGACTCTATTTTTGTTAGGCGTCTCAGTGGAAGCAAAATTAGACTTGCATGTGCAATGCACTAACTTTACCTGGGGGCTCTTCATTATTTTTAATCTTTCATTTGTTTTTCTAATGTAGTTCTATAAATCTGTATGTCTTCCTTCGGATTCTCCTTTGGCCACATCTCATGGATTTTTATATTTTTCTGTTCTCATTGTTATTCATTAGAAATCATTAATAAGTTCTAGCTTGATTTTCTCTTTAACCCACTAGAGAGTTCAGAGAGTGAATTTTGGTATTTGAGTCTATCAGGTTTTGTTGGTGAAGTTTTTGGGGTTTTTTTGGCTGATGGTTTCTGGTTTTATTGCACTGTGCTCTATGTTGTGTTTTGGAATGTGGTGAATTTTCCTCTAGGAATTCCAGGGAGATGGTTCTTGAAGACAATCTTTCTGCCATCATCCTTCAACTTAAAACTAGCTACAGAACATTCTCTGGGGTAGGAAGCCTGTGAGTTTTAGGGTGGACGCAAGACCTTGCTTCTCTGGGGTCCAGAAGAAGGGAGCTGGCAGAGGAGCTTTCCACTTCTTGTCCAGCGAGGGCCTGGGTACTAGAAGCACAGAGCCCAAGAGTCATGGTCAGAAGGAAAGTGGTGAAATCTGGGAACATGTGATCTACAGGAATCCAAGTGTGTCCTGAGGGAGAGGCTGCACCCACCCCCACGAGGGTGCTTTGGGATCACTATTCTGGGGCACTTAAAATACTATGTGGGGAGGGGTGCCTGGCTGGCCCAGTCTCTTCATCTCAGGATTGTGAGTTCAAGCCACATGTCGGGCACGGAGCCTCCTTAAAAAACAAACAAGCAAACAAACAAACAATGCTGTCAGGGTGTAAACACTGTGCCGAATCCCCTCTGCCCCAGGAAAATGTCAGCTGAGGAGACTGGAGAGCAGAGGAAGTCCTTCTGGGCACCATGACTCGCCAGCTAAAGGGCCACTGAGCCAGCAGGGCAAAGGCCGCTGGGCCACCCCCCACCTGAGGGGCCAGTCCTGCCGAAGTCCCCAGTGGCTGACCGTGTGCCCCGATGAGCCAGCAAAGGAAAATACCAACATACAGATGGGGACCTAGAAGCGAGCAAGAGAAAGAACTGGAACATCACAGAGAACAGCAGGCACAGACCTACTGGAGGAGAGAGAGGGCCCCCTGCAGGGAAATCAGTGAGGAGCTACACACACAGGGCAGTACGCTCACTCACACTCACCGACACACGCGCGTCCTGGGCGGAGGGACACTCTCGCATCCACACTAGACGCCTCAGGAGAGGAGTCCGAGGAGGGTGGTCACCATTGGAGCCTGACATGGAATAAATACCGATGGAAAATTAACACAAAACACAAATCAAAAATTCAATGGAATGAGATGGAAATTATACAGTGAAATGAAAGAGGGTTGAGGGAACAATGCAGGAAACCAAATACTTGGATATTGGAAGTATTATTATTGGAATAATGGAAATTCAGAAAATGGAGGAAATGGAAGGCAAGCAATAATTAAACAGCTTAAAGGAGGGAGTTTTCCTTGAAAGTTTTCCAATAAATACTTGATCTGAAGATTTGAAGGGTTCACTGAATTCCAAACAGAACTTAGAAAAAAATAAAGCTCACCTCTAGGCATGTCCCGAAAAAGCGACTGAAGGCCAAGCATAAATACAAAGGTTCCCAGCTTCCAGCGTCGCCTGGGTGGCTCAGTTGGTTAAGCGGCGATTTTGGCTCAGGTCATGATCTCATGGTCCATGAGTTTGACGTGTCGGATTCTGTGCTGACAGCTCAGAGCCTGGAGCCTGCTTTGGATTCTGTGTGTGTGTGTGTGTCTCTCTCTCTCTCTGCCCCTCTCCTGCTCAGGCTCTGTCTCTCTCTCTGCCAAAATTAAATTAAATTTAAAAAAAAAAGAACGTTAAAAAATTTGGGGGCGTCTGGGTGGCTCAGTCGTTAAGCCTCTGACTTTGGATCAGGTCATGATCTTAAGGTCCTTGGGTTCAAGCCCCGTGTCGGGCTCTGTGCTTACAGCTCAGAGCCTGGAGCCTGCTTCAGATTCTGTGTCTCCCGTTGTCTGCCCCTCTCCCACTTGCACTCTGTCTCTCCCTCTCAAAAATAAATAAGCATTAAAAATAAAAAAAAAAAAGAGAGTTGGATGATCCAGGAGACCCTGGATTGTCCTAACATCAGATGTGGGGCAATGATGGGGTGTTTTCTTGATTCATCTTCCCTTACTGCAGTGTTTCGCAACCTTTATTTTTTTAAGTTATGGCTCCCCTCTGCCCTGAAAAGCCTTTTTAGATATTTTTTCCTCTAATTGTCCCCTTCCCCCTGAAATTTAATACCATAGATATACTGTATATCTGTTTATGTACTGTGGTCCTCTTAAGGCCACAAACCACTGCAATATCTAAGATTTTGGGTTGGACCCAAGAACCAATTCTCACCCCCTTGCGGGCAATATTGCTCCCGTTGAGAATGCATGCCTATTCCTGTATGAAAATCATTAAAATAAGCAAGGAAAAGGAGGTATTATAATTACAATGATCGATTTGGTTCTTTGACAGAAACATAGTGACATGCATAGCTGTGAAAAATGTTCCCCCAGCACTGTGCTTTAATGGGGGTTTATGAAAACGGGTGCCTAAAATGCCAAGGCCGGATTTGCAAGGCAGACCAGCTTTCAGAGACGTTGTGGTCTTTCATGTGCAATTAGAGCCCTCTGCTGGCCATTCCGGGAATGTCCCCCAGTAAATTAAATGTAGCTCATTCATTCACCTGCTATTTTTTCAGTATCCATAAGATGTCCTTGATGAGCTCCAGTCTTGGATTCGAGGTTTAGTAAGGTTTAATGAGTCATAATCACACAGCGGTAAGGGGCAAAACTAGAATTAAAAGCCAGGTTTGCCTGAATCCATAGCCCAGAGTCTCCTCCTCTGGAGGTCGAGATTCATCTCTCCATCTATAAATGTCTAATTTGTCCAAAAGTCTACTCTTCCTTTATTGCTTTTTTTCACGTTTATAAAAAAATCAGTTGGGGATATTTGTATGGGTCTATTTCTGGATTCTCCATTTTGTTACATTGATCTATGTGTCTACATTCACCAATACCACACAGTCTTGATTATTCTAGCTTTATCATAAATCTTCAGCAGATCGCCTTCCATTTTATGCTTCCTTTTCAAAATTGTTTTAGCTCTTCTAGTTCCTTTCTCTTTCCATATAAACTTTAGAATAATCTTCCTATATCTACAAAAAAACCCTCTTGTTAGGATTTCTAAAAAAAATTTAAAAATGTTTATTTATTTTTAAGAGAGAGACACACACCCCAAGCAAAAGCAGGGGAGGCGCAGAAAGAGACAGGGAGACACAGAATCCGAAGCAGGCTCCAGGCTCTGAGCTGTCAGCACAGAACCTGACACAGGGGCTTGAACTCACGAATTAAGAGATCATGGCCTGAGCTGGAGTTGGTCACTTAACTGGCTGAGCCACCCAGGTGCCTCTCCTGTTAGGATTTTAATATCAACTGCATTAAACCTGTATATCAGTATGGGGAGAAATGACATCTTTACTGTGGTTGAGTTTTCCAATCCACAAACAAGGTATGTTTATCCATTTATTTATTTAGATCATCTTTGATTAGCACTTTGTACTTTTCAGCATGCAAGTTCTGCACATTTTGTTAGATTTACACCTACCCATATACTTTTTTGGGAAGCAGTTTAAAATGGTATTGTATTTAAAATTTTGGTGACCATGTGTTCACTGTTGGCATACTGAAATACAGCTGAGTGTCGTGCGTTTACATGTGGCCTTATTGAACTCACTAGTTCTAGGCGGGTTTATTTTCCTTTTCTTTACTGGAAGATTCCTTGGGTCTTCTACTTAGACAATCATGCCATCTGCAAATAAGGGCAGTTTTAATTTCTTCTTTTCTGATCTGTGCTTTTAAATTTCCTTTTATTGCCTTCCTAGACTGGCTAGAACTTCCAGCACTATGTTGAATAAGGGTGGTGAGAGCAGATATCCTTGCTTTGTTCCTAATCTTGGGAGGGAAGTCTCTCACTATTAAGTCTCAACATTGGTTGTGGGTTTTAGTAGATGCTCTTTATCAAGCTGCCATCTATTCTTACTTTTCTGAGAGTTTTTGTCATGAATTTAAAATGCTTTTTGTCAAATAATTTTTCTCCATTGGTTGATACAATGTGATTTATTTTTAGTTTCTTAAGATGAGGGATTACATTGATTTTGAATATTAAACCAGTCTTGCATCCTTGCAATAAAACCCATGGTATATAATTCTTTCATATATTCATGTCTTTTCATATAATTAATGAATACTTCTATTTACTAATCTTTTGTTGAAGATTTATGTCCTTATAGTCAAAGGAATATTAGTCTGTAATTTTTTTGGATTGTATATATATTTTTACTTTTCGGGTTTTGGCATCAGTGAATATTAGCGTCACAAACTAAACTGGGAAGTGTTTTCTTTGATTTTTTTGGAAGAAAATGTGTAGAATTGGTGTCAATTCTTCATTAAACATATGTAGAATTCTCTGGTGAAATCATTTGGGCCTGGAGATTTCCTTGGGGAATTTTTATATTTCACTTCACTTCACTTCATTTAATTATTTCATTTCATTTCATTTTTAGAGGAGTGAGTGCAAGCTGGGGAGAGGCAGAGGGAGAGGAGAGAACCCTCAGCAGGCTCCACACTTAGCACACAGCCCAACACTGGGCTTGATCCCACAACAATGTGAGCCGAAATCAAGAGGCCAAAGCTCAACCAACTGAGCCACCCAAGTGTCCCTTTTTGGGGAGTTTTTACATTACAAATTCAATTTCTTCAATTCTATTTGATATTGTGTGAGTTGTGGTACTTTGTAGAGGTTCTTTTTTTTTTTTTTTTTTTACTGGAATGGGCTTATTTAATTTATCACATTTATGGGTATAAAGCTGTTCATTGATTGCTCTGTTATTTTGATGTCTGTAGGGTGTGTCATGATATCACATTTCATTACTGATATTGGTAGCTTGTGTTTTCTCTCTTTTTCTGTATCAATCTTTCTACAGGCTTGTCAATATTATCGATCTTTTTAAAAAACCAGTTCTTAACCTCCTTTGCTTTTTTTACTATTTTTTTTTTTAATGTCATTGGTATCTTCTATTATGTCTTTCCTTGCTTGCTTTGGGTTTATTTTAGTCTTCCTTTTCTAGATTCTTGGATTGTGATCTTAGATTATGTCTCTCTTTTATTTTTTTTTTAAGTTTCATCTGCTTAAGTAATCTCTGCACCCAACATGGGGCTCGAACTCACAACCCAGAGATTGAGAGTAGCTTGCTCCTCTGACTGAGGCAGCCAGGCGCCCCTATGTTTTTCTTTTAAAGTATGTTTTTTTGTGTATCCCACATATTTTGGTGTGTTGTATTTTTATTTTCACTTTGTTCAGTGTACTTTTATTAATTCTCTTGAGACCTCCTCTTTGGTTTATGGATTATTAGACACATGCTGCTTAGTTACCAAGTGTTAGGAGATGTTCATGTTAAATTTTTTCTACTGATTTGATTCCACTGTGATCAGAGAAAACAGCCTATATGATTTTTAAAATTTGAGGTTTATGTTATGGTCTACTGTCAAATAGATCCTGTTGTTTGATGGTGTTAATTAAATTCTATATCTTTTAAAAAATGTTTATTTTGAGATGGAGAGAGAGCGCACGAGCGGGGAGGGGTAAAGAGAGAGGGAGAGAGAGAATCCCAAGCAGGCTCCACACTGTCAACACAGAGCCCTAGGTGGGGCTCAAACCCACAAACCATGCGATCATGACCTGAGCCAAAATTAAGGGCAGGACACTTAACCAGCCAGGCACTCCTGAATTCTATATCTTTGACAATTTTATGTTCCTATCAATTATTAAGACAGGGTGCTCAAGTCTCTAACTACTAACTGTGGATTTGTTTCTTTCTCCTTAATTCCATCCGTTTCTGCTTTACCTATTGGCAGATCTGGTTAGTTGTTGTTTTGGTACATACACAGTAGGATTTCTGTGTTTACTTTTAGTATCATGTAATGTCTCTTTGTGTCTTTGGTAACTTTTTTCTTAGATGCTTATTTTATTTGATATTAATATGACCACTCCTGGCTCTTTCTCGATCCCATCTTCTCAGTTGTAGCTCCAGGGGTCACAGTTCAGTCACTGACACGCAGCTCTCTGTCTGTGCCCTGGAGCTACACACCCTCAAGGTGACTGGCCAGGAGGCTGTTGCCCAGATCAAGGCTCATGTAGCCCCGCTGGAGGGCATCGCTCTGGAAGATCAAGTAGTGCTCCTGGCAGGCACACCCCTGGAGGATGAGGCTACCTGAGGTCAGTTTGGCATGGAGGCTCTGACCACTCTGAAGTAGCCAGCCCCATGCGTGGAGGTAAAGCCCATCATTCCCTGGCCCGTGCTGGGAAAGTAAGAAGGCAGGCTCCCAAGGTGGCCAAACAGGAGAAAAAGAAGACAGACCGAGCCAAGCGGCAGATGCAGTACAACCATTACTTTGTCAAAGTTGTGGCCACCTTTGGCAAGATGAAGGGCCCCAATGCCAATTCCTAAGGCCATTGTAATCCTGGCTTTCCCCAATGAAGCCACTTAGTCCAGTCAAAAAAAGAAAAAAAAATTATATAAAATCACTTTGTTTTAATGCATGTTTTTATGGTGCACCTTTTCCCATCCTTTTAACTAGCCTATGTAATTTCATTTCAGATGAGTTTCTTGTAGACAGCATAGAGTAGGGGCATGTTTTGTAGTTCACACTGTCAATCTTTTAATTGAGGTGTTTAGATCACTTATATTTAATGTAATTATTGACAAGTCAGAGCTAAGTCTGCCACTTGGTTTTTTATTTCTATTTATTATCACTGTTTTTCATTTCTCTATTTTCTTCTTCCTGTCTTCTGTGTTTGTTGGGAGTTTTTAGAAATCTATTTTTATTTATCTATAGTGATTTTGAGTCAGAGAGTGAGCAAGGGTGGAATGGGCGAAGTTTGCATTTGATTCCTTCTCTTGAGTAGGGTGCTGGATAGGAGCCCAGGATGTGAATCAAAGGGCACAAGAAGATTCTGGAAACTGTGCTTTGGCAAGTGTGGCCTAGCCAACATACAGGCTGGTACTGTAACAAGTAAGTTCCTTGAGGGGCACCTGGGTGGCTCAACTGGTTAAATGTCTGGCTTCAGCTCAGGGCATGATCTCACAGTTCATGAGTTTGAGCCCCACGTTGGGCTCTGTGCTGACAGCTCAGGGCCTGCAGCCTGCTTTGGATTCTGTGTCTCCCTCTCTCTGCCCCTCCCCTGCCCATGCTCTGTCTCTGTCTCTCAAAAATAAATAAACATTAAAAAAAAAAAAGGAAGTTCTTTGAGAGCATCAAGGAAGAGAATGAATATTATGTGCTTATCTGAAAAAGGCATCAATAGTGCAAATTCATATAAAAAAAAGACAAAAATATTGGAGCCAGAGAGACCTGGGTTCAACTCCAGGGTCTTGGCTTCCCTATAACACCAGTAATTTTCAGGGGGATTTATAACACTTGTTTTCCTCATCTCTAAAGTGATCTTGGAAAGAGAACTTATCTCATAAGCCTGTTTTATTTACTTAAAATTTTTTTAATGTTTATTTTTGAGAGAGAGAGAGAGAGAGAGAGAGAGAGGAAGTGGGGCAGGAGTAGGGACAGAGAGGGAGACACAGAATCCAAAACAGGCTCCAGGCTCTGAGCTGTCAGCCCAGAGCCTGACACGGGGCTCGAACTCACAAACCTCGAGATCATGATTGGATGCTTAACTGACTGAGCCCCCCAGGCGCCCCTCATAAGCCTGTTTTAAAGATTAAATGTGAAATGGCACATATACACTTGCCTCATTGCTTGTTGCATAACAAAATCCTATTAAAAGCCATTACTACCACCACCACTACTACCACTGCTGGGAGCCGCACCGGCCTCTCTGGATGGCAGTCACAGCGAGGAAATGGCAGCGTTTGCACAGCTCCTGCCATGAGAAATGAAAACTGGTATCTCCTTCTGCAACTACTGGCTCATGTTGGAAATGAGGCTGCTGGTATTGACCAGGCCTCACAATATTCCAGATCAGACCGATATTCCCCACAGATTCCTCATAAGGAAAAGCATATTCCTGCCTCTTCAAAAGAGATTTTAGATGAAAGCACCGTGGATGATTGTCAAAAGGCTCTTCCTATGGGCCTTGCAGATCCAAGACTTAGATAATAAAGGGGGTTAAGAACACAGGAGTTACAACTGAGCCTGGCCCGGAGACAAAGAGCCTAATTTAGAGTTAAGGAACAGATAAGGGCAGAACTTAAGTTAATACTTATACCTTTTTTAACTGGTGGTGTATGGCAGTCCCTTCCCTAAGGCCTACATTCCACAAACACCCTCCCTTACATTGGCGGCTGAGATGAGGATAGATAAGAGTAGCTAAAACATAACCCAAAAACAAAGGCTGACACATTTAGGGCCTCCGTGGTGTTTACACATTCAGCATCAAGTCAAAAAAGTTTCCACAAACAACTCACTAACCAGCTCAAAAACATTCCTCCTCTTGAGAGCCAGACAGAATGACTCCTGGCCTATCCATACACTTAACCTATGACCTAATCCTCACGTTATTAACTTAGAACAAATATGTATGTTATCCTGCTTTTCACTAAGAACATTCTGTTATTTCCTTAGTTGTAAGATTTAATCAACCTCACTATGATTGGGGTAATTCTGCAAGAATACTTCAGAAAAACTTGTTTTTGTACACTTTTCAAAGCATCTTATCACAAAGAGTTTTCCACTGTAAAAATTCCTTTTTCTGATGTCATGTTATCATTTGACCTATAAATAAAGACACCGAAACCGACAGTGCAGAGATGCCTGCCTGGTGATCAGAAAGGATCTCGGGGCTCTCTCACTCTCTCTTGCTGACACCGTCCATCCTTCAGGGACCTCTGGACCTGCTGGAGCGAGCATTCGGCAGTACCACCACCACCACCACCACTTACGACAGGCACTTTGCTAGGTTCTTTTTTTTTTCCTTTTTTTTTTTTGAGAGAGAGAGACAGCATGAGAAGGGGAGGGTCAGAGATAGAGGGAGACACAGAATTGGAAACAGGCTCCAGGCTCTGAGCTGGCTGTCAGCACAGAGCCCGACGCGGGGCTCGAACCCACGAACCGTGAGATCATGATCTGAGCCAAAGTCGGACGCTTAACTGACTGAGCCATCCAGGCACCCCACTTTGCTAGGTTCTTTTAATTAAGCAGCTCCAGGAACTCTACTATACAGTTGGTACTGCCATCCTTATTTTAACAAATAAATTGATGCTCAAAGATGTGAAATAAATCCTTCAATCTGGTGGAAGTTCTGGGATTAAATCCTAGAACAACTTTACTTCAAATTTCGTGTTTTCCCAATACACCCTATGGCTTAAAACCCAGACTTGGACTTTAATCATCTTTGAGTTCTTCAGAGCACTCAGTCCAGTAAAATGCCCTCAAGTGACCCCAGGAAACACATGTTGAATTAAAATCAACTCCTGCCTTCCAGTCAATGAATTTCTCGGTGTTTCTTTGGAGTTTGAGGCCAAATTGAATCTCTGGAACTTCAGGATGGCTCGTGGACTCTCTAGCCTATTTTTTCTTTCTTTTTTCTTTCTCTCTCTTTCTTTTTTTTTTTAAATATTTTTTTATTTATTTCTAGGAGACAGAGAGCGAGAGAGAGACAGCGTGAGCAGGGGAGAGTCAGAGAGAGAGGAAGACACAGGCTCTGAAATAGGCTCCAGGCTCTGAGCTGGCTGTCAGCACAGAGCCCGACGCGGGGCTCGAACCCACGAACCGTGAGATCATGACCGAAGCGAAAGTCGGACGCTTAACCGACTAAGCCACCCAGGCGCCCCTCTCTCTCTTTCTTTCTAAGTGTTTGTTTTTGAGAGAGAGAGAGAGAGAGAGACAGAGACAGAGACAGAGACAGAGCATGAGTTGGGGAGGGGCAGAAAGAGAGGGAGACATAGAATGTGAAGCAGGCTCCAGGTCCTGAGCTGTCAGCATCAAGCCTGACGTGGGGCTCGAACTCATGAACCATGAGATGATGGCCTGAGCCGAAGTCAGACACTTAACCAACCAAACCACCCAAGCACCCCTAGCCTATTTTTCTTAATGGGCCAGTTTTGAGTTTACCAGAAGCCAAGTTTGAGATTCTAGAGGGCGGCAGTTACCGTCAGAGAGAGAGATACTGGTTACTGGAGTGGGGGAATCCATCTAAAGTGAACTTGTGCTTGGGGCCCAGATACTGACTCCCCATAAATACACCAGCTTTTGTGTGTTCGGAGACCCCAGGAATAATTCTAGTAAGGGGACTCATCCTGAACTGAGACTTCTTACCAATGCTCTGGGAAGAGGCAGGAGGGCCCCAGCCAGGAAGCCAGCTCGGATGTAATTCTTGATCTTCCTGCACAGTGCTATCCCCTGCAGAGACTGGCAGGACCAAGTGACAATGGAAGGCTTGGGGCTCCTTTCAGAAAGTGAACTGAGGGGCGCCTCGTTGGCTCAGTGGTTTAAGCCTCCGACTCTTGATTTCAGCTCAGGTCATGATCTCGTGAGTTCAAGCCCCACATCGGGCTCTGCACTGACAGTGCAGAGTCTGCTTGGGATTTGTTGTCTCCTTCTCTCTCTGCCCCTCCTGTCCATGTGCTCTCTCTCTCCCTCTCTCCTCCTCTCTCTCTCAAAAATAAACATAAAACCAGTGAACTGAACTGAGGAGACTGGAAGGAAACAGATTCCACCAGAGAAAGACTATTACTGTGTCTTCAGGGGTACAATCTAGGTAGGAGGGCATCGTCACGCTCAGCTGAGGACACCCACATCCCATGCTTTCTTTATTCTCCACTCGTTCTTTCCAAATCATCACCTTTGGCCTCTAAGGATGCGCTGATGGCTCTGTAAATTGACATGCAAAGTTTAGGATTATAATACCGGAAACACATTAGAGCTGTTATGGCCTGTTCGTACCCCTCCAAAATTCATATGTCGAAATTCTAATCCCCCAGCTGTGATGGTATTAGGAGGTGGAGGCTTTGAGAGGCGCTTGGGTCATGAGCTGGAGCTCTTTTAATGGGATTGGCACCCTTATAAGAGACCCTACAGAGCTCCCTCACCCCTCCGTGAGGACACAGTGCAGCAGGAAGTGAGCCCTCCCTAGACACTGCCATGATCTCAGACTTCCCATCCACCAGCCCTAGGAGGAATAAATTTCTGTTCTTTCTTAGACCCCCAATCTGTGGTATTATTATAGTGGCTCAAACAGACTAAGACCATAATATTGTCTACATCTGTTCTTTCGTTGTTTTAAAGATTAATAAAATGGGTCTGGAGGCAATGTCAGGATTAGAAGTCAATGTGAAAATAGATGAATGAAAAATATCTTAACTATGATCCTTATGCCAAAGTACCACTTCTGCAAACGTTCTAATGCAATGATCTTGAAGCCTGTTTCTTGAAAATCTGAGTCTATAAACAGAAATAGTTATGTATGCATAGATATGGTATAACATATTAAAAGCAATACCTGTATACTCATGAGCCATTTGAGAAACATGGAGCTTTCTCTCTCTAAATGTTCTTCCTCCACAGATGTAACTGTTATCCTGGATTTTGTTAATCATACACTTGCTTTCCTTTGTAGTTTTATGGCTCACATATATACTTCTATGTCTGTATCTACATAAAGATCTATCTATATTCCCAGTGTACTCCTGCATGGTTTTTTAAAAAAAATTTTAATGTTCTTTTTGAGAGAGAGAGAGAGAGAGACAGAATGAGTGGGGGAGGGGCAGAGAGAGAGGAAGACGCAGAATCTGAAGCAGGCTCCAGGCTCTGAGCTGTCAGCACAGAGCCTGACATGGGGGCTCAAACCCACGAACCGCGAGATCATGACCAGAGCTGAAGTCAGACACTTAACCGACTGAGCCATCCAGGCGCCCATGGATTCTTTGTTTTTTGAACTTTGTTTTTGAAATGCAGTAAGATGATATATACATTTTTTCATTCAACATTCTTGCTTTAAGGTATAATAATCTTGAGGTGTCTAACTCATGAATTCATTTTCATTGTTATATATTATCTCCATGGTATGACCATAGCCAACATTTATTTATCTAGTCTGTCATTAATGGACATTTTTTACTTTCCATTTTTTAAAAAAGTCATTAAAAAATATTGCAGTCTCGCCATGAACATTGCAACATGTGTGTGGGTGCAGATGTGTAGGAGTTTCTCCAGGTCAGAGTGTTTTTCTGTGATGAAGCTGTGATGTTGTGGATGAGGGTCTTCTTCCTGTCCTTTCACTGACACATTGTAGGACATTTGCAATCTGTGGCACTCCCACATACTAACTGCCGACAGCATCCTGTCAGAATGACAGCCAAACCAGCCCAGTATTTCCAAACACCCTTTTGGGATATGCAGTTGAGAACTACTGTTTTAGGGTAGCATCTAGAAGTGGAATTGTTGGGTCATGGGTTAGGTGATGGCTCCATTTCCACTTAGTCTATGTACGCTGTGCTGTTGAGATTCAGAAACAATGGTGGGTTCCTACACACAAATCCAACATGCACATGATTCACGTACTATATGCCTATAGTCCATATGCCTCAGAAGTCTTCCCACATATATTTAATGCTGTTGTATCAATGACTTAATTTATTCATGCTTTTATAAGAGCTCCACATTTCACAATCTATTAACAGAATATTTTCTGTTCTCTTTTCTATAGTAAGTTTGGTATCACATCTGAAATGGGACTTCTAGTTAATATTTCCACAAGAACGTTTTTATCCATGTTCCTTAAAATGGTTCATTTCCCCTCAGTATCTTTGAATACTTGTCTGAAGATTTCCCATGTTCAAAGCATTCCTGAGGTTTCACTCCTATATTAATCCTCTAGTTCCAATAGCTACAACTGACTGATGATGACTTTCCTACATGTGTTGACATCTTTTTTGCCCTGTGATTTTGCTGATGTTCAATGAGTCTGACTTGCAGATACAGGCTTCTGCCTGCAGGCGATGTTGATGGGAGTTTGCTTCTTGTGCATTTTTCTTTAAGGCTTGGTGAGGGCTGACCTCTGGCTGAAGGTTTTCCTACATTCATTACATTCATAGGGTTTCTCCCCTGTGTGAATTCTCTGATGTTTTGTGAGGGCTAATTTTTTGTAGAAGGTTTTCCCACATTCAGGGCACTTGTAGGGTTTCTCTCCTGTGTGAGTTCTCTGATGTACAACAAGGTTGGATTTCACACAGAAAGATCTCCAGCATTCATTGCATTTGTAGGGTTTCTCTTCTGTGTGGGTCCTTTGATGCTGAGTAAGGTCTGATTTCACATAGAAGGTTTTCCCACATTCCTTACATTTGTAGGGTTTCTCTCCTGTGTGAGTTCTCTGATGCACTGTGAGGTGTGAGGGCTGACTTCTGGCAGACGGACTTCTCACACTGATTACATTCATACGTTTTCTCTCCTGTGTGAGAGAACATCTCTCTGATGTTTGGTGAGGTTGGACTTCACAAAGAAGGACTTCCACATTCATTATACTCATAGGGTTTTTTCCCCTGTGTGTGTGCTCTGCTGTTGAGCAAGGTCGGTTTTCTTATGAAAGCTCTTCCCACATTTATTACAGTCATAGGCTCTCTTTCCATTGTGAGCTCTCTGATGTTGCTTGAGTTTTGGCTTCTCACAGGAGGATTTCTCACATTTATTACCTTTAAAGCTTTTCTCTCTTGTGTTAATTCTCTGATTTAGAGTGAGATGTGACTCCTTCTTTACAGCTGTCTCACTATCATTACACTCACTATGGTTTTCTGTTATATGAATTCTCTGATGTTGAGTGAGGCATGGCTTTTCCTGGAAGGATTTCCCACATTCATCACTGTAATGGATTTTCTTCCAAGAGTTCTCTCACTTTGAATGTGGTGTGACTTCCACAAGGTCTCCTCATTTTCATTATACTTCTTGGGTTTTCCTCCTCTGTACACCCTCTGATGTTGTTACGTTAGACTTCTTGCTGAAGGATTTCCTCAGTTTATTACAATCATAGTGTGTCTCCTCTATGTGAGCTTCTGATGTGCACATTTTGGCTTCATGCATGAAGGTTTTCCATTTTTCTTGGATTCATGCAATTTCCTTTCCCTAAGGGTTCTTGAATGAGCACTGAGCTTTAACTTTTGGGGGAAGGCTTGTCTGTATTCATTACCTTCAGAGGGTTTCTCTCCTTTAGCTCTCTTATGTGTAACAAAGGCAGTCTTTTTGTGAAAGGCTTTCCCACAATTATTATATTCAAGAACCTTCTTCAAAGCAGAATTCTTCAGATGTTGTACAGAGTCCTCATTATGTCTGTGGGATTTCTTCTTCTGATCATCTTCACAGGGCTTGTTCGCTGGATGCGTTTTATCATGTATAGTATCCAGGAATCCACATCCATTGAGATCATTAGACTTTTTTCTTATATGGTTTCTATTACTAATAATTAATTCTGAAACACTTTTCAAGCTTGCTCCAGATGAGTCACATTTATGGGATATTTTTCTTGAGGGCACTGGGTTTGTGGCCATATTAAATGCTTCTCCCAAGGTCTTGCTTCTCTCCATAGTCAATATTCTGCTGTTGAAGAATAAACCTTGCCTCAAATATGTATCTTCCTTTTCTTGGCTTCTTTCTTTCATGTTATTGGCTTTCTGGAGTTCTAGAAATATGAAACACTGATGCACATGATAAATCTTAACACACTTCTTAAGACATGGCATGTACACAAGTGGACTGTGTAAAGCTGATTCTTAAGTTTTTAGACATAATCTTCTGGGATGAAAGAAGTCCTGAGCAAATACTTATTCTACTCTTTTGGTTTGGTAACATGAAAACAAAGACAAAAACACACTGTAGTAGAAAAAGTAGAAAAAGGAGAGATGGCTGAAAATTAATACAAGTGGCTTTGGTTTGTTACAAATACACTATCAGAATGGACAAAGAGGCTGAGCCAGCATGGCGGCATCCTTGTAACACGGTCCATGCCGCCAAAGGGACGGTGGCTGTGGCGCTGGCCCCTCAGGGTCACAAATAAGCAGGCTGAGAATGGCGTGGAGGGCGCTGAGGTCACTTCAGACACAGGCAGTGGCCCAGGCTCCCGTCCGTGGGCTGCCGGGTGGAGTGTGTGCCAGGCCTCCCTCCCACCAGCAGGGCCTTCCCTCCCCTCCTAGAGGTGTCACCCTCCTGGCCGTTTGCAGATATGCTACCCAGAAACCAGCCCAGCCCAGCCAAGAAGATGACCTGACCCCTTCCACGCTGCTCAAAGACTACCAGAACATTCTTGGAACTGAGAAGTTCGACGAGGTCATCAGAAGGCTCTTGTCTTTGGAAATGGCCAACCAGAAGGAGAAGCTAAAAGTCAAGCAAGAGCAGCTGATGAAGAAGATTGTGGCAAACCCTGAGGATACCAGCTTCCTGGAGGCTTGGATTGTTGCCTTGACTGTCAAGATCCGTGATTATGAGGACCACGTGCAGAAATACCAAAAGGACAAAATGCACAGGTGTCACCTGCTGATGAGCATCGACCAGAGGAGCAAGGTGCTCAAAACCTTCATAAGACCAACCATCGGGTCTTTGAGAAGGTTTGCAAGAACCTGGGAATTCAGTACACCTTTCCCCCTCTGAACCACCGGAAAGCCCACCACTGCCAGGCGACCAAGAAGGTCCTGTGCATGAAGATTTTCCAGGAAGTACACAAGCTGAAGGAACAAAAAAGGGCCTTAAGATCTGCAGCAGCGGCAGCCCGGAAGGCCAGAAGAACCCAGAGAGTCCTTCCAAAGCTGGACCAGGAGCAATCAAAGAAAACCAATACATTGTATTAGAGTTCTGTCAAAAGGAATGGATAGTTTGAAGTAAGACAAGGAATGGTGAACTGAGCAAAAAGGATGCCAGGAAAACAACTGATCCAAGGATGGAGGACATTCAAAGGCCGGACAAAGGCAAGGGACACTGAGGAGGGACACAAGGCAGACTGGAGGGTGATAAGGGAAGTGTCAAAGCCAAGGTCAGGTTTACAGCAGGTCAGAGACGAGAGCCATAGCCTCCCCTCACCCATACTTTAACACCTGCAGTGGAATCCTTACTGCATCCTCCATGCTCCTAATCTCTTCCTCTTTCCCATTCTGTACACCAACACCAGTTAAACTTATGAAATTACGAAGTTCCTTGGGTCTAAAGGTCAGTCCTATTGTTTATCCCCATCTCTTCATAGAGCTGTGATATGGTAAAACAATGTCCAAAGAGACTGTTAAAATACAGGAGAGAACATGCTTGCAACAGGGTCCAATTCACCTCTGTATTCTGGTTGTTGGGGCTATCATTTGATTCTATCAGAACTGGTCACCAGTTATGTGTCCTGACTGACACTTCTACTTTTCCCTCTTCCAATCTGCTGATTTACTTTACCAACCAATTGTATCCTGTCACAATACTAATTTTTAATTCCACCTTTATATCATGTTTTCTTCCTCTCTGATTTCTCTTTTCTGTGAAAACTCAAGCAGCTGGCTATCCAACCTGGTCCAAGAACCTTTAGTAATCTTTGCCTTAAAATTTTTTTTAGCTATGGGTGATTATTATTATCCTCTGCTGTTCTCATTTAATGCAGTAATATCCATCATATGCCTAAAAATATATGACTTTTCCATAGCAGATAAAACAAATAGAAGCCAATATGCTAGCAAGGAAAATTTGATATTCGATTTTTATACCTAGAGCCTATGCTAGGTTCTTATACGTAAAATCACAATACACATTTAAGTGATCAGCCCTCAATTCTACAGTATTGTCAGATCATATCGGACCAGGGTGTTTAATTCCATAAGCTGGAAATTTCTAGATACAAATCCACTCTCATGTTCTTACTAGGTTAGCACATATTCTATCTTTCTCTGTACAATGTGTTCTGACACTATTTCCCATGGCAGGTTTGCATGGTGTTTTTCTCTACTTCTACTTCCATGATCAAGCCTAATTTCCATTGCTTTAAGTTTGGGGCTTCAGCTGCCTCTGACCTCTAATGAAAATGGAGCTGACATTTTGTTTTTATTTTCCTTGTGGCCTTTGGATAACTTGCAGGAAAAGAGGAGGCAAATGCTGACTTTACACATCAATCTGCAGGCTGGAATTCACTCCTTCCTCCTCAAAATACTTGGTTCGTGTGGTTTCTGGGACACCACTGTCATCTGGTTCTCTTCCCTCCATACTGGGTGCTTCTTCTTAGTCTCCCTTGCTAGAGTCATGCGCCTTCCTGACCTCCAAATGTAGTGCTTACAGGTGCAGCCCTTGACCTCCTCTCTGATGTCTCACTCAGAGTAGAAGTCAGTCTCACACGGCCCAGAGAGCTCTGTTCCTGCTGACTCTGACATTAGCTGTGACTTTCTTCTGACCCACTCTGGTCCCACAGGCTGCTTGCTGTTTCCTGATGACACCAAGCACGCTCCCATCTCAGAGGCTTTGTGCCTGCTGCTCCCTCCGTCTGGAAATCTCTCAGATAACCAGTGGCTCTCTCCATCCTTCCATTCAAAATTCTATTCTACTGTTCCTGCTCAATGTTCACCTATGAAAAGAGGCCTTCCCTGACTTCCTTTCCAAAACAGCACTCCATGTCGGTCCCTATGCCCTTCATCTGATTTCAGTTTTTCATACTGCTGATTACTACCGACATANCTAAATTTGCCAATTGCCAAATGGGTCTACTGATAGGAGTAGCGACCTTGTATCCCCTCTTCTTGGAGTGTGACTGCTGCATAGCAGGTGCTTAATAAATATTTGTTGAGGGGCACCTGACTGGCTCAGTCGGTTAAGTACCTGACTCTTGATTTTGGCTCAGGTCATGATCTCATGGTTTGTGAGATCGAGTCCCACATTGGACTGTGTGCTGACAGTGTGGAGCCTGCTTGGGATCCTTCTCTCCACCTCACTCTTTCCCTCTCCTCCCCTTGCATGCTCTCTCTCTCTCAAAATAAGTAAATAAACTTAAAAACAAGAAATTTCTAAAACATTTTGAAAAACACCCTGAGGGGTGCCTGGGTGGCTCAATCGGTTAAGCAGCCAACTTCAGCTCAGGTCACAATCTCACGGTTCCTGAGTTTGAGCCCCACGTCGGGCTCTGTACTGACAGCTCAGAGCCTGGAACCTGCTTTGGATTCTGTGTCTCCTTCTCTTTTGACCCTCCCCTGCTCCTGCTCTGTTTCTCTCTGTCTCAATAATAAAAAATAAAACATAAAAAAAGGAAAAAAAGAAAAACACTCTGAACTGGCCACTTGGGATCCGGTTTCCACCAGCTGCCTTTGTAAACTCACCTGAGGTTCTCTGACTGGGGAGTTCTCTCTTTGGTACTCACGGCTCCTCTCCTTGCTCCACGTTGAATATCAGCTCGGGTTTGGTGACACAGTGCCCTGTTACGGGAAACGACATGGAGCTTGGCAAATTTGCTTAAGTTTCAGGCCCTTTAAAGAATCAGAAGGGAGAAGCTTTAGAAGCTATACAACGGTGGAGCCTTCATCAAAGAATATCTTTTCACCATAGAGGTGAGGATATAACATACTTTCAAGTTCCCTAAAAGGGTCTTTAAATCCCTAGCCTCAAGTCTATTACTCGTCACATCTTACACTGGTTTGGTTCCTCAGGGAGGAAATGGATGCCGGCGGGGGTTGCATGGGGAGCTGTGCTTACCCAGGGACACCTGGTGCCCGCAGTTCTCCAGCATCACATCCCCATACAGGAGCCCCTGGGCGGGGTCCAGCAGCTGCCGTTCTTCTGGGTGAAGTCCATGGACACATCCTCGAATAACACTGATCCCTGTAATGGCCAATGCTGCTCGCTTTGAAGTGCTCCAGACCAGACAACACGGGCAATACATACAGGAGTGAATTCTTGCTGTGTTCACTGTTAAGAATTTACCGGAAAATGTTACGAAGGCTGTCAACCGCTGGCCTTCCTTCATGTTATACTTTGTGGGAGGAACAGAAATCATAATAGAAGTACTCTGCCTCCCTATTTATTTATTAATTCATAACATGATAAACATTTGAGTCTCTTTATATGCCTAGAACTCTTCTAGTTGTAGAGGATGGGAAGGCCAAGGAGACACCGGTCCCTCTTTTAAGGTGTTTATAGACCGACAAGGAAACTTTCTACAAAACACATACATGTGCAATAATAAATTACAAGTGCCGTGAAAAAACGTTATGTATAAGGTGGAGTGAAATCACAAGGGGCGGGGGGCTCAATCTCCTTGTTTTCTCAGGTTACGTTCAACTGAGGAGATCAAGATTTGACTGCACACCAATCAATGTGAGTTTCATGCGCATATGGGCAACAGCTAAGCAAAGGTGTAGAAAAGTCAAAAACACATTAAATTAAGGGAGTGGTAGGTAGTGCAGTGTGACGGGATAAGGCCGGTGGCTTTGATGAGACTCAGAGCAGTAGAGGCACTTAGTGGTCAGACACAGAGAACGCTTGGACTCTCTCTGGAGACCAGCGGCCTCCAGATATGCAGCAACCCCAGCAGTAAGAGCTCCTAAGCCTCCCTCGGTGCATTAACTCATAAATGATATAGGTCTATGACTTTCCAGCTACCCACCAAAAGTAAAGCTTTCTTTTTTAACTTTTTTAGACACAAAAGAAACATAAAAGGGTATTCTAATACTTACTTTGCATACCATACACTACTTGATTGTCTCATGCAGTTCTTGGGGGTGGATGCCCAACTTTGGAGATGACTTCCATGGACAATGGGGACACATAAATAAGTAACACGATCAGATTCCTATTTTGAAAGCAATGCCCTAGAAGCAGATGGGGAGAGTGTTTGGAAGCAGCAGTTTCTCAATCAACATGATTTTGCCTGCTGGGGAGCACCTGGCAATGTCTGGAGACACTTGTTGTTGTCCCAGCTGAGGAAAAGGTGCTTCTGGTGTATAGTGGGTGGAGCCCAGAGATGCTGTTGAATGTCCTGTGATCCCAGGACAGCCTCCACAACAACGGACTCTCTGGCCCCCAATACAGATCGCGTTGAGGTTGAGAAAGCCTATTGTAAAGGGAAGTCAGGGAGGAAGGTAATAACTATTATAAGAGAAGATTTTAATGCAGTAACAGGGGCATTTAGAAGTGCAGCAGATTCTGGGGCACCTGCGGGGCTCGGTCGGTTAACCATCCAGCTTCGGCTCAGGTCATGAACTCGAGGTTCGTGGGGTTCAAGCCCTGCGTCGAGCTCTGTGCTGACCAGTCAGAGCCTGGAACCTGCTTTGGATTCTGTGTCTCCCCTCTCTCTGCCCCTCCCCTGCTCGTCCTCTGTCTCTCAAAAATAAATAAAAGTGTTAAAAAAATTTAATAATAAAAAAAGTGCAGCGAATTATAAATGGAATTCATCAGCAACTGGTCAGGGAAAGCAGGTAAATGGAACACTACTCCGAGGTTATATGCAAGAGCAGCCAGGTCGATGCTGGTGGCTCATACGAGACTAACAACCCGGGAGAGAGAATTGGTTGGGCAGGAGAGAGAGAGAGAGTGAGAGAGAGAGAGGTAGATCTTGGACATGTGCTATGTAAGGCGTCGGTGACCTATGGGTGGAGAGGTCGGTGGCAGTTGGATATAAGATCTTAGGGCTCAGGGGGAGGTCTAGGATTAAGACAAATTTTGGAAATCAGCAGTACCTCAGGGGTAGCTGAAGCCATCCAAACAGGGAACTTGCGCACAACATGGAGACTGGGCATTCAGAGCTTGAGGGAGCAGAGGAGGGAGAGAGGCCCCGGCAACCCAGCGGGAACCAAAACCGGGAGTTGGCAGTTCTACCTGCAGCATCTAAAGTGGTTTTTTTTTTTTTAATTGATTGATTTGGAGAGAGGAAACCATGCGTGCGTGTGCAGGAGGGACAGAAACAGAGGGAGGGGGAGAATCCCAAGTAGGCTCCACACTGCCAGCGTGGAGCCCGATGCAGGGCTCGAATCCATCAACCGTGAGATCGTGACCTGAGCCAAAGAAATCAAGAGTCAGACGCTTCACGAACTGAGCCACCCAGGCTCAGTCCAGTATCTGCAGCGTCTGGAGCAGAGCAGGTCCACGGTGGTGCTCGGTAAACAGCCATCAAATGAATAAAGCCACCGGTGATGACAACTTCAAGAGTAAGTGATGCTTTCAACTCCACACGATGGGCTGGATTTATCTCCAGATTTATCTCTTCTGCTTCCAAAACTACAGCAGGGAGAGGCATAAAAACACCAATACATTATCAGAGCAGAGGAGTACAGGGAAGAGGGCTGTCGGCAAGTGACAGATTCGGACTGGCTTCTGTAAGATACAGAGTAGGAGGCACACACTGGGGGCGGTGTGCTCATCCCCTGATGCAAACGCAGACCGTGCGAGAGTCTCGGGTTCTGTCCAGAGCCGGGCGGGATCTCCTGGCTCAGAAGCAGCCGCAGCAGGAAGAGGAAGTGGGCTCCGGGCTGAAGAACCAGGAGAGTGAGTGGGGATGTGAGAAAGGACAGCCACACTTCCTGGGTGGTTCTTACCCCCGGAGGGGTTGCCTAAGGGTTAACACTCAGGAGAATGTTTCCTATAAAACGAAGGAGAACCACCTCCAGGGGTCCCTGCATGGACCCAAGAGGGAAGTGAAGCGTTATGCTGGGTGTCCTGAACCAGTCACGGCTTTTTGTTTACGGCAACTCTAGGGTAATAGACCAATGTGTTCTGCCATCAGGTAAGGCACTGCCGGCTTCGGCAGGGGGAAGTGAGGGTCCCCTTGAGCTCTGCCTCCTTCTAAACAGCGTCCAGAGAGGCCCGTCTGTACACACCTCCTGCCAATCCATATAAAAGGCCCCCAAATCCGCCCTTTCATTCAAGGGGAAAGCTCACCAAGGTGACACATTCCGGTGCTGCCGAGTGAATGCACATCAGCTGCCTGGAGCGAATGAGGTTTCTGCCCCTTTCCATTTACACAGAAAACTGAAAAGGGCCCAGACGCTGAAAGAAAAGCAATCATCGGAAAAATAGGCATTCACAAGTAAAACTGCTTAGCAAATTATTATTTTATGTAAATAGAAACCAACATCTTAAAAGATAAGCACCAAGATGAATAGATTGATGCCTAGGAAAACAAAATCAACTTTGATATTGAAGACAAAAATTTTTAAGACTTCAAATTGGTGTTCCCAGATGGATGTGAGAGTCTTACCTCCATGAAATGACAAAAGTTGACTGGTTGCATTTCTATACACCAATAATGAAGCAGCAGAAAGAGAAATCAAGGAATACCTAGGAATAAACCTAACCAAAGAGGTGAAAAATCTATACACAATAGAAAGCTTATGAAAGAAATTGAAGAAGACTAAAAAAAATGGAAAAAACATTCCATGCTCATGGATTGGAAGAACAAATACTGTTAAAGTGTCAATACTGCCCAGAGCGATCTACATATTTAATGCAATCCCCATCAAAATAACACCAGCATTCTTCACAGAGCTAGAGCAAACAATCTTAAAGTTTGTATGGAACCAGAGAAGACTCTGAACAGCCAAAGCAATCCTGAAAAAGAAAACCAAAACTAGGGGCATCACAATTCCGGACTTCAGGCTGTATTACAAAGCTGTCATCATCAAGACATTATAGTGTTGGCACAAAACCAGACACATAGATCAATAGAATAGAATTGAGAACACAGAAATGGACCCACAAACGTATGGCCGATTAACCTTTGACAAAGCAGGAAAGAATATCCAAAGGAAAAAATGCAGTCTCTTTAGCAAATGGTGTTGGGAAAACTGCACAGTGACATGCAGAAGAATGATCCTGGACCACTTTCTTACACCACACACAAAAATAAACTCAAAATGGATGAAAGACCTAAAGGTAAGACAGGAAGCCGTAAAAATCCTAGAAGAGAACATAGGCAACAACCTCTTTGACCTTGGCTGCAGCAACTTCTTATTTGACATGTCTCTGGAAGCAAGGGAAATAAAAGCAAAACTGAACTAATGGGACCTTATCAAGATAAAGATCTGCACAGCGGAGGAAACAATCAACAAAGCTAAAAGGCGACTGACCGAATGGGAGTAGATATTTGCAAATGACATATCAGATAAAGGGCTAGTATCCAGAAACTATAAAGAACTTACCAAACTCAACACCCAAAAAACATCCATATCCAGTGAAGAAATGGGCAAAAGACATGAATAGACACTTTTCCAAAGAAGTCATCCAGATGGCCAACTGACACATGAAAAAATGCACAACATCACTCATCATCAGGGAAATACAAATCAAAACCACCATGAGAGACCACCTCACCCCTGTCAGAATGGCTAACATTAACAACTCAGGCAACAACAGATGTTGGTGAGGATGCAGAGAAAGAGGAACCCTTTGGCACTGCTGGTGGGAATGCAACCAGGTGCGCCCCCTCCTCCCCCCAGTAAGTATTTTGGTGCCAACTTAGGAAAACAAAACAAAACAAAACAACCACCTAAAACTCTCTAAAGAAGGCTTGAAAACAGAATGACGTGGGTGACATAAATGAGCCGATCTTTTAACGCATAGAACAAAAGCACAGGAAAATGGAAAAGATGACAGAAAAGTAAAGGAGCCCAGACAGACCGCAGGGGAGAGGTGAGTCCTCGCAGGAAGCCTGGGTGGCAAGAACGAAGAGGAGGAAGAGAGGGAAATAGTCCTGGAAATCACTGAATGTGTCCGGGAGCATGCGGGTCTTCACCGGCGGGAACCATCCGGTTGGCAAGCAGGCATCCTGGCAGACGGTGCTTGGCGAAATAGCTCGCACCCCAGGAGAAAGGAAAACTTGCAAGAAGAGAGAATAGGACGGGCCACCTATTCAGACGTGAGAACTGAACCGGCATACGACTTCTCAGTCTCTCCAGGCGCTGGCAGGTAAGGGAGATCCTGCTCTCCCAGAACACCTTGAAGGAAAAGGAGTCCGAGCCCAAATTCTGTAGCCGGTCATTCACATAACAGGGTGGAATGACGGTACTTTTGGACTCAGGAGGCAAGTCACCACACAGCCATTCTGTAAAACGCTCTAGAGGCTTCCATGGGGACTCAGCAGTGGGAGAAGGAGCACAGCCACTGGACAGCGTGGTGAACAGTCAGAAGGACAGGAAGGACCGGTGTCTGGTGAAGCCAGGGAAGCGACGGAGACCTATAGACCTTGCAAGGGAAGGAGCACAGGGCACTTAAAAGGAGGGGTGCCAGGCGGGGGGGCTCAGTCGGTTAAGCGTACGACTTCTGCTCGGGTCATGATCTTGTGGGTTTGAGCTCTGCACTGGGCTCTGTGCTGACAGCTCGGAGCCTGGAGCCTGCTTCAGATTCTGTGTCTCCTTCTCTCTCTGCCCCTTCCCTGTTCACGCTCTGTCTCTCTCTCAAAAATAAACATTAAAAAGTTTTTTTAAAAAGGAAACTTTGAAAAATATTTATAAAGTGTTAAGTAGGCAAAATTTATCTTTGGACAAGGCTACATATGGTGGGCATGAAGCCTGAGAATTCTTGAAACTTTGGGAGAGGAGCTGCTGCAGAGATGTACAGAGAAGCTGAGGTAGGCTGGCCCTGTTCAGCAACAGGGCGCCTGGAATACGGTGATAACATCAGCCACTGAAAATAGAGACTGACTGGTCCTCTGGATGGGCTAGGACTGTCAGAGCTAATGGTCAGCAAAGGGTACCTCACACCTTCTTTCTAGTGAAGTACGGTTCCCAGATTGAGTAAATAAAAACACAGGGCACCCAGTTAAACAACAAATTGATTTTTAGTATAAGTGTGTCCCATGAATACTTAACTTTAGTAGAAGTATGTCCCTTTATGTGCCCTGTGTCTTATCTGGCAACACCAGGCTTAAGAGATCTCCTATTCCAAGGTTTCGGACAGGTTGGAATGGAAGCAGATGATATCTTTCTCCCCAGAATGGGTGGAAAGCTTGTGGATTTGGGCTCTAGGACAACCTTGACCTATCTGGCCAAATTCCTTTTATTTACTTATTTTCAGCAATCACTGTACCCAACGTGGGACTTGAACTCATGACTCTGAGATCAAGAGGCACATGATCCACCAACTGAGTCAGCCAGCTGCCCCCTATCTGGCCACATTTCTCATGATGTATCCTTCAAACCATTCCAACTACAAGCACTTAAATCTTTTATTTATGCTTTCAGTAAAAAGGGCATAATAAATGTACCTACCTCATAATGTTGTTGTTGTAATTCTAAGAGCTAAGCAAGGTAAGGAATTTAACAGTGATTAGAATATTTTTTTAATTTTTTACGTTTAATAAAACATAAAAGAGAGACACAGAGAGAGAGAGAGAGAATGCAAGCACCTAGGAGGGGCAGAGAGAGAGAGAGAGAGAGAGAGAGAGAGAGAGAGAAACCCAAGCAGGCTAAATGCTGTCAGTGTGGAGCCTGACGCAGGGCTCAAACCTATGAACCTGTGAGATCATGACCTGAGCTGAAACCAAGAGTTGGACGCTCAACCGACTGAGCCCTCCAGTGCCCTGACAGTGACTGGAATATTATAAGCAATCCTAAATTGTAGATAACATTATATCTATTGTAGTTTCATCTCTTTATCTTCAAACTTGGGGCAGCAAAAATAACCAGAAACGTATACTAGAATTGCAATAATTATTGGGGGTGCCTGGGTGGCTCAGTTGGGTAAGCATCCTACTCTTGATTTTGGCTCAGGTCATGATCTCATGGTTGTAGGATGGAGCCCCACATCAGGCTCTGCGCTGACAGTGGGGAGCCTGCTTGGGATTCTCTCTCTCCCTGTCTCTCTGAACCCCCACCACCGTGTGCTCTCTCTCTCTTTCAAAGTAAATAAACAAACATTTAAAAAAGAAATAATTATCGTTCAAGTAGTTAGAAGGTGTCATGCTATTGTTAACAAAGAATTCAAAAAATAATATTTATTATGTAAAGAAAAAAGAGAAAATGGGAAAGGAAAAGCATTTAAAGGATTTCCATAAAACCGAAGATAAAGGAGGAGTATATCATATTTAGATGGTACTGTGGGTGAAAACAAATCCCGATGTCGATAGAAAAATATGTTTACATATGTGTTACAGACATCAAAAGTAATCGATAATAAAATACAAATCAAATGTGGACCTTCAAAACCATAGGAGGAGGAAAAAAAGGAAAGTAAGATGATATTACAGGAAAAAAAGTAAAAAAATGAAAGACAAAAAGAAGAAGAAAAACAATTGATAAGAAAGCGTGGTTACTGGGGCATCTGGGTGGCTCAGTCGGTTAAGCATCTGACTCTGGATTTCCGCTCAGGTCTTGATCTCGTGGTTCCGGATACAGAGCCCTGCACTGGGCTCTGCGCTGACAGCACAGAGCCTGCTTGGGATTCTCTCTCCCCCTGTCTCTCTGCCCCTCCCCAACTCGCTTGCATGCTCCCTCTCTCTCTCTCAAAATAAATAAATACACATTTAAAAAAAGAGAGAGAGAAAGCATGGTTACTAAAATTGTAAATTTAATTCATAGATTTCCTTGAAAATTTTGAGTAATAGGTAAATGACTCACCTGGGATATGTTTATTTTCTTCTGCTCCAGGAAAAGCTTCAAGAAGTGTGAGGGCAGAGCTGGAGGAAGGGGAAGGAGCAGATAAATCATGAGAAAAGCGGTTGGTCCTGACAGTCTCTGTAGCACTTGCCTAGAATCCACAGGTAGTGGGTGACAAACACCCACACGGTGGGAGAGCGTCTCTGACCCTTCAGAAGGGGTGGGTGTGCCGAGGAGACTCTGGTAGCCCTGGCATAACCGTGCGGAGCCCAGAGAAGCATTCTTTTCATTGGGGAGAGTAAATATTTTTATTTATTTATTTATTTTTAATGTTTATTTCTGAGAGAGAGAGAGAGAGAGAGGCAGTGTGAGCAGGGGAGGGTCAGAGAGAGAGGGAGACACAGAATCTGAAACAGGCTCCAGGCTCTGAACTGTCAACACAGAGTCCGACGTGGGACTCGAACCCACAAACTCTGTGATCATGACCTGAGCCAAAGTCGGACGCTTAGCCGACAGCCACCCAGGCGTCCCGAGAGTAAATATTTTTCAAATCTTTTTGGTTTCTTACAATTTACAGCTTTCTTTGATTTATAACAGACAAATATAAAGCCAGACAAAGTCCACGTACGAAAGACCCGGTTAAACAAACCTTAGCAAGGATGACAGCCGTGCCTCTGGCCATTATTAAACATGGTACATGCTGAGGTCTTTGTGGTCCGGGGCTTCCTTTACAATAACCTAGTGGCAGAAGGTGGAAGGGAGAAGGTGTACGTGTGTGAGCTGCGAGCAGGGACAGACGGAACAGAGTGCTCATACGCTGGCAATGACCGAAGCTGTGACAAATATACAGGAGTCACTAGGCTATTTTCTTTACTTTTGTATGTCTTGAATATTTCCATCAAAAAAGTGTAAAAAGGGACGCAGCAAACAACAAAAACCTGGCAGAGATCTGCTCACTTACTTTCCTACTTATATTTTTAACTCCTTCAAGTTAAAGACTTAATAAGAACCTCTGACGAGAGGGACAGGAGTGCTTTAAGGGAGTCCTTTTTTTTTAAGGATTTATTCTCCTTTGGTTTCAGTGTCTCCAAAGGATGTTTTTTAAAGGTGTATTTATTTAATTTGAGAGAAAGAGAAAGAAAGAGAGAGAGGATGCACATGAGTGGGGAGGGGCAGAGAGGGAGACAGAGAATCCCATGCAGGCTTCATGCTCAGTGGGACATGGGGCTCGATCCCACAACTGTCAGTTCATGACCTGAGCCTAAATCAAGAGTTGGATGCTCGACTGACTGAGCTGCCCAGGCGCCCCTCCAAAGGATTTTTTTTTTTATTAAGAAACTCATTTTGATTTAACTGAGACACAGTAGATAGGATGGAGTTTGGGAGTCAGAGGCCCCAAAGCTCCTTTAGGTTCTGGGACTAACAAATAATGTAAACTGGGATTATAATAATATTGATGATACTGACAACACTTGGGTAGTACATACTATGTGACAGGCGCTATTCTAAGTACTTCACATATATTACCTCATTTATTCCTTAAAATAAAGCAAAATGTAGGTAGTATTATTAGTCCCAGTTTATAGATGAGGAAATCGAGGGGAAGAAGGGAACATAGCAAGGTAGAGCCAGGCTTTGAACCTCGGTTGTCTCCAGAAACCTTGAACTTAACCCTATGCCACATCCTTACCAACCATCCACAGGATTTCCTCATCCCAGGGAGCCTTTCTCTTGCCCAGCACCCTCAGCTCAGCTCACATCTTCACCAATCGACAGCTCTCGACAACCTGCGGTGTGGTGACGTTACTCAGGGCACGAGGAGCAGGAATTGCTGCTGAGCAAGCCAGGCTACAACGAGCTTGTTTCTGGGCTGTGTGCCCCGCAGCGGAGGTGCGCTATCTCTGGGGAGGATGGCGATCTCCTAGGTGGGGGTCCTGCTTCTGGTGGCCCCACCTTCTTTCCTCACAAGAGCTCTGTGATCCAAGGAAATGTGAACTTGGCTGGAGGGGGGTAAATTCAAACAACTGGAATCAGGAGCCCAGGTCCCAGCGGTCTCTTGGACTTCACCCCGTACAACCTTCTCCCTGCGGCTCCCAGCTAGCAGTATTAGCATCACTTGGGAACTTGATAGAAATGCAGATTTGGGGGCCCCTCTGGACCAGAGACTCTGGAGGTAGGGCCCAGAGAGCTTTTGGGTTTTAACAAACCCTCAAGGGGCTTGAAGCCCGTTGGAGTCTAGAAGCCTCCATTATGCAGTGACCCAAGGGTTCTGAACAGATGCCACGAAATCCCCCAAGAACTGCAGAGAACACAGCCTGGTACACACACTCCGGGTTGTTCCTCGTGGCTCTTAGGGACCTGCCTCTCTGCTATGTGCTGTAAAGAGTGTGCTGCTGGAGGAAACCCGACATGGGATTTAGATATAAAACTGAGGTTTGCATCCCAGCTCCTTCAATTACTGTCCATGAGTCTTCACCTCCAGAGTCTCAGTTTTCTTCTTGGTTAAAATGGGATTAATACCAACTTTACGGGGGGTGTTTGGAAAATAAATATTCTTAATGAAAAGGACACTGATAAAAGTAATTAACATTTCCCAGTTACTTCGTGAGGACCCGGTGCTCTCCTACTTGATCCTCAGAACACCCTTGAGACAGGTTTTAGGAATAAGTTCATTTTACAGATGGGGAAACTGAGTCTTAGAGGCTCATCATGTTGCCCGTGGAGACTCAAGACGCTGAGCTAGCATTTAAACTCGTCTGAGTTCAGACTTAGGCCCCTCTATCAGTCTGCTGTATTGCAGACCCACCACCTGTCCTTAGCTTGCAGGCACATAATAAATGTAGAATTCACTCTCATCCCCGCTGCTGTCACGGATTTGACTCGCTGATGAATAGATGACCAGGGCACGTGCAAATTTAAGGAGCTTCTGGAAACAGCTCTTTAACACTCAGATGCCTTTTCTCAGCGCACCTTATTCTGACCAAGAAGCCCGAGCCCTTATCCTTTCCGTGGGACCCGCAGGTCTGCAGCCAAGCTGCTCTGTGTCTGGTTTTCTTTAGGGGCTCAGTCCGCGTGGGATTCACTCAAGTTTTTGCTTCCAACACGTGTGGGAACAAACCTATCCCACACCCGGCAAAGCAACCCTCTCCAAACTAGGTTCTCACCTGTAGAGCGACTTCTGCCGGCAGGACTCCCGCGTCTGCGAAGCTGGAGACCAGGGAGCGGGGCGAACAATGAGGAAAAACTGCACATGCGCAGAAGGAGGTGCGAGGGACCAGTTCTCTGGGCTCGGCTCCTGGTCATCCATCAAATTCGGGACTCCGTTTCCCATAAGTCTCCGCGCCCCCTTAGGGAATGTCAGAAGAGTCCTTGCCTTATCTGGTGAGCTGGGTTATTTGTCTAAAGTCATCTTTACTTTTGTTTAGAGCCCTGGTTCCTCCATAACCCTCTGGATTAGGACTCTGAACCCGGCTCCGCCTACAACCAGGGTCCCTTTAGACTCAAAGCTACCTTGAGAAATGGACCTTGAGTATGTCAACTGCACACATGGAAACATAAGAATTTAACTAAAGTACTAGAAAATAAAGCCCAGCAATATAGTAAAAGATTGATACCCACCATCAGCAAGTTTTTTCCCAGGAAGGCAAACAGCGCCTCCACTCAAAATGAGATTTCAAAATACATTGAAATTGTAGATAAAATGGCAGACATACAAAAAAAAAAATCAAAGGAAGATTTGATCAAGGATAGCTCTCATAATCTCCCCTCCCAGAGATGACCATGTTAGGCAATCCTTTTGTTAAAACGGGACCCTAAAAGTTCAATGTGTTATTTTGATCTTTTCATTAAACACCTGGTTAATAATTTTCTGGCCCTTTTAACCTTTGTATTTTGAAAAAATTTTGAAACTTACAGAAAGGCTCAGGAATGATTCATTCTGCATTTACTTAGATTCACCAGTTGTTAATATTTTGCCACATTTGCACTTTCAATTTCTCTTTCCTTCTCTCTTCTCATCCTCCTTGCTATTTGAAGGTCAGTTGCAAACATGAACTGTCACCCCTAAAACTTTAGCATATATCTCCTAAGAACAAGAGCATTTGTTTATGTAACTACCACACAATGATCAGAGCCAAGGAGTCGAACACTGAAATGTTATCCAACATGTAGACCATATTACATTTCACCCACTGTTTCAATAATTGTCTCTATAACTTTCTTTATTCTGATCCAGGATCCAATTCAGAATCATTCATTAGATCCAGTAGTCACACTGTTCATACTCCTTTCATCTAGTTCCTCAGCCTTCCTCTATCTTTCATGGAACTGTCAGTTTTCAAGCAGACAGACCAGCTCTTTTCAAGAATATTCCTTTATTTGGGTTTGTCTGTTCCTCACAATAAGATTCAGGACCTACATTTCTTGGCAGAAATTCTACATAAGGGATATGTTCTTCTTAGTGAATCACATCAGATCAGATTCATTTACATGATGTGTGTTTGTTCCATTTTTGGTAATATTATCTTTATCCCATGATTAAGATGGTATGAAGGTCAGTATGCTCTTATATCAATTGTATCTCTTATGCCAATGATAGTAATAGGAAGTGAGATCCATTGACAGTAGCATTCAGCATCTAGGACTAGGTTAATAAGAATTTAGCTACATTTGTGGTTAGCATAACATAATGTGTAAACCTGTGGAATCACTATGTTGTACACTTGAAATGAATATACCATTGCATGTTAACTATACTCAATAAAAAGCCCCAAGAATTTGGCAGCATTACACAAAAGAAACTTTTTCTTTCTTTCTTTCTTTCTTTCTTTCTTTCTTTCTTTCTTTCTTTCTTTCTTCCTTCCTTCCTTCCTTCTTTCCTTCCTTCCTTCCTCTCTCTCTCTCTCTCCTTCTCTCTTTCTCTCTCTCTTTCTTTCTTATTTTACTTAACAGACACATCTAAATTTCATCAGAATAAACAAAAAACCCAGAGAAAAAAGCCAAGACTTAAAAAAAATTGGAGTATTTCCTATCAGACATGCATATGTATGATATAAATGTGATATTCAAATGGATGCCTCTGGCTCCTGAGAAGAGCAGGTGCCCAAGACCTCATAAGAATCGAGAGCACAATAAAGGTAGAATTTTCAAGCAGGGCACAGCGGGAGGAAGGCAGGGACGGCAAGCTGTCAGACCATAAAAGAAATGAGTGAATTTTACTCTAGAAAAATTTAAAACCTGACTTTCAGAAAAAAAAAAATCAAGTAAAAACACACTTGGACAACATATTTGTTAAATATATGAAAGCAATGGTTTATGGACTTCATTTAATTATCTCTTACACATTTATAAGAAGATCACACTACCATAAAAATGATATATGGATATGAAGGGGAAAGTAATAAAAGGGAAAATGCAAATGAGGAATAAATACGTGAAGGCAGTCGATAAACTACAAATAAAAAATGCAAATGTTTAAATACATTTTTTGGCCTTTACAGTTGGCAAAGATTATAAGAAAAAATGATATACAGGGTGGGCAGAAGTTTGGGGAAATGTTTATTCTCATAAATTTCTATTTGGAATATAATTTATAGAACAATTTGGAGGCTACTCTGTATCAAGATTTAAAGGAGTATGTACTTTAATGTAGCAATTCTACTGTTAGAAATACAACCTAAAGAAATAATTGTCTAAAGATACATATATGAGTAGTTTTCATGCAATTTATGTTAACAGCACCACATTGTCAAAAATCTAAATCTAGGGGCACCTGGGTGGTTAAGCATCCAACTTCGGCTCAGGTCATGATCTCATAGTTTGTGAGTTTGAGCCCTGCACCTGTGCTGACAGCAGAGAGCCCTTTTTGGATCCTCTGTCTCTCTCTCCGTCTTCCCTCCCGAGCCCGCCCCAACACTTCTCTCTCTCTCTTAAAAATAATGAAACATTAAAAAAAAGAATGTAAATTTTAAAAAAACCCAGAAAAACGGGAAAAAAAGGAAAACAGGTTGTAGGAATCCATTAGGTGGGAAAATACATCAGATAACCACGAAAGATCATAAGGAAGAGATGTATTAACTGACATGGGGAGAATTCACAGTATTTTAAAAATAATATACTTCTCAGGGTGCCTGGGTGTTTCAGTCAGTTAAGAATCCAACTTTGGCTCAGGTCATGATGTTGCAGTTCGTGGGTTCAAGGCCTGCATCAGGCTCTGTGCTGACAACTCAGAGCCTGGAGCCTGCTTCGGAATTTGTGACTCCCTCTCTCTGTGTCCCTCCCCTGCTCACACTTTCTCTGTTTCTCAAAAAATAAATGTTAAATAAATATATATATTACACAAAAATATAAGGTATCAATCTTTTTTTATATAAAAATCATAAATGGTATAAGGGTATAAAAATACATGTAAAAACCGAATACAGAACAAAACTGAACCAAAAAATTAAAAATTACTTTATTTCATACATAACAATGAAACAGTCTATGCCAGGATTTTGTTCGTAAGACCTGGAAAAATTTTAAACCTGCATTATTCAATACTCTGTCCCAACAGGAAGAGACACAGAACACATTCTCAGGGAGCATAAACTCATACTCACTGTGGAATGTGTCTGCTTTAACACCGCCTTTTTTATTTTCTCGGCATTGGCTCTGATGTTGTACTGAGTGCTCTCCACTAACTTAACTGTGCAGCATTATGGTGTTTGTTTAAGTGTCTTTGTAGGATATTATAACATCTAATTTTCACTTCAAAGTAATTGGTCTTCATGAATTTTTAAGCCCCCTAAGAGCACTACTAATGAATATTTGGATGAGACTGGTGTAGTAATTAAAATATTTTAAATTTTAATAACAGTGAATGTTAAAATAACTGCCAAAATAACAAAATCACTCAAAATATCCTAAAGCATTAATGGCAGTGTGCTTATTCAAAGACATTAGCAATCCTGAGCTTGATTGTTAAATGGGTGAATTTTAGTTTGTTTGCTAAAATGACATAGCCAAATCTCAGTAATATAAACAAAACTCGCAATTAGCGCTCTTTTTTGCTTATAATTTATGTGGTTCCTTACAATTTGGGAACTCCAAAAGGCTTGTGTTATATTGAAATTTGTACCTAATGTGAAGCATTAGTATACTTGCTGCTGGTTTCTTAGAAATGTCCATTATCAATGGGCATTTCCTTCTATTAGGAAATTTCCTTCTACTCCTAGTTTGCTATCAGGATTTTTAAAATTATAAGTTAAAAAAATATGACTAGACTTTGAATTTTAACAAAAGCACTTTCCATATTATTGCTGTGGCCTTTATGTCACTAATACATTTTTGTTTCACTGGTTAATTTTTAGAGGTGAACAAATACTGTATTCCTGGACTAAATCCAACTTGATTGTGAAATCTCACCTTTTAAAAATATTGCTTTTTTTGGTATCTATGTGAGACAATGGACATTAACTAAACTCACTGTGGTAACCATTTCATAAAATGTGAAAGTCAAGTCAGGAGTGAGTCACTCTCTCAGTAGGTGGAATGTATGACTCTTGATCTCAGGGTTGTGAATTTGAGCCTCACATTGGGTGTAAAGATGACTTAAAAAATATTTACAAAAAAAGTCAGGTCATTATGCTGTACACCTTAAACTTACAGAGTACCGTATGTCAATTATATCTCAATAGGACTGGAAAAAATATTGCCCACTTTACTAATATCTTGTTTAGAATTCTTCTACTTCATGAAAGAGATTGACTTTTAATGTTTCATTCCTATAATATCCTTAATTTGGTTTGATACTAAGATTATGTTGGCCAATAAAATAAGTTGAGGAATATTTCCTCTTTTTCTATTCTCTAGAACAATTCCTATAAGATTGTGTTACTTCTGTGTTATATATTTGGTACAATTAATTGGTGAGAATATCTGGGTCCTTAAATTTTAAGTTATGGAATTATTTTTTAAAAGAATTTTAAGTAGTTAAAGAATTATGCATATTTTCTATTTCTTCTGTTTTCAGTTTTGGTACTTGAAGTTTTCCTAGACATTCATCCATTTCATCTAAAAACAGTGCTAGGAGATTCCTCTCAATTTCTAGTCTTAATTCTGTCACTAACGATATATGTGATCTTGGGTGAATTACTCATTCTACCCTAATGTTATTGCTATTTTAAACAAGGAGCAAGATTTAGGTAACTTGCAAAGTTCACCCCAGTACTACCTTTCAGTGCTTCTCTAGCTAAGAGGAAAAGCTTTTCTTCACCTTGGCCAGGATCGAGGGGGGAAAAAATCAATTAGTTACCATATGTATGGTAATGCATATGGTGTAAAACCAGCCCAGGATCTGGAAAGAGGAAGCAGAAAATAAAATTGGAGTGTAGTTCAGGGAAGAGTGGAGAACATTTCATCTGCTGGGGTTGGTGAGCTCTTATTCCAAGGCCAACCCCTCAAACACCCTACAGTAATGTTTACTTCCCCCTCAGACCCTGTCCCTTTCCAATCCCTTTCGCCCTGCCTTACCTCTCTCCTTTCCAAGTTTGCTCACAACTTCCACTGTCACACTGTCATGGATAAGCCCATGGGTGTGGTGCTGTTATCTCAGTTTTGCTCACTATAAGCAGGAGGATCAGGAATTGTTTCGAGCCCAGCTATCTAAGACCCACACCTTCTGGGGATTCTTTTACTCTGCCCTAAAAGGTCTCAGGTTACGGAGGGTGCTCTCCAAGGTGCTCCTCAAACCATCCCCTTCTTCTTTCTTTTGAGCTTGTTCGTGTTCCTCTGGAGCTTGGACATGCATGCGCCTAGGTGTCAAATGGTCTGGGTTGATCTAGAACCTCAGCCTGGGCTATAAACTCTAACTTGGGCTACTGAGTACGGAGTCAGACTCGAGAGGCCAGCAGAGGCTCACAATCCTCACTGTCTGACCCTTTGAAATGCAATTGCCACAACAGTAAGATCAATTCAATATTTTCTCCATAATTACTTGGCATGTGGGACACAGGATATTACAGATATTTTATAGCCTTTTCATATTAAGGATAAAATGATGCATACATTTTTAATTTTTGAAATTAAAGTTAAATTAAATTGAAATTAATTTCTGTGCTGACAGCTCAGACAGAGCCTGGAGCCTGCATTGGATTCTGTGTCTCCTCTCTCTGCCTCCCCTCCCTCCCCCGCCTTGCACTCTCTCTCTCTGTCTCTCTCAAAAATCAAGAAATATTTTTAAAAATTAAAAAAAATCCTAACCTCATGATTGTGAAGGTGGAGATAGTTAACAACTTAAAAAAAAAGAGGTTTGTAATAACAACACTGATCTGATGCCTATGTGCCTATTAGGTACCAGGTGATGTGCATAGAATCACTTCAGAATCTTGTTGAAATGCAGCTGTCCTATTCAGCCGATGTGGGGGATGTGGGGTGGGGCACAAAATTCTGCATTCCTGACAGTCCCCAGTGATGCCCACGCTGCTGGTCCTCTATCACGTTTTCTTTTAAGTTTACTTATTTGAGGGGTGGGGCAGGGGCAGAGAGAGAGCAAGCAAGAGAGAATCCCAAGCAGCTCCCATGCACTGTGAGGATGGAGCCCAATGTAGGGCTCAGTCTCATGATGGTGAGATCATGACCTGAGCTTAAACCAAGAGTCAGACACTCAACTGACTGAGCTACCCAGGTGCCCCCAGCCCATCACATTTTGAGTAGCAAGGGGCTAAAACTTTTCCTTTCTAATCTCGTTCAGTCCTCATGACAGCATCTTCATTTTCCAAAAGAGGAAACAGAATCACACAGATTAAATAACTTGCTCAAGGTCAGAGAGCATCTCAGGGGCAGATCTGGGATTTGAAGCCAGGCAAACACACAAGCACTACAGACCATCCCTTATCAGGGAAACTAAAACAACAACAACAGCAACGACAGCAATGACAGCAACAAGTCAGTGATCCTACCAGCTGCCTTCAAGGACTTCACCATCAGGTACCTTGCATTTATGGAATCAATTATGGTAATTCGTTTTCTTTACTTTTAAAATTTGTGAAATATGAAACACTTGTGGAGAAGTGTGTAAAACAAATGTACAGCTTACCAAATTACTGTAATGCGAAAACCAGTGTAACCACACCAGGTTGAGAAAGAGAATTCTTGTACATTTCCACGGCCATGACTAACACTCAGGGTTCATTTACTGAGAAAGAAATCGGCTTCATCCAGCCCTGGAAAGCAGCTCTTTGGCTGAGGTCCACCTCGGTCTCCTTTTCTCCGGCAGACGGAGGGGACTTTAAGGCAGACTGAGAAACAAAGAGTTTAAGGTCCTTGCTGGCATGGATGGGGTGACCTCGAAGCTTTGCCTCCAGCCCACGGAGGCCAATCCTGCTACCGCTTTTTCCCAAAAACTGCCTTGGAAAGAAGAAAAAAAGTAAAGAGAAAGAAAAAACAAATGTGAAGAAGCCACACGAAGAAAACTGCACACAAGGAAGCTTGTCATGGTTTAATAAAGTCCCAACCAAAATTGGATTTGTTTATTTTTGCTGTTTTATTTGACAGACATTTCTTCTTTTTGTTTATTTTTGAGAGAGAGAGACAGAGTGTGAGCAGGAGAGGGGCAGAGAGAGGGAGACATGGAATCCAAAGCAGGCTCCAGGCCCTGAGCTGTCAGCACAGAGCCCAACACGGGGCTCGAACTCAAGAACCGTGAGATAATGACCTGAGCCCAAATTGGATGCCCAACCCACTGGGCCACCTAGGTGCCCCAACAGACATTTCTAAAAGTTCATCTGAAAGGAAAATAATTAGGAGACCAGGCAGGACTTTTGTTTTTTTTGTTTTTTTTGTTTTTTAGAACAGCAGAGTAATATTTTAATAATCAGAATGGCTCAGGACTGGCTCCAGACAGTCTTCTGTTGAAAGACAGGCAGGGATGGAGCATTCGCACTCTGGGGATCGCCCACCTACCTCCCAGAGCAGGAAAGGGTGGAAGAGCAGGGGCAGCTTGAGGGACTGAGGACCCTCAGCTCCCCATGGGCTGTAATAGGCACCTGGGCTAGGACTGCATCTGGCAAAGGATAGAAGGGAATGGGTTTGAGAAATATTTTGGCAATCAGATGCAAACTGATTAGAAATTGATGGGTGTGAAGTATCAAGAAGACATTTCTGGTGGCTTATTTACCATTACTGAGCTTGTGGAAGCCATATATCTAAACAGATAGTCTTACATAGCAATATTCTTTGCATAATCTATATCTTTAAAGAAAGACTGAGATCCCCACTCAAGAGATTATGCAAATACAGTCACAAAACACACAGCACCTCCTTCGGCGGATGCAAACATACTCCACTCATTACAAAATACTGATTCACACGTGCTGTGAATGCAGTAGTACTCTCGGCATAGTAGAAAGGCTGTTACACAAAAATCAAGTACAAGACCCACTCATATCCCAAACATTCCATACCTAGCCCTCTATCTAATGCCAATGTGCATAGACAGGCATATTCTTCTTATCCAATCCAGCCTGAAGTAGCAGAATTGATGACACTTGTCTCTCTCTCTTTTTTAAAGTAAGTTCTACACCCAATGTGGGGCTCAAACTCATAACACTGAGATCAAGAGTCATGTGCTCTACTGACTGAGCCAACCAAGGCCTCTCATTTCTCTTTCTTAGTGCTATTAAAACAACTTCTTAGAAAAGTTTACTCCCAGACCAGTCACAAAGGAAAAAGTGATGGAGATGGGCAAGCCAAATCAGAGAGTTCTTGACAGGAGCTTTTTATAGAAGGGAAGGGTCACTTGTTAGGAAATCCTTCAGCTTGGCCATTTTTCTTTGATTTGACCATGGCTGTTACTGGACCTTTGCATTTTCATGGACCTTTGCATTTTCATGTACAGTTAAGAGTCAACTTGACATGTTCAGGGGCGTCTGGGTGGCTTNGGGTCTTCAAGTCCAGGAGCAAGGTGGTACATTCTTTCTTTAATTCGGAATCTTTAAAAATATTCTCAATATTATGTGTTGTTTTCAGCATTGAGGTGTAATATAGCTTCAACTAGATTTATCTGTATGAAATGACTTTGATACTAAGCAAATGAATGATACTTAAATTTTTCCTTCATTATCTGTTTGTTGTTGGCATATAGAAAAACTGCTGACTTAATATTTACTTCGTATCTAGGCACCCGCTAAATTCATTTACCTGAAATAATTTCTAACTCCTTTTATTTTATTTTATTTTTTTGTTATTTATTTGGGAGAGAGTGTGCAAGTGGGGGAGGGGGACAGAGAGACAGAGGTAGAGAGAGGATCCCAAGCAGGCTCTGCACTGTCAGCGCCAAGTCTGATGCGGGGCTTGAACTCACGAACTGTGAGATCATGACCTGAGCAGAAATCAAGAGTCGAATGGTTTCACCGACTGAACCACCCAGGCGCCCCTGTAGACATAATCGTGTCTTCTGCAAATCGTTTCATTCCCAATCCTTATGTCTTGATTTCTCTTTTTTTCCTTTGCACTCAGATCATTACAACGTTGAACAGAAGTGGTGGTAGCAGGAATGCTCTCACTCACTCCTGAGGAGATGAAATAAAAATTCATCTTTTAGGGGCGCCTGGGTGGCTTAGTCGGTTAAGCGTCCGACTTTCGCTTAGGTCATGATCTCGCGGTTCGTGGGTTCGAGCCCCGCGTCGGGCTCTGTGCTGACTGCCAGCTCAGAGCCTGGAGCCTGTTTCAGTCTGTGACTCCCTCTCTCTCTGACCCTCCCCTGCTCACACTGTCTCTCTCTCTCTCTCCTAGAAATAAATAAAAACATTAAAAAAAATTTAAAAAAAATTCATCTTTTAATCCCATTCAAGGCGACAGCTCTTGATATTTTACCATTTCTTAATTAAGGAATTCTTTTCCACTTCCTACTTCCAAAGCAATATTCAGCATGTTCTTGCTCAAGGGCTCTCCATGTCTCCCTTTCTGGCCTCAGCATCCAGTCTTCATGCAGAGGACTCTTCACCCCATGACTGGGACAAGGTCATGGGTGGCGTCCGCTGGGTCCTGCTTGCCTCTGGCAGGGTCACCGATCCTGCATGGTCTTTGGTTTTGGCCTCTGTTCCACTGCATCTGTTGCTGGTGTCTCTTGCCTTTGGGTACAAGTGTGTGTCTGGATCTGGTGCCCCTTCTGGGGCCTCTGGTCTAGGTACTCACACTTGGGGCCACTTGATCCCTCACCCAGGCCTCACTTTAGGGTAAGAGCTGCTGCTTGCCGGAGGGCACCTTGTCGGTGACGGCCCATGGGAAGGGGAGGTGCTATTCTACACCATCTCTCTGCCTAAAGGTGCCAGGTCGCCTCTGCTCCTCCACTGCAGCTACCTTGTAACGGCGAGGGTGACCAGGTGACACCCTTCATCTCAAAGTTTCAAGTGGGAAATGGGTCACAAGGCCTTGGGCCTGTGTCCTACAAACACCACAGCTGAGGCACATGGCAGGCATTACTAAAGAACACTCACAATTTTTCAGCCTAAACTTTGTTTATTCCTTAGTCCATTGGTTTTCAAAGTATGGTCCTCAACCAGCAGCACCAGCAGCTTATTAGAAATGCAAACTCTTGGGCCCTGTGCCCCAGACGTCCTGATTCAGAGAGCCTGGGGGTGGGGCTTGCCAATGGATATTTTAACAAGTGACTGTGGTACAAGCTCAAGTTTGGGGATCACTGCTCTAATCCTCTCCTCATTACCTGGGCTGGGCGATATATAGGCAGGTGATTGGCCCTGACTGAGACACCAGGAGGTCCCCAGTGTGCTTATCTGAGCTCCGTATAAGTGGGTTTGGGTGTAGGCCAGGTCCGCCGTGGTAGTGGGATTTCCTTCTTGCAGAAGGGGAGTTCACTACCTGTCTGGTGGGTGCTAAAGGGAATTTCATTTCCAGCACTGATCTGGGGAGGGAGGGCAGTCTCAGCCTCTGCTCTCCCTCAGGTCCTGGCTGCTGTCACCACCATGAGGGGCCATTAGCACTGGGTAAAGCAGGGATCAGAGGGCCCAAGTTAGGGAGTCTGACACAGTCTAATCTGTCCCCCCTCTGTGGTGGGGGGCGGGGCTGTAGGATTCCTGGTCTCTCTTGCTTGTTTTCAGTTCCAAGGTGTGGCTTCTCTGAGTCTGATCTTTTCTAATGAGGGAATGAAGAAGAGGAGAAGGGGGAGGAGAAAATGGTTCTTTCATTAAAAAAAAAAAATCCTGTCCCAGGCAAATTAACTGCTTGTCTCTTTCTGAAATGCCGATATGCAGTTCCTAACACACCAGCTGCTGTGCATCCCAGGTTTTCATGCTCTCATGTCTAGTGGCAAGTTTTCCACGTCTGTCTTTCCAGATGAAACCAGTCAGAAAGAGGAAGTTCACTTCCAAATTCCACATATTCACTCAACAAACACCTCAAGGGTATCAGCAGACAGTCTACTATGAGCAGCACCAGGGGATTTGCTAGGAATTCTAGCAGATCCAGTAGGAATCAGGAAGGAATGTGACCAGGGAAGGAACAGAGAGAGAGAGGGAGGCAGAGAATCTGAAGCAGGATCTAGGACCTGAGTTGTCAGCACAGATCCTGACACGGGGCTTGAACTCACTAGTTGTGAGATCATGACCCGAGCTGAAGTCGGATGCTTAACTGACTAAGCCACCCGGGCACCCTTACCGAATTCTTTTATTAGTCTCACCGAGGTACAATGTTGAAAGGAGCATGAAATTGGCCTTAATGTTAAGAGGTTAAGTGCAGTGACGGCAAACGTTCAGAAACAAGTCAATGTAGACAGAAAGGTTAGGTGACTCATGATTTTTTGCAGCATTTAACATAAAAGGACAAAGCTTAGTCAATGCATGACATCAAAGAATTGGAGACAAGCCAAACACCCACGTATACAAAATAGGACTTTGAAGTATGCTTAATTTAATTACACTTAATTTGATGAAAACATTTCTTAAAATGTTTAAGGGATTTTCATGAATATAATATACATGACATCATTGAATAAAGTGTAGTGGTTATTAGGCTGGACCCTGAGAATCAAACAAAGCTAAATTGAATTCTGTGTTTGTCCTGGCGTATTACGCTTCTCTTCTTTCAAACTATACAAAGCTTACAAAGTTTCATATTTAAAAAAATTTTTTTTAATGTCTGTTTATTTTTGAGACAGANTTTTTTTTTTGAGAGAGAGAGAGAGAGCACACAAGATGGAGAGAGGGAGAGAGAGTCCCAAGCAGGCTCCACACTCAGCATGGAGCCTGACANCAAAGCTTACAAAGTTTCATATTTAAAAAAATTTTTTTTAATGTCTGTTTATTTTTGAGACAGAACACAAGCAGGGGAGGGGCAGAGAGAGAGGGACCAAAACAGAAGCCAAAGTAGGCTCCAGGCTTTGAGCTGTCAGCACCGAGCCCCATATGGGGCTCGAACTCACAGATCGTGAGATCATGACCGGAACAGAAGTCAGACACTTAACTGAGCCACCTAGGCGCCCCTGTAGATTCTCATATTAATGAAAAACTGCAGAATAAAAGGTGAAATCCTTCACTGATCCCCAACCCTATCTCATTTCCCCCAGTTTTTATAGACTGTGAATCTTTAGGCATTGATATGTGTGCATACACATATAGTAATTATGCATATAATTAACATTTTCTGATTTTGTATAAAAATGGGATAACCTATGTAATAACCTATAAATGCTTCTTTTAAAACNAGAGGGAGAGAGAGTCCCAAGCAGGCTCCACACTCAGCATGGAGCCTGACATGGGGCTGAATCCCACGACCCTGGGATCATGACCTGAGCCGAAATCAAGAGTCAACCAACTGAGCCACCCAGGTGCCCCCTCTATAGATAATTCTATGGATGTCCATAGAGAGCTCTCTAATTCTTACAACTTCTGCATGCAATTCCATAGTCAGATTATCCCATAAACCATTCCTCTAATTATATACCCATACAGTGCCCACGTATTTTACTCTTGCAATACTCTTCTGTAAATGTACTGTGGATGTGCAAATATTTTTCTATTAAAACCTAGTTCATTAAAAGATTAGAGCTATTGTTGTTTTCAGAAGTATTACCAAGTTTGAAAAACATGGACCAATTTAGGTTATTGGGACTTTCTTGCCAAGAAATTAGAGCTCATGAGTAATTTAATTGCATTTCCCTGATTCCTACTGGATCTGACTATCTTTCACCTTTATTGGCCCTTTGTCTTCATTTGAACAATGAATTTTCACGGAATCTCATTCAATACCAAGCAGCTTCTCCTTTTCTTAGTTATTAAGCTGCACCTAGATTCTGAATAGTAATTCCGGCTCTGCCCTATGCAGATGTCTCCAGATCTGTTGCCTATCACTTTGCTTCCGGTAGATTTTCTATCTTTAATGCGGGGTCATTGATTTTATTACTCATTTCCATTTTGTTTCTTGAACCTTAAGTTTTGCTTAAGACCTCCTCTCCTTTGTGACTCTAAACTATTAAAACTATATAAACAATGGTATGCCCTTTCCATGTTAGCATCTGTCTCGTCTGGGATTTACTTCTGTGGACAGCTCCAAATACAGACTTTCTTCTTCTCTTCGTCCTCACCCAGAGAATGTTCATTTATCTACTTGTTGTTCATTCATTTTACAGCCGATATGTGGATTTCAGGGCTTGTTACTCAGTTCCATTGTTCTGCTCACCTGTTCCTATGCCAATTATTATTCTATAATTGACTACTACAGCTTTATATTCTGTAGATACGGGAACCCCTTCCTTATTCTCTTAAAAAAATGGATTCATCTCCCACACTCCCCTCCATTTGAATTTTAGCATCAATTTACCAAGTTCCATTAAAAAAAAAGCCTGTTGAGGGGCGCTGGGTGGCTCAGTCGGTTGAGCATCCGTCTTTGGCTCAGGTCATGATCTCCTGGTTCATGGGTTCGAGCCCTGCATTGGGCTCCATGCTGCCAGTGTGAAGCCTGTTTGGGATTCTCTCTCTCTCTCTCTCTCTCTCTCTCTCTGCCCCTTCCCCACTCAACTTTCTCTCTCAAAAATAAATAAAGTTTAAAAAAAACCCTGGTGCTGTTTTTATTGGTACTTTATTAAATTTATGGATCAATTTTCAAGAACTGATGTTTCTGGTGTTAATATTTCCTTCCAAGAATTCTTGACACATTAATATATTCTGATCATCCAGTATTCCCTTCAGATTTTACTTTTTCTTTCTCCAAAGGTTTTACACAGTTCTTTCTGAATTATCAAGTATTTAATTAGGGGTGTTTTGCCACTGAGACTGCAATGTTTTTCTCTGCTGTTTCATTTTTCCTGTATGGGAAATCTCCTGACTTATAAACTTGTTCATATTTTGTTTTTTGCATTTTGTTAATTCTTTGTCTATATATATATATATATATATTTAAAATTTGGCATGCATATATGTATTTTTTATTGCCCTTGTCAATTTTTTCAAGGAAAGCTAAACAATAGGAGCATCCTAGAAATTTTTGTTATAATGAAAATGTTCCCACTGTTTCATTATTTCAGATGTTTATTTGCAATGGGTTTTGAGTAGCAATGTTTGTTCTCTAAGTGATTTTCCTTTCTTCCTTGATTCCCAAGAGTATTTTTTTTCAGTTTTTGCATTAGAAAAACTATCATTGAAGTATAGTTGACATACAATGCTATAGGAGTTTCAGGTGTAGAACACAGTGATTTAACAATAATTCTATATATTATTCAGTTCTCACAACGGTAAGTGTTGTCACCATATGTTACCTTATGAACTACATTCTCTATGCTGTATTTTTCATCTCTGTGACTTATTTGCAGATAGTGTTTTTTTTAATTGGCTCAATATTATCAAATTCATAATTTGAAGCCCACTGGGAGTTTTTCTTTTCTCTCTTAATGTACCAAATTTTAATAACAGGATCTTTATAATCAACAATCAACCTTTATGTTCATCCAGGAACAAAATTTATTAACTATATAGCAGAACAATTTTGTTACCTTTAGAATTTGTATCTGTTTAAAATAGAAATTAGTTTATTCTTTTGTGGCTATGTTTGCCCTGTTTATTTTGGAGGTGTCTTTGTCTCCTAGAATAAGGTGGTAAAGTTTCCCATATCTATTTTCTTTCTTCTGCTTTGTATAAGAAGGAAATGTGTTCTTTGAAGTTTGATTTATTAATTTTTTTATTAAAAAAAAATTAAGTAGGGGTGCCTGGGTGGCTTAGTCGGTTAAGCGTCCGACTTTCGCTTAGGTCATGATCTCGCGGTTCGTGGGTTCGAGCCCTGCGTTGGGCTCTGTGCCGACTGCCGGCTCAGAGCCTGGATCCTGTTTCAGAGTCTGTGACTCCCTCTCTCTCTGACCCTCCCCTGCTCACGCTGTCTCTCTCTCTCTCTCTCCTAGAAATAAATAAAAAAAAACATTAAAAAAATTTAAAAAAAATTAAGTAAACTCTACCCTCAACATGGGGCTCAAACTCACAACTCTGAGATCAAGAGTCACATGCTCTACTGATTGAGCCAGCCAGGCATGCCTATCCTTTGAAGTTTTTTTTTTTTTTAATTTATTTGAGAGAGAAAGAGAGAGAGTGAGAGAGTGGGGAGGGCAGAGAGAGAGAGAGAGAAAGAGAGAGAGAGAACCCCAAGCAGTCTGCACTGTTAGCTCAGAGCCCGATGTGGCTCTTGAAACCACAAACTGCAAGATCATGACCTGAGCCAAAATCAAGAGTTGGACACTTAACTGACTGAGCCATCCAGGCTCCTTTGAAGTTTTGATTGGCTTTCTCCATAAAATGGTCAAGGCCATGTCCCTTTTTAAAGAAATGATTTTGTTTAAAGAATCATATTTGTTTTTTACAGACATGTGACTTTTCTTTACGGTAGAAAGGGGCTGGTATGGCAATCTCTGGTTTTGGCTTAATGTCCTGTTCACGCTAGTAGCTTTCATTGCATTGCACTTATTTAAGAGCATTCCACCAGGTGAGGCTACACATTTCTTCAGATAGCTCTTTGGCCACATCCTACAGGTATTGATATATATAGGTTAGATTTAGTTTCGATTCCTAAATAGCTATATTTTCTAAATAGCTTAAAATCTGAATTAATAATTCTTTTGCTGTAGTGTTTCATAATTCAAACATTTTCAGGCTAGGGGCACCTGGGTGGCTCAGTCAGTAAAGCATCTGATTTTTGATTTCAGCTCAGGTCATGATCTCACAGTTGTGAGACTGAACCCCGTGTCAGGCTCTGCGCTGAGCATGAAGCTTGCTTAAGATTCTCTTTCTCTCTCTGCCGTTCTCCCCTGCTTACACTATAAAATTTAAAAAAATATATATTTTTTCAGGACAACCTCTTATACTGTTGGTGGTACACAAACTGGTGCAGCCACTACGGAAAACAGTGTGAAGTTTCTTCAAAAACCTAAAAATAGAGCTACTCTACGACCCAGCAATTGCACTACTAGGTATTTACCAGAGGGATATAAATACAGATTCAAAGGGGCACATGCACCCCAATGTTTATAACAGGACTATCAACAATAGCCAAAGTATGGAAAGAGTCCAAATGTCCATTGACTGATGAATGGATAAAGAAGATGTGGTGTGTACATATGTACACATGTGTAATATGCGTATACATATATAATGGAATATTACTCAGGCATCAACAAGAATGAAATATTGCGATTTGCAATGACATGGATGGAGCTAGAGGGTATTATGAAAAGTGAAACTAATCAGAGAAAGATAAATACCATATGATTTCACTCATATGTAGAATTTAAGAAGCAAAACAGATGAACACAGGGGAAGGGAAGGAAAAATAAAATAAGATAAAAATGGAGAGGGAGGCAAACCATAAGAGACTCTTAATGACAGAGAACACTGAAGGTTGATGGCGGGAGGTGGGTGGGGGATGGGCTAGATGGGCAATGGGCACTGAGGGCACTTGTGCTGAGCACTGCTATATATAGGTGATGCCTCACTAAAGCCTACTCCTAGAACTAATATTATACTATATGTTAACTAAATTGGGTTTACATAAAAACTGGGAAGAAAAAAATTTTCAGATAATATTTTATTATTTTGTTCTCTGGCTTTTAACACAGTTTGGGCAGAAAAATCAGACAATTTTTTTTAATTAAAAAAATTTTTAGTGTTTATTTTGAGAGACAGCGAGCCAGGGAGACAGAGCACGAGCGGGGGAAGGGCAGAGAGCGAGGGAGACACAGAATTTGAAGCAGACCCCGGACTCTAAGCTGTCAGTACAGAGCCCGACGCAGGGCTCGAACCCACAAGCTGCGAGATCATGACCTGAGCCTAGGTAGCCAACTAGCTAGAGACTCTGCTCCAACATCTTGAGCCAATAAGGCTTCTCCCCTTTGCTAGTGAACCTATGTGAAGGTTGGGTATTGAATTAAAAGTTGAATCTGTTTATAAGTCTGCTCCCGGTTTTATTCTCCACGGCACGCCCTGTGTCTCCATGGGCATGGTCTCCCAGGTATTTGGGAAAAGGTAAATAGTTAGGATCTTGTCTCTTCTCTCCTAAGCTTGTGCCCGCCCTTGCTCAGAATTCCAGATCACCAGGGATATGGGGATCTCATCAACGCTAACTATACCTATCTCATTTCTTGGATTTCTGATTAAAAGTTTTGGCTAGTTTGCCACTTTGTCACTGGCCCCAATGAGGATCACAACCTCAGGCTAACTGTAACCCTGACCTTCCTCACCCATCTGTACCAAGATCACTACTGTTTCCAAAAGTACCCAAACATGTGGGATTTTTCCCAGCTTCCAGGCTTCCAAAGTCAGTCAGGCCTCTCCTGCAGCAAAGAGTCTAGTTTTCTAGCTTGCCACGAGGCCACTGGCCTGAGAGGGCTGGGCTAAAACACCAAGAATCTCGGTGTTCGTACCTATAGGCCAGTGGCTTCCTTGAAGAAATACTTCTCAATTGGTTGTATGCCTTTGTCCACTACAAAAGTCCTGTTCAGTTTTATCAGGGCTTTTGGGGAGAGGACTTTGCTAAGCTTCTCATTCTACTGCTCTCTGTGTCCTAGGAGGTCACTTAAGTACCAAAGTACTGGCAGCTGGCATTAAAATACATATATAACCAGGGCGTCTGCGTGGTTCAGTGGGGTAAGTGTTTGACCTCAGCTCAGGTCATGATCTCAGTTTGTGAGTTCAAGCCCCGCATTGGGCTCTGTGCTGTCAGTGCAGAGCCCGCTTTGGATCCTCTGCCCCTCCCCCTCTACCCTCTCAAAAATAAATTAACATTAAAAAAAAGTACTGGAAACTAGCTAAATGAAACAGGGGCATTGGTGTGTGACTACCGTAAACTAACATGGAAATGATCCAATAATGGTTAGATCTTAGTAAATGTTCCATTGATAATTTTAAACGTCAGAACTAAATGGGAATTCAGTTCTCACAGCATGGTAGATGGGGGTCATTTCTTATGTTTCCTAAAACTTTATAGATTGGCATTTGATGATATATCAATTTCTATTTTTGAAAATGTAATTTAAGGAAAGAATATTTTCTTACGTTTTACATGAGTGATCACAACTCAGGTTATGCTATCTTGTGGTCAAGTTCATACTATGGCTATTCTACATGGAAGCATATTAAGGTTTCCTTGAAGGAGCAACTTTTAACCCAGGAAACTAAACACTTGTGATTCCTAGGACTGATTCTCAGAAATATATATTTTAAACTTACTTTTGGGCTTCCAGTGCACATTAAAAATGGCTACAGCTTCTCTACGTTTGATCTATTTCCTATTCTTTGAGTTTAATTATGACCCAAAGCAGAAATAATATTCCCGTCATATTCTCTCCTTAATTTTTAGACATCAGCTAATGGACAGTGACTTCTTTCAAAATGCTATTATAAAACTTAAAACACAACTTAACTCTATTGAACTTCTGTTCTATGTGATTTGAAATCTTGGTGGCTTCCGTATTGATATTTAAGGTCACAGCATCTCTCCCCAGTTAGAATAAACTTCTTGATCATTTGAGGTTTGTTTTCTTTCCTGGTTTGGTTGTTGCCTTATCATAAACATTTTAATTTATTTTTATTTTTTTTAAGTTTGTTTATTTTGAGAGAGCATGCATATGAACAGGGGAGGGGCAGAGAGGGAGAGGAGTAAGCTGGGCACGGTGAGTGCAGAGCCCCCATGCAAGCCTCGAACCCAGGCACCGCAGATCATGACCTGAGCCAAAATCAAGAGTTTGAGGCTTAACCGACAGAGCCACGCAGGTGCCCAACCACAAAGACAGGCAAGAGTATCTAACTCTTTGGGGCACCTGGGTGGCTCAGTTGGCTAAGTGTCCGACTTCAGCTCAGGTCATGATCTCATGGTTCCTGAGTTCGAGCCCCATATCTGGCTCTGGGCTGACAGCTCAGAGCCTGAAGCCTGCTTCAGATTCTGTGTCTCCCTCTCTCTCTCTGCCCCTCTCTTGCTCATGTTCTCCCTCCCTCTCTCAATAATATTTTTTTTAAAAAAATTTTTTTAAAAAAGGGTATTTACCTCTTTAAGAAGAGGGATGTAGCAAGAGGGACTCTAGAGGAATAACGATGGGTAAGAAGATCCATTTGCATATTCTTTTCTCCCCTGTAGGGAAACCCATGCAAAGAGCTCAGGCCTCCTCACCTCAAGGACCCAGGTTACTCTGACCAGTTAAGGTGGGAGTTGTGACGGCTTTCACCTGCTCCCTGTGTCAACCACCTGAGCATGGAGTACCTGTCCTCTCTCACCATCCTCCAAGGGTCGCCGTCTAGCTTCAAGTAAGACCTCACTTTTGCTTTAAAAGCCCATTGCCCCACACAGAGGATAATAGAATGCTCTCTTCAATGCTTTGAGTATCAGAGAATTTAGCATTCGTGCTGTTGTCTTTGAGAAAGGCATGAAGATTTGAGGAGACTGTGATACACGAACCTGGGGTGTTCACAGCATGAGTGTGCCCATCCCTTCCTTCAGAAGCTCCCATAGATTATTTAGAGCTACCTGAAATTTAGGGAAGCATTTCAAGAATTCTGTAGACATTTGTACAATAGGAAGAAAAATCTCAAAGTAGTCACCATATCAACAAATGGGAAGGATACTCTTGCCCAAAGTCAGCAGATGTTTGCAGTTTTCCAACATCACCTTCTTGTGTAGCATCTCGATAGTCCCACTGCTTCCGAGATAAGTCAATGAACACATCCCCAAATTTTATTGACTTCTGAGATAACAAATACTTTGATTCTCCAACTGCCCATATAGTCAAACAGTCCTAGAAGTCTAAGCATAAACTTAGATAGCAAGTGGACTAAGAAGAAAGAGAAGACAAATGAACAACATCAGGAATGAAATAGTAGCCAGCCATCACCGCAGGCCCTCCAGACATCAAAAAGATAAGGGAATGTTATGAACAACTCTACCCACACACTTTGATAGCATGAAGGGACCAGTTCCTCAAAAAGCATACACTATTATAACCCACCCAGCATGAAATAAATATCCCCCAAAATAAGAAGGAAACTGAAGTCATGATTTTTAAAAAATTATAGAAATGGAGAGCAGGTTAGTGGTTGCCCAAAGTTAGGGATGGAGTGGGGAGGGGCTGAGTGTGCTTATAAAGGAGTAGATGAAGTTTTTATAGCGATGGAGTAGTTCTGAGTCCTGAACGCCATGGTAGTTCTACTATTCTACGCCTATGACATAGGACAAGTTTACCATTATCAGTTCTATGGTCATATGAGTTATAACCAATGGTAGAAACGGGGTGAAGGGTAAGAAAGCCCTTCAATAACGTCATCTTAGCTCCCATAAATCTGTAATTTAAAATAAAGGCTTAAAGAAGATGTAGTGGGAGGAATCTTGAGTCATCCACGTCGGGTTATTGGGTAGCACATACGCCCCTTGCTTGTCAAATTGTGACACAGACTGAACGCTGTGTGGAGCATTTTGCTCTCATAGAATTTAAGGTTTGGAGAAGGTGAATTACTTATTTTCATTAGAAAATTATTCTTACAACAGGTAGTGCTGAATGCTGTTACATTGTCCAAAGGATATAAAAAAATGAGATCACAATTTGTATAGGAATGATAACTTCAAAGAGAAGGTAAATTTAGATTATGTCACAAATAAAAAATGAGCAGGGTTAAACAAAGAAATTCCCAGAAATGCATCCTAAGAGAAATATACAAAAGTTAACTAGAAATAGGTCTATACTACTGTTTTATAACAGTGAAAACAGCAGAAAATTGCCTACATTGAGGGATTAGTCAAATTATACCTATTCATGGGATATACTACAAAGAAGCTATTAAAGTCAAGTTTAAATTATAATATGCCACTGGTAATATATAATGGCTTGTAGAATTTATGCTAAACTGATATAATTTTTTATAGTGTGATTTTGTTTTTAAAAATTTTTTTTAATGTTCTATTTATTTTTTAGAGACAGAGAGAGACAGTGTGAGCAGGGGCGGGTCAGAGAGAGAGGGAGACACAGAATCCGAAGCAGGCTCCAGGCTCTGAGCTGTCAGCACAGAGCCCACACACGGGGCTTGAACCCACAACCCGTGAAATCATGACCTGAGCTAAAGTCGGACACCCAACTGACTGAGCCACCGAGGAGCCGCTATAGTGTGACTTTGAAAAAAAAAAAAAAAAATACAGTTCTTAGGAAAGATTACAAGCAGTGGCAGTGTGAGATGTGGTCATATAGATGTATTTTCTTTGTAATCCATACTTTCAACTTTTCTGCTGAATAGGAACTTTTTTTCTTTAAAGTATTATTTTAATAGCAGCAAGGTTGTTCAGGACTTTTTGGTTGACTGAGGAATGAATCCAATTCTTGAGCCTGGAGTAACAGACACAATTGTGTTAGGGAAAGAAGGTTATTCTGGAAATACGTCTTTTTGAACATTCCTTTTGGGGCAGATAAAGTATTCAGGACTGAGAATAATCAGAACATTCACACTTAAAATTGCCAGACCAGAAAAATCACTAAAAGGTTAGATGGCCCACGCAGAGTAAATAAAATAGTGTAAATAAGTCACAGCGTGTATAGGAGAAATTCATTATGCTCAAGGAACGACTTTTCTCTATTACACTTAATTTGGAAACAATAGATGTGTTTGTGCCAAAATAATTCCTCTGGCACCGTTAAGTCCTACCCTGTCACAGTCCCCCCCGCCTTTCAGTGCCTATGTAGTGACAGGAAGAACACAGAAAGTTAAATTAACATCCAAATGTTCTGTATCAAAGAGACAAAGAAGAATTGTACCTCGATAAACATTAGTCTTATTCAGATTCTGCATTAATCTTTATGCACCAATGCTGTATGCTTTAAATCAAGTAAATCTTAATAGGAACAAAAAGAAAACCACAGGGAATTTTACATCGGTCTCAGAAAACAGTTCACTTGGGCAAATGGAGTGCAGAAGAAGAGGGTCGCAATTAAACTTGACCTAAGTGTTACAAAGTTACTACATACCCAACAGCTAGTTAATAGCCATCCCTTTGAGTTTGGCAGTGTATTAGGAATAAAGAAAATCTCCACAGATTCTAAAAGCAGAAATTCTGTCTGGGGCGCCTGGGTGGTTCAGTTGGTTAAGCGTCCAACTCTTGGTTTCAGTTCAGATTATGATCTCATGGTTCGTGGGATCAAGCCCCACGTTGGGGTCGCTGTTGCCAGTGCAGAGCCTGCTTTGGATCCTCTGTCCCCCTCTCTGCCCCTCCTGTATGCACGTTCTCTCTCTCAAAAATAAAGAAAACATTTAAAATACTGAGCAGAGACAACAGTGGTTGTATAGGAGAGACACACTCCAAAGAAATCAGTTCAGACAAGTCGCCAAATAAAATCTGCAACAGTAATGCCCTCCTGTGGTAGAAATCAGAATCCAGAGTTGCCACAATATGATCTAGAATGTCCTATTTTTAAGAAAAAAAAAATTAAAGGGCGTCTGGGTAGCTCAGTTGTTTAAGAAGCTGACTTCAGCTCAGGTCGTGACCTCAGGGTGTGTGGGTTCGAGCCCCGCATCGGGCTCTGTGCTGACAGCTAGCTCAGAGCCTGCAGCCTGCTTCAGATTCTGTATCTCCCTCTCTCTCTGACCCTCTCCTGCTCATGCTGTCTGTCTATCTGTCTGTCTCTCTCAGAAATTTAAAAAAAAAAAAACACATTAAAAAACTTAAAAAAAATTACAAGCCATGTAAAGAAAGTGGAAATTGTGACCTACACGGAGAAAAGCAGCCAACAGACAGTTCGAAATTTTGGGTGGAGGGTAGGGGGCAGATGCTGGACTTAGCAGTCAGACTTCAAAACCATTATTGCAAATATGTTTGAAGAACTAAAGGAAACCACTGCAGGTATGCCAATGATTCAACTAAGGAATATCAATAAAGAGAATTTATGAAAACTGGAGATTCGGAGTTTAAAAGCACCATAACTGAAATGAATATTTCACTGGAGGGCTCAACAGTAGATTTGAGCTGGCAGAAGAGAATCTGGCATAGGGCAAACTTGAAGATATATCAATAGAAATTACCTAATCTGAAGAACAGAAAGAACAAGAATAAATAAAAATGACAAGAGGATCAAAGACCGGTAGAATGCCCTCAAGCATACCAAAATATGCATAGTAGAAGTCTTAGAAGGAGAAGAGAGAGAGAGAAAGAAAAAAATATTTGAATATTGGCCAGAAAGATCTCAAATTTGGTGAAAAACAGTAATCTACATATCCTCGAAGGTCAACAAACTCCATACAGAGAAAATTGAGACTTCCACAACTATCTCCATCATGATCAAACTGTTAAAAGCCAAAGACAAGGGAAAAAAATCTTGAAATTGGCAAGAGAAAACTGACCTGTCGTATATAACAACAGTGTAATTCGCAGCTGGCTTTTCAAAAACAGTAGAAGGTAGAGGCAGTGAGATGAAACTTTCATGATGTTGAAGGAAAGAGTCCAACGCCATCCACTAAGACTCCTATTATTTCTGGAGGAGTATTCAGAGATTCTAGATTATTTTTCTCCTCCAAATTTAATTTTTCCTTTTATTCTGAGGCTTCTCGTTAGTAACAGTAGTTCTTTATTTTATATTTGTCTTTATTTTAATGTTCCTTTAAATCCAATGTGGATTTTACTAAATTCTTCAATAAACTTCGCATTTTACTACTTTGTCCTTGCCTGTATCATTCTATTTATACCATCTATTGTATTCATTCTCAATAGTTCTGCTTTAGTTTTTTAAATTTTTTAAATGTTTTTATTTATTTCTGAGAGAGAGAGAGAGACAGCGTGAGCAGGGGAGGGTCAGAGAGAGAGGGAGACACAGAATCTGAAGCAGGCTCCAGGCTCTGAGCTAGCTCTTAGCACAGAGCCTGACGTGGGGCTCAAACTCACGAACTGTGAGATCATGACCTGAGCTGAAGTAGGACGCTTAACTGACTGAGCCACCCAGGTGCCCCAGTTCTACTTTGTTTTTAAAATTACTTTCTGGTCCTGCTTCATGTTAACGATACCTTAGTGATCATTTTGAGACCAGAGATGCATTTCACACAGTTCGGACGCAGGCAAGTAATAGGACATTCTACTTAATTACATTTTCTGTCAGTGGCGGAGAGTCTTATATTTGCTACGTCATATTTTTGTAATTTATTTTATCTCATGAAGCAAAAAACCAACCATTTCCTAGTAACTGAATAAATCCAAATACAAAGATCAGTGATAAAACTTCATATCTGATTGGCAAAAACATAAAATATTGGTAGAACCTGGGTTTGTAGAAATTGCGATAGCAATGATATACCCATGCATTAGAGTTTAAGTGCAACCTGACCAGAACTTGAGTTTTGTGTTTTAAAAGCATACAGTGGAGATTCCTCTTTGAAAAAGTCTAATTCTAGAACTTTAAATATAATACACTGGTGATTAAATCCATAAAGACCTATCTACAAGTTAGTGGACCACTCTTTATATTAACAAATGGACACAATGTAAATTCCATGTAATTAATCAATGGGAGGTCTAGTGTGGCACTCTGGTTGTTAGTGTTGAAGTAACAAATCAATGTACTGTATTTATATTTAGTCACATATTAACTCATTAAAATTTGTGGCTAAAAGAAAAACTTGAGAGTAAAATCCAATTAGCACCATATCTATTAAGTGTCAAATTTTTGAGTGTAAAATTTTTAATAGGTAATTCTTACAGAAAAAAGACTGTCAGTCTAAAGAATAATGTCAGTGCCTTTTTACTGTTTAAGAAATATTGGTGTTGCTTTTTTTTTTTTAATTTGAGAGAGAGATAGAGAGAAAGAGAGAGTGAGTAAGGGAGAGGGAAAAGGGGCCAAGAGAGAGAATCTCAAGCAGGTTCCAGGCTTGGTGTAGAGCCTTATGTGGGACTTGATCCCATGGCCCTGGAATCCTGACCTGAGCCAAAATCAAGAGTCAGACACCCAACCAACTGAGCCACCCAGCTGCCCCAGTGCTGCTTTTAATTGAGACCTTCAAATTGCATAGCTACACCCCTCATTCTTCACCCTGACACATTGCTACTTCCTAACCTGCAATCACCATATCATTGTAGCCTCTGCACACTCCCTCCTGCCAGTGTAAGTCACTGTGACTTACATTGTGTTGTGAGAGTCTAATCTTATTTTCTTCCCTTATTGCCTCCCCATCCGCATGCCAACCAACTTTGGATTTTTCTTCTGAACTTAATGAATTCATGAGTGCCTTCAGGAAGTGCTCACCCTTGACTGTGCAGTGAAGACTCTACACTGTAATGCAGAGCCAGGACTGTGCGGGCCACGGAATGACATTCAGTCCTCTCCCTCCCTTTACTCGACATAAGAAAACTCACACAGTAGAGAAGCCACACAAACACAATGTGGCACTAAGGCCTTTAAAGGTATTGTTTGTCATTTTCTACTCACCAAAATACCCGTGCATTCGGGCAACTCTTTGAATGTAATGATTGTGGAAACCCTTTTAATCAGAGCTTCAAAGTTTATACAATATCAGAAAAAGCAGACAGGACCAAACTACACAAATGTGAATGCTTATAACAAGGTCCTGATTATATTCCCCCCTTATTGAACATCAGAGAGTTCACACTGGAGAAAAACCCCTTCAGTGTGATGAATATTGAGCCAACAGGTGACCTTGAAATGACATGAAAGAATTCATACCCCAGGGCAACTCTTTGAATGTAATGGATATGGAGGTAACTTTGACAGAGTTTCAAAGCTCACTGAACACTGGACAACTCCTACTGAACCCACAATATACAAATGTGATAAATGTGAAAAATGCTTTACGTTTTACTCCCAGTCAGACCTCAGAGAACTCATACTGGAGAGAAACCCTTCATGCATAATCTATGTGGAAAGATTTTTAGTTAAGGAGCCCTGAAATGGCATAAAAAAAAAAAACCACACTGGAGAGAAACTTTTTTTATTGTCCAAGTGTGTACATGCTTTTAACACTAACTATGATCTTACCCAGCATAAAAGAACTCATACTGGAGAAAAGCCATGTGGCTGGAGCCCGCGTGATAACCTTCAGAATTGCATCTAATCTCAGCTGCCATAAAAGAACTCATTCAGAAGGGAAACGCTTTATTTGTATCCAGTGTTGAAAAGCTTTTAAAAGAAGGCCATACCTTGTTCAACATCAGAAATCTCATGGGAAACCATTTCTAAAAGCCACGTCTTTACTAAACACTGTATAATTCATCCAGCGATGCCCTATCTATAGCTCAATAGCTTTCTGTAGTGAATATTCAACTCTTGTTCATCAGAATTCACACTTCTTGGAAAAATTTTGGAATATAAAACTCATGTATGAAACTTAAGAACATACTCAGCATGGAAAGAGCATTATATGATTATGGATGTATTTTTTATCTTCCTTTGACCATGGTTCTTTGAAATATCCACCACAAAAATGAGAGGATTCAGCCTAGGATGTGAAATATGCCAAGGCATTGCCTTTATAATATTCCCTATATTGAAAGTAGGAAGCTAAGAAGAAGAATGTAATCAGGAAGAATATTTTTTTTAGGTTACTCTTTGAAGATAATAAAATAGATCATAAATACTTTTTAGATATAGAGGCGATATGGTAAATGATTAAGATTTCATGTGGAAAACTTGACACCCAATCAAAGTAGACATAAATCAGTGATAGGAACTCTGTTTCTGGGATAAAAACTATTGAAAAAAAAATCCTATCAGCAGAAACAAACGAAAAATCCTTTAAATTTTCCTCTAATTTTGTTTTTTTTTTAATTTTTTATGCTTTATTTGTTTCTGAGAGAGAGAGAGAGAGAGAGAGAATGAACAGGGGAGGGTCAGAGAGAGAGGGAGACACAGAATCTGAAGCAGGCTCCAGGCTCTGAGCTGTCAGCACAGAGCCTGATGCGGGGCTCAAACTCACGGACTACAAGATCACGACCTGAACTGAAGTCAGATGCTTAGCCACCTGAGCCACCCAGGGTGCCCTGCAAATCGGATCTTTTCTTAACGGCAGTGGACAGCTTAGAGGAGGTAATGGGGTTTCGTTAAGTTTTTTTTTTTAATGTTTTATTTATTTCTGAGAGAGAGAGGCAGCATGAGTAGGGGAGGGTCAGAGAGAGAGGGAGACATAGAATCTGAAGCAGGCTCCAGGTTCTGAGCTAGCCGCCAGCACAGAGCCTGATGTGGGGCTCAAACCAACGAATGGGGAGATCATGACCTGAGCCGAAGTCGGACGCTTAACTGACTGAGCCACTCAGGCACCCCGGTTTGGTTAAGTTTTTAAAAGGAGGCTGAGGGGCGCCTGGATGGCTCAGTTGGTTAAGTATCTGTCTTTGACCCAGGTCATGATCTTGCAGTTTGTGAGTTCGAGCCCCACATCAGGCTCTGAGCAGAGAGCCTGGAGCCTACTGGGGCGCCTGGGTGGCTCAGTCGGTTGAGCGTCCGACTTCGGCTCAGGTCATGATTCTCATAGTTTGTGGGTTCGAGCCCCGCATTGGGCTCTATGCTGACAGCTAGCTCGGAGCCTGGAGCCTGCTTCAGATTCTGTGTCTCCCTCTCTCTCTGACCCTCCCCTGCTCATGCTGTCTCTCTCTCTGTCAGAAATAAATAAAATATTTAAAAAATAAAATAAAATAAAAGTAGGCTGAACAGCACCAAAACCTGCTTCGGATTCTGTGTCTCCCTTTCTCTTTGTTCCTCCCCCACTCATGCTCCGTCTCTGTCTTTCAAAAAAAAATGTTAAAAAAAAAAAAAAGAGCCAATCCCAAAGGTCATACACTCTATGATTCCATTTATATAGTACTTTCTAAATTATAAAATTTTAGCAATGGAGAATAATGGTTCCCAGGTTTGGGAAGGGGGTGGGACAGAAGTGGGTGTGGTTATAAAAGGGCAACCCCAGAAATCCTGGTGGTGGTGGAAATGTCTAGAACATGACTGTGGTGGCAGATACACAACCTTGCACATGTAATAACCCTGTATAGAACATACAAAAGCACACTGGGGGAATCTGAAAAAGAATAGAGACTTTTATCAATGTTAATATCCTGGTTTTGATACTATACCATCATTTTACAAGATGTTGCCATTGGGGAAAACCAGGTAAATGGCATATGGATTCTAGTATTTCTTATAATGGTATGTGAATCTACAATAATCTCAAAAATCTCAAAAAAAAAAAAAAAAGTCAGACCCAAAAGAAAGTTTTTTCCCTGCAGTCTCAGGTTATACCTGCAGAATCACAGATAGGCTTGCAGCATCCTTACAATAAATTGTGGAAAAGCCCAAGGCCTTCATTTTAAAGATGAGAAAACAGAGGCATATCAAGGTTAAGTACCTACTCAAGCCCCTAAAACTGGTTAGTATCAAGCAGCTCATCACAATTTCTGCCTTTCTAGATTTGTAAAGGAGTACTTTATGGCAACTGTCAAGCCCTCCAGCCCTGGATGCAAATAGCTCTGGGACATGTCCCTTTAGGACCACAACTGTCTGGCCATGTGATCTTAGAAAAATAACATTTGCATTTTTATAATAATAGGAGAACAATAGTACCTACACCAATGGGATTTCAAGATGCTGAAATAACTCATGCTAGTTAGTACAGCGGGTCGGTGGTGGGAGGTTCTTGAAAGAGTGCCTCTTTACCACTATGAAGTGCTAGACCCTAGAGCTGAAGGCTGTGTACAGAAAAGACATAAAAGTTATAGCACCTGCCCTATGACCAAAGCCTAGGACAAGAGAATAATATTAAAAAAAACTCAGAAGCATGAAGCGGGAGAGAGTTGTGGGTAGAAGGGATCATTTCACAAGCCTGCTAAGTAAACTGTGGCCAGGTGCGAAGTCAGGCATCTGACCTCTGCTCAGGTTTATGCCCTGGAGGGTATTGCCAAAGAGCCTAGTCCTTCAGCATCAGACAGCTGGGGAGCTGAAGTCCCGGGGGCCCCCTCGCTGCTAGGAGGCCTGGGGCAAATTGTCCCTTTCTCAAAATCCTCCCTTTCCTCATCTCCAAAATACTAATAGAATAATCTCCTTACAGGACGTCTCTATGGTAAATGAGATCACGAGCATGGAAATGCTTATAAGGCACCTGACAAGTTCTCAGGATCTCCCAGCAGCCCGCAAAAACCCTACCATGTGTGCAAAAATGCCACCACCCTTACTTTCTGGATAACTCAGCTACTTGCTCAGCCACAAATGATGATAAAACACATCTTTTGTATTCATACCACTCTAAGGTAATCTCACATCTTCGCGTTCAACACAGGGTCTTCTGAAGTCATAGATCGAGAAATTAAGTTCTCGTTGGGGCGCCTGGGTGGCTCAGTCCGTTAAGCGTCCGACTTTGGCTCAGGGCATGATTTCACGGTTCGTGGGTTCGAGCCCCGCATTGGACTCTGTGCTGACAGCTCAGACCCGGGAGCCTGTTTCTGATTCTGTGTCTCCCTCTCTCTCTCTCTCTGACCCTCCCCTGCTCATGCTGTCTCTCTTTCAGAAATAAAGAAAACATTAAAAGAAAAAGAAAGAAATTAAGTTCTCATAAATTTCACAGATGCTCTCTGCTCCCTGTCCTCCTGTTTTGCCTCGGAGGTAAATGTTCCCCTGCATGAAGGCTAAATGAGAGGCAAAGGAACAGGGGGCTGTGTCTCAGGGCTGGTGTGTCCGCTGGGCCCAGCTGGCTTCTGTGTGGGGCATCTTACCCTGCTTGGACTTCTGTCCTGCTGCTGCATGGGGTCACCCTGGCCTTTGGGGGCAGGGGGCAGGGAGTGAGCATCTCGACCTGGCCTGCTCTTTCATGGCCTCTGCTCCAGCCACCTGCACTCCGTGCCCATCTCGTCCCAACCCTGGCCCTCTGGCCTCTGGCCCCTGCGTCAGTTTCCACTGCTGCTCTCATAAAGTCTCACAAACACAGAGCACGGCTTAACATGGCACAAATTACCTTATAGTTCTGGAGGCCAGAAGTCCGAAATGGGCTCATGGGGCTAAAATCAAGGTACTGACAAGACTGCATTCCTTCTGGAGGCTCTAGGGAGGACCCATTTCCCTAGCTCTTCTAGTACCTAGAGGGGTCCTTAACTCTTAGCCCCCTTTCATCGCCTGATGCCTCTGCCTCCTTATCATAAGGGCCCTTTTGATTATATCAGGTCCACCTGGATACTCTAGAATCCTCTCCCCATCTCAGGAAGCTTAACTTAATCACACCTGTGATGTCCCTTTTGCTATGCAAGGTAACATAGTCACAGGTTTTGGGAATTAGGATGTGGTCCTCTTGGGGGGGTGGTGGTGGGGCCATTTTCTGCCCACCATACCCTTCCATCATTCACAGCCCCTGCTGGGGTGAACAGCACATACTGCATTCCCCCAAGGCACTCATGGGCTAAGGGAAAGAGGAGGTGCTATTTTACACCATCACCCTGCTCAAGGCACCTAACTGCTTCTTCTCCTCCATGCAGCTGCTTCATATAGGTAGGGGGCATCGGGTGGGATCCCCCCGCCTCAAAGATTCAAGGGGGAAGTGTGTCACAAGCCCACACATACATGTGTTATATGACATCATGATTGGGGTACACAGTGGGCATGAATAAAGAGCACTTGGAAATTTTCAGCCTAAACCCTTACCAGACACTCCTGTATTCCCTGCTCCTTCTTATTCATACTATAGTCAGCACCATTAGGGCCGCGAGGCCTGCAGGAAGTTACTGGCCTTGATTGGTAAACGAGAAGTTTCTGGGTGTGATGACCTGGGCTCTACATAAACAGGCTCAGGTGCGTGCCCGGCTTGGTGGCTGTGTTGGAGCCGACCTCTCTGAGAGGGTGAGTTCATGTTCTCTTCCATTGGGACACGGGGGGAGCTTTGTTCAAGGTAGATCTGGAAAGCAGAGCCACACATTTTGGAACATGGGGGGAGGCCCTACAGACCCCAAATTGCAGCTGCTGTAGCATCACACGTGGGCTCCTTGTAGGGCCCAGGAGAAGAGGAGAGACTGCAGATCAAGGTTGGGAGGCTGGTGTGTATTCCTGGCTTCCTCTGTGTGGTTGAGTTGGTAGTGACTTGGGGTGGGGATGGGGGCTGGGGTGCCTGGTTTCACATGCTTCTGCCCTCAATTTGAAGGTGTGACTTCCTGGGAGTCTGCTTTCTCCTGAGAAGAGGAGGAGGAGGAGGAAGAAGGGGAAAATGGCTCTTTCATTTCTCAAGGTTATATCACAGGTGAATCAGTTTCTTCTGATTTCCTTCCTAAAATATGAATTTATAGGGCCTAAAAACATTTTGCTGCTTGGGGCTGTAAGGGAGAATCTGTTCCGGGCCTCGAACCAGCTTCTGCTGGTTTCGGCAATCTTGGGCATTCCTTGTAGACACATGGTCCCAGTCTCTGGACTTATCTTTACATTGCATTCTCGCTGTGTCTCCTCATGCACTGTCCCTCTGTGTCTATCTCTGGGTCCAAATTTCCCCTTTGTAAGTCGTATTGGAGTTAAGACCCACCCTAATCTCATTTTAACTTAACTTCTGTAAAAGCCCTATTTTCAAGTCCGGTCACCTTCTAAGAGGACGAGGACTTCAATGTAACTTTTTTGGGAGGAACTATTAGGAATTCCATAACAGGCAGAACAAAAAATTATCAAAACTTATTTCTTCTGGGAGAGAACTTTCCTTTTGTCTTGTAGTTACTGGTTATTCAGATTTTCAAATCCAAACTGATAAGTTTATATCTGCCTTTGTTTTCGAAGGATATCTTTACTGGGTATGGAAATCTAGGGAGTGCCTGGGTGGCTCAGTTGGTTAAGGGTCCAACTCTTGGTTTTGGCTCAGGTCATAATCTCCTGGTTTCACCAGTTCGAACCCCATGTTGGACTCTGCACTGACAGCACAGAACCTGCTTGGGATTCTCTGTCTCCCTCTCTCTCTCTGCCCCTTCCTCACTTGAGCTCTCCCTGAGAGCTAAATAAATAGGTAAATAAATAAGTAAACAAGCTTAAAAAAAAAAAAAACGCTCTAGGTATATGACTTCTACTAAATGCTCAGTCCCCCTGTTCTCCCTGGGCACTGGAATAGTGTGGAATCCTACATCCTTACTCAAGAAAATAGGATTACTTAGTGACCTCCAAAACTTCTGTCGGGCCCTGTATCCCAAGAGCTGTTCTAGATAGTTCTATCATTGTACTCCTTATCAATCCACAGTGCATGGCATTTAACAAGTAATTGTATTCATCAGGATTCTCCAACAGGAGCTATATAGGACTTATTATAAGGACTCGTGTGTTTATGAAGGCTAAGTCCCCAGATCTGTAGTCAGTGAGCTGGAGACCCAGGACGGCTGATGGTGTAATTCTAGCCCAAGATCTAGGAAAGTCGACGGTGTAAGTGCCAGTTGGAAATCTGGCAGGCTTGAAATTCCAGCACACACACCAAAGATATTTCTTTAGCTGTTCCTTTTTCATGAGGATGGGTAACTTTGCCTCCTCAAACCCTACAAGGGCAAAGTATATTTTTTACAGTTTCCACTTCCCATTATAGCTTTTGGCCACACATTCTTACCTATCCTTTTTTCTTTTTTTAATGTTTGTTTATTTTGACAGAGAGAGGGAGCATGCGTGAGGGAGGGGCAGACAGAGAGGGAGTGAGAGAGCATCCTAAGCAGGCTCCATGCTGTCCGCCCAGAGCCTGATGTGGGGCTCCATCTCACAAACCCTGGGATCATGACCTGAGCTGAAATCAAGAGTCAGATGCTTAACTGACTGAGCCACCCAGGTGCCCCCTTACCTATACTTCTATACTGTCTGTCTCCCTCTTATGCCCAACTTGAAAACTATCTACTACCAAGAACCACCTGGAAGTTGGCATACATATAAAGTATAAACTGTTATTTCAGGAGTCCGTGAAATTTAGAGATGTGGCTGTGAGCTTTTCTCCAGACCAGTGGGCTTATCTGAGCCCTGAAGAGAGACAACTGTATAAGGATGTGATGCTGGATAACTGTGATTACCTTGTATCTTTGGGTAAGGAGATCTTTCCTTGCTGGTTTAAAACTGCGTGTGGAAGAATTTTTCCTTCTGTGTGAGTATCTGCAAAGCCCCTGAGAATGCTTGACTGAATTCCAAATTGACATCCTTCAGCAAAGGACAGGAGTCATGGGATGCTAGGAAAGGACATTTTCATCTTGTGATGACCCAAGCTTCACATTCTCCACCATCTTCCAAACCATCACTTTTGCCTTAAAAACCATGCTTCTCAGGCTACTGTGAGCCTCAGAAACAGCTGGNAGGAGATCTGAAGCAGGCCCTGTGCTGACAGCAGACAGCCCCATGCAGGGTTCGAATTCCCAAACCACCAGATCATGACCTGGGCTGAAGTTGGACACAGAACCAATTGGGCCACTCAGGTGCTCCTGGTTGGTCCTCTTAAAAAAAAAAAAAAAAAAGGGGAATGACAATACGACTTTAGAGGTTGCTGGGAGATTTTTAAGGTGGTGAGGAGATTCATTATTACCGAAAGTGTGGGTCTAAATTCTGTACTGACCACCGTATGATCAAGGTGATTTGTTTCTCTTAGGACACTGGACTTATAAGGCGGAAGTGATCTCCTCTTTGAAGCAAGGGAAGGACCTTTCGATGGTAGAGAGAGAAGTGACGGGTGCTCCGTGTCCAGGTAACTGACCAGCCCCAAGCAGGTGGAAGCTGCTAGAGCTCCTATCCCAACTGGTCAGAGTAACCTGGACCCCTGAAGTGATAGGAGAAGGGCTCCCCCACAGGCTTCCAAAGAACTCTTATTTTCCCCTCCCTGTTTGTTACTTCCCTTGGACTCCTTTTGTTATACCTCTAGTCTCAGGACGCTAACTGGCATGCTGGTAAAATCCCGAGGCTAAAATTACCACATGAAGGGCTAGAAGTATGAATAGATGAACTGGTCAAACAATTGATCAGTGATTAGAATGAATGAGTGCCTTAGCTCAGCAAAGTGTCATGAAAAGTCTTTTTTTTTTTTTCTTTTTTTTTCTCTCCAAGAAAGAGTTCTGGAGAGGGATGTTTTTAAATCTCTAGATTAAGCTAATAGGTCCATCAGATGTACCATCCCCAGAAAAACAATCAAATTCACCATCTAATGGAGAGTGAGGATACCCCATCACCAACAGAAGGTAGAAACTGCTGGAAAGCAAGATCACGAGGGATTTCAGAGAAATGTGTTGGTTTCAAGGCACAATACAGAAGGCAGCCTGACTCCTGAAAGTCCAGGGATAGAAACCTAAAAGCTGGGACAGATGATGATTTGGCTTGGGACGTTATTAGATCCGAAGGGTGGACTAAAATCCCAAAATGCAGATAAGCTGTAATGGGCATTTGGGGAAGAGGGCATGGAACCCAGGAAGAAATTCAAAGCTTTTATGAGATTGTTCACAAGAATTCCAAGTAACATTGGGCCTTCTTATTCTTTAAAAACTTCCTGACTGGCTCCAATGCCAGCTCGTTCATTTAACCAGAGGGGTCCTCTCTGGACTTTCTCATATTCCATTAATGTTGTGCCTTTCTTCTTACTTTTTCATTCTTTGTGCACTGCTGCATACTTCTCTATCAAGTTGTAGTCACTTTTACATTTACTACAGTATTTTTTCCTCTTTTCACGGACTTGTGGTTTTAGAAAAAAATCTGTTTGCTTTCACCACTTGCGCGTGCACACATGCACACATACCTATTTGAATATGACCGGTTAAACTGTATGCCTGGTAATGCAGGCTGGCAGTAAGGTATGGAGAATTCAGTCAGATTGTTCAGTTTAGAGCTAGTGATCACTGTCCCTCAATTCGAGACGCCCCCATTATTTTATATTCCCTTCCTCTGTAGTCCATGATCTCGTTCTCTCTACCCAGAGCCAGCCTGATGTATTTCTGTTAATTATGCACATACCAGATATAAAATACTGTTTCATATATGAATGCATCTTAATTTATGTGGCATGCTGTGAAGTGTCCTCTCCTCTTTCCATTTATCTCTATTCCTGATATGTTTACATGTCCTGTGTGTGTGCCTGTAGTGTGTATATATACACATACATGTGTGTAGCTCTATGTATACACATATATACATGCCTTATTTTGTAGTGCGATATAGTGTCAATTTTTTTAAATGTTTGTTTACTTTTGAGAGACCGAGCATGAGTGGGAGAGAGACCGAGAAAGGGAGACACAGAATCTGAAGAAGGCTCCAGGCTCTGAGCTGTCAGCACAGGGCCTGATGTGGGATTTGAACTAATGAGCCACGAGATCATGACCTAAGCCGAAGTCAGACGCTTAACCGACTGAGCTACCCAGGCGCCCCAGGTCTATCAATTTTCTTGATCATCTTTTTGTCTTCCTGTTCTTGTCTAGATCGGTTTCTTATTTTCTAGGTCACTGACGACCTCTTTGACTTTTTTAATTTCCTTTTTTTTTTGGCTTACTTTGGTTTAATTTGCTCCTTTAAAAATTTTTTTCTTAAAGTGGAAACTAAGGTCATTGATTTGAGACCTTCCTTCTTCCTAATATAGGCACTTAGTGCTATGAATTTTACCCAAATACTGTTTAGTTGCAGCTCACAGCTCACAAATTCTTACATGTCTTCATTTTCCTTAAGTTAAAACTCTTCTTTTTCATTTCTTGTTTACATAATTAGAAGTATATTACTAAGTATATTGCTTAGTTTGAAAATATTGAGAGATTTTTCTGCTAAATTTTAAAAACTCTATTACAGTGAGAGAAACTAATTTGCATTACTTGAATCCTTTTAAGACTAATTGTTATGGCCAGAATGTGGTCCAATTTGGGAAATGTTTCCTTGTGCACTTGAAGTGTATTCTGTTCTTGAGTGGAATGTTCCATAAATGGTAGTTAGATCTAGTTGGTTGATAGTGTTGTTCAAAGCTATCATTTATTTGTTGATATTCTGCTTCTTTAGTCAATTGAGAAAAGGGTATTGAAATCTCTAACTATAATTGTGTTTGTCTATTTCTCTGTCATGTGTTTTGAAGCTCTGTGGTGTATAAACATCAAGATTGCAATGCTATTCATCACTTTTTCTAGGAATAAAAATATTTCATAATATATTTGCTCTGAGATCTGTTTTGTCTACTATTAGTATAGGTAGTCAAAAGAAAGCTTGAGTGCCTGGTAACATGGTGTACATATTTTCCATCTTCTTTCTTTTAACCTAATTGTGTCTTTAAATACTTAAAGTGAGATTCCTTAGAGAATATATAATCCGGCTTTGTTTATCCAATCTTGATAATCTCTACCTTTTTAACTGGGATGTTTACACCAGTAGTTCTGAATGTGTATGGGGGGGCGGGGGGAGGAGATTTTGTCCCTTTAGGATATCTGGCAATGTCTGCTGACCTTTTTGGTGGTCACAGCTGGGGATGAAAGTGTGCTACTGACATCCTATGTGCAGGAGACGGGCTGTACAACAAAGAATTATCTGGTACAAATTGTCAATAATGCCCAGACTGAGAAACGTAGTTTATTACCATTTACATTCAATGTGATTACTCATAGGTTATAGGTCTGAACATAACTTGTTATTGAATTCTCACATCTGCTCTTTATTCCCCTTTGTCTCCTTTATGGCCCTCTTTTGCGTTAGTGTTTAGAACTCTACTTCATCTCCTTTGTTGGCTTATTAGCTGTAACTCTGTTATAGTAGTGATTGCATTAAGGTCTGTGTCTATAGTATCCATCTTTAATACAAGAGTTCTTCCATTTATCTCCACCTGGCCTTTATGCTGTTGTCACACATTTTACTTTTCCATCTGTTACAAGCCACACAACACAGTTACTTTTTTTTTTTTTAAGTTTATTTTTGAGAGAGAGCAAGCAGGGGAGGGACAGAGAGAGAAAGAGAGAGAGAGAGACAGACAGACAGAGACATAGAATCTGAAGCAGGGTCCAGGCTCTGAGCTGTCAGCACAGAGCCCAATGCGGGGCTTACACCCATGGACTGCGAGATTATGACCTGAGTCAAAGTTACACTTAACTGACTGAGCCACCCAGGCGCCCGTCTTCATTTCTGAAAGTTTTTGCTGGGCGTAAGAATTCTGCTTGGTAGGGTGATTTTTGTTTGTTTTCAGGATATTAAAATTTTTGCTCTACTCCCCTTTTTGTTATTGTTTTGCTTGCAGTGTTTCCAGTGGAAAATCTGATGTCATCCATTGTACTGATCTTTGTTCAATGAGCAGAATGTCTTTTTTTAAAAAGTGGTTTTCTCTTTATTGCCGATCTTGAACAATTTGACCTACATGTGCCGTGGTACAATTCTCTCCATGTGTCTCGTGCTTGGATTTGCAGGGCTTCTTGAGTGTGTGGGTTTATAGTTCTCATTGTGTTTGGAAAGTCTGTGGTCATTATTCCCCCCAAATATTTTTTTCCTGGTCTTTCCTTCTCTCTTCCAGCTGCCCCTGTACTCAGCCATGTGATCTTGGTAANGAGGACTTCTATTAATGGATGTGATACTTCTCTTTTAATCCTTCTATTCCAGCTTCTGAGTTCTAATTCCACTTCTTCAGCCCCTTTTCCTCAAGTTCTCCAACTAGGGTCTCCATGTTCCTGCTTTGTCTTTGTATAATTTTGCTATAAATGTGAACTATGAAGTTTATTTGAACATTATACCTTCAAAGCAATGATTTCTACTTTGTTCTTTTTAATTCTCACCTGATTCTGTCTTAGGTTATAATGACCTTTATCTTTTAGAAAATATTACTCTCATCTGTTTTAAACTATTCCTCTGTACCCATCCATTTTCAATCACTTCAGTAGCCTCTCAAGCTTTAGAAGAAAGAAGATCATAGGAGCCCATACTAGTTCTTCATTGTAGCAACAGTGACATTTTTTTCAATTTATTAATCTATATAATACTTTCTATGTTCTGTAGCAATGCCCAAAATTATTTTTTTCCTAGGAATTAACCAATTTTAATTTAGACTTATTACAAAAAAAAAAGTTAGAACTTCTAACCTCACAGTTTGACCAAAAAAGTTAAGTTTGACAGAGTGGGTTATCAAGATACTAGAAAATGATGTGCTTGTGCATTATAAAACTTGAGTGCAGTGTGTGTATATATCAGGATTTGGGACTCCCTCTCCTTTTGAAGGATCTATGCCTAGAATTCATCTCAGAAAAAAATTAACAAAGATGGATATACAAGATGTTCTTGGTGTTCTTTGAGGTAACAAAAATACAACTCAAATATCCAAGTAGAGTGCTGGCCCAGTCAATATTGACTCTGTCCTATATTAAAATATATAAAATATATGTATATCAGTAAAATTAATAAGCCAGATTTATGTTTATTCATTATTGAGACAGAAACACAGCATGAGTGGGGGAAGGGCAGAGAGAGGGGGACACAGAATCCGAAGCAGGCTCCAGGCTCTGAGCTGTCAGCACAGAGCCCAACACGGGGCTCGAACCCACAAACTGTGAGATCATGACCTGAGCCAAAGTCGGACACTCAACTGACTGAGCCACCCATGTGCCCCACCAGATTTATGTTTACTCATAAAGATGCCCAATTTTATTGTTTAAAGGAAAATATTTAACATCTAATCCCTTTTACAAATTGCTATATCTATATAGCAGAGCTATTTTAAGGGATCCTAATGAAAATAAATCCCTGCTAGAATTTCATGTGATTCTTTTTAGATTCTTTAAGCTTTTCTGATTTGCATTTAAAATTTAACTACTTTTTTTTTTTTTTACAGTCACACGTATTTCAAGTTTACAGAAATTTTTCATGGGCCACGTGTTGACTGCTTAAGTTATTCTTAACCTTGGAGAACAGGTCTCTCCTTGCTCCAACCTCTCTGAAGTCCCCAGTCACGTGACGTTCCCTCCCCCACACCCCACTTACTAATCTTGATGTTTGTGGCAGAGCCCGAATTTAATTTTGCTTCCCTCCTATTGTGTTCGCATAGCATGTCAACCAGTGCTGGGGAGTTATGCCCTGAGTGAATCTGCGAGTATCAGCAGACCAAGCTCTCACCATGCGAAATATCAAAAGTTTGGTACTTTCGTCCAGCCTCACAACTGTGAGGGCTGCGGCATGGCTTTCAGCCACGTCTCCCATCTTACGGGGCATCAGAGAATTCACACCGTACAGAGAGCCCACAAACGGGACCAAAACACAAAGGCCTTTAGACATCACTCATCATTTACAACACTTCAAAGAATCTACATTCTGGACAAGCACTTGGAGTGTAACCTGTGTGGCAAAACCTTTACCCGGGCTTCCAAGTTTATTCAGCACCAGAATGCGCACAGCGGGCTGAAGACCTACCAGTGCGGCATATGCCAGAAAGCCTTCAGGTTTCTCTCCTCCTTTAACATACACCAGAGGCTCCACGCCGGCAAGAGACCAAACCTGATTCTCCATCAAAAACCTCATCCTCAAAAGAAAGTCTTTGCCTGTAAGTCTTGTGGAAGGACCTTTGAGAGTTTTGCAGAAAAAATGCAGCACCAAAAAATTCATGTTAGAAAGCAATCCTACACATGTAACTATTGCAAAAAGGACTTCAGCCCATACTCCCAATTTGTCCTACATCAGAGAGTCCATACTGGAGAGAGACCCTACAAATGTAATGATTGTGAAAAATCCTATAAGAGCAGCTCCAATCTTAAAAAACATCAGAAAATTCATACTGGAGAGAAGTCCTTCTCCTGTGATGAATGTGAAAAGACCTTTACCCAGCTCATCGATCTTCAGCGTCACCAACACGTTCATACTGGAGAGAAACAGTACATGTGTAGTAGCTGNGAGGAGGGATGCTGAGCATCGTTTCATGTGACTGTTGGCCATCTGGATGTCCTCTTTGGAGAAGTGTCTGTTCATGTCTTCTGCCCATTTCTTCACTGGATTGTTTGTTTTTTGGGTGTGGAGTTTGGGGAGTTCCTTATAGATTTTGGATACTAGCCCTTTATCTGATATGTCATTTGCAACTATCTTTTCCCATTTTATCCATTGCCTATTAGTTTTATGGACTGTTTCCTTTGCTGTGCAGAAGCTTTTAATCTTGATGAGGTCCCAATCGTTCATTTTTGCTCTTGATTCCCTTGCCTTTGGGGATGTGTCAAGTAAGAAATTGCTGCAGTGGAGGTCAAGGAGGTTGTTTCCTGCTTTCTCCTCTAGGGTTTGGATGGTTTCCTGTCTCACATTCAGGTCCTTTATCCATTTTGAGTTTATTTTTGTGTATGGTGTGAGAAAATGATCTAGTTTCATTCTTCTGCATGTTGCTATCCAGTTCTCCCAGCACCATTTGCTAAAGAGACTGTCTTTTTCGATTGGATACTCTTTCCTGCTTTGTCAAAGATTAGTTGGCTGTACATTTGTGGGTCCAATCCTGAGTTCTCTATTCCATTGGTTTATGTGTCTGTTTCTGTGCCAATACCATACTGTCTCGATTACAGCTTTGTAGTAGAGGCTAAAGTCTGGGATGGTGATGCCTCCCATTATGGTTTTCTTCTTCAATATTACTTTAGCTATTCAGGGTCTTTAGTGGTTCCATACAAATTTTAGGATAGTTCTAGTTTTGAGAGGAATGCTAGTGCAATTTTGATTGGGACTGCATTGAATGTGTAGATTGCTTTGGGTAGTAATGACATTTTGACAATATTCTTCCAATCCATGAGCATGGAATGTTTTTCCATTTCTTTGTGTCTTCTTCAATTTCCTTCATAAGTTTTCTATAGTTTTCATCATACAGATCTCTTATATCTTTGGTTAGGTTTATTCCTAGGTATTTTATGGGGGTTTTTTTTCGTGCAACTGTGAATGGGATCAGTTTGACTTTCTGTTGCTTCATTGTTGGTGTATAAAAATGCAACCGATTTGTGTATGTTGATTTTTGGACACTGCGACTTTGCTGAATTCATGGATCAGTTCTAAAAAGCATATTTTTAATGGAGGCAGCTCATCTAAAGATGTAAATTTTTATAGGGAGATGATCCAACNTCTCTTTGGAATTAGAACTGCCAAAAAAGAAGAAACTTTGCCAGTAGAGCATGAAAAGGAAAAGCTGATCACAATTTAAAATTTCTCACAGTCTATGACTGTGAGATCATGATCTGAGCTCAAGTTGGACGCTTAACAGACTGAGCCACCCAGGCACCCCAGCTGATCATGATGTAAAGGCTAAAAAGTTAAGAGCAGACAGTCACTGATTGTTGGGGGTGGTGGTAATGGCTTCTGCCTCTCGTCAAATCGGATAGGACTCTGGAACATTCAGCCTCCCTGAGTAGTTAGCACCGAGCTTAGATGTATCTAGAGAACCAAAGAGAGATGGACGAATCACAACAATCCTAGTTAGATTCAGGACACGGAGAATCTATTACTTGTGGTGTTATTTGAAATAAGTTGGTTTCCTGTATGGGTTAACAAATAAATGCTAAGTCTTCTAGTTATGCTAACATGGGTGTGTAATGCTGGACCCTCTCAGGCCTTGGGTCAGAAATCTAATTATACTTCCCCGAATCTGTTCCTGTCAACCATTGGAAGCAACTTATCCTGTTGGGCCAGGTGGGCCAGGTGTGGTCTAACAAGTCTGTTTAAGGACTGGCCTCACTCCACAGGAAGTAATGGGAAGACCACATCCCGTTTCTCCCTTAGGGGACATTCCCATGTCTTTCTGCTTTGCTAGATGATGCAGTGGCTGTCACAGAGCTAAACTGTGTAATGTCCAGATGTGGCCCCTCCTCGTCTTATTCCTTATGTGTTCAACTCTGAGAAACTTTGTGTGTATATGTGTATACACATACACATATGTACATTCATATATATGGCTTACCTTTTACAAATAAGACACCTTATAATTTTACAAGTTAAGTTATATATAAGCTGAAAATACAACTGAAATAAGTCTTAAAATGAGTACAGAATTGGGGCACCTGGGTGGCTCAGTCCATTAAGTGTTCGACTCGATTTTTGGCTCAGGTCACGATCTTACGGTTGTGACTTTGAGCCCCGTGTCAGGCTCTATGCCTAACGTGGTCCTATGACCCCCTTCTAGAGTTTGATGAATTTATTACAGCAGCTCACAAAACCCAGGAAGTGTCCTTGCTGTTCACCAGTATATTATTGGGTTTCTCTATCTTCTCCCTCTGCCCCTCCCCTGCTCGTGCTCACTTGCTCTTTCGTTGTCTCAAAGAGTATGGAAGTTTTTTGTTGTGTTTTTTTTTTTTTATCAACTATAGAGATAGAAATGGTTATTGGGATAAAGAGAAAAAAAATTATGCAGTGGACTCCTTACTCCTAAATTTGGTTCTTAAAATTCTAGGTTAGAGTTAAAATTAAACCAGAACTATTTATTGTGTTTCAAATCCATTAAGATTTCCAACATGGCTCCTATCAGGGTCAAACTGCTAATTATAAAGTCCATATTATAAGAAAAGAAGTTTAATAGAATAGAGCATCTTCTGAAAAGTCTTGTCCTCCAAACTTGACATCACTAGGCTTGACAGAAATTAAGATCTCCATAAAAAATTCTCATCATATATTTTTTTAGATCTGCCACATTTCCTGGGGGCTATCACTAATTACAAACCGCAATCCCCAATTATAAGAAAAAGAAAAAAAAGACAGTCTTCATACGAAAGTTAGGCTATTCAAGACACTATAAAATTCCAGCCCAAATTTTTGTTTTCTGCTTATTTCCAAATGGATTTTATTTTTTTTTAATTTTTTAAAATGTTTTTATTTATTTCTGAGAGACACAGCATGAGAAGGGGAGGGTCAGAGAGAGAGGGAGACACAGAATCTGAAGCAGGCTCCAGGCTCTGAGCTGGCTGTCAGCACAGAGCCCGATGTGAGGCTCGAGCCAACGAACCATGAGATCATGACCTGAGCCAAAGTCGGACGCTTAACCGACTGAGCCACCCAGGTGCCCTTCCAGTTGGATTTTAATATTAAAATCACATAAGATGTCTACATTGTTTAAATAAGTAACTGAAGTTGTTAGTATGATAAATAATAGAGAGCAAAGTTATAAATGCCTTTTTTTTTTTTTTTTAAGTTTATCTATTTTGAGAGTGAGACAAACCACAAGTGGGGAGGGGCAGAGAGAGAGGAGAGGGCAAGAATCCCAAGCAGGCTCCACACTGGCAGCACAGAGCCCGATGCAGGGCTTGAATTCACCTACTGTGAGATCATGACCTGAGATGAAGTCAGATACTTAGCTGACTGAGCCCCCTAGGTGCCTAAATGCTTAAACTTGAAATGTCATCTGAACACTAACCTAGTGTACACAACTTTTGTTTTTTTTTGCTTTTAATCACTAAAATTCTTATTTACATTGTTTTTGTTGTCACACGTTTGAGAGTATAATCTAACAGGGTGTTTGTGGGTTGAGCTGAAGTCTTAACCTCCGTGTGCAGAGACTCCGTCCTCTTGTTTCCCCTTTACCCTCACGCGGTGACCCCACTAGCTGTGTGGGTGTTTCCACACCAAACAACTCTGGACACGAGCCGGGAGCCCTACAGTTTAACTCAATTCCGATCCTACGTACTTGGAGACCGTGTCAGATCCCACTGGTTAAGGGCTCAGTCCCACCAGACGTCCCCCACCCCCCCATGTCAATCACAGCACAGGTTGTCATGTGTGTTGACCTGTCAGCTACAAATCAGGGGTATTATGAACCCCCTCTAGAGTCTGGTGACTTTGTTAGAGCGGCTCACAAAACCCCGGAAAAGTGTCCTTGCTGTTCACCAGTTTGTTATAAAAAAATATATGACAAAGGGTAAGGATGAGCACCCTAGTGGAAGAGCTGGGCAGGACGTGGTATGCGGGAAGGGGCACGGAGCTTCCGCGTCCTTTCCGGGGCCGCCACTCTCCCAGCACCTCCATGTGCTCACCAACCTGGAAGGTCTCTAAAGCCCATGCTATTGGGATTTTTTACGGAGGCCTCATCATGTAGGCATGATGGATCATTAACTCCGTGGTTAGCCCCTCTCCCCTCTCTGGAAAATGGGGGGTGGGCTGAAAATTTCAAGCTTCTAATAATGGCTTAGTCTTTCTGGTGACTGTCTCCCATCCAGGCCACCAAGAGTCAACTCATTACAAGACACCACAGTCAGCCATGAAATTCTAAGGCATTGAGGAGCTCTGTGCCAGGAAGTAGGAGCAGAAATCAATGTGTATATTTTCTATCATCTCACACCCTGGTACCTGCAAATGCGACCTTATTTAGAAATAGAACCTTTGCAGATATAACCAAGATGAGGTCGAAAGCCAATCAATGATGTCCTCATGAGCCTAAACACAAAATAACTGCTATTGGATGAATGTTTTAATTTTATTAAAGATTAATTATCGGGGCACCTGGGTGTCTCAGTTGGTTGAGCATCCAACTCTTGATCTTGGCTCACGTCATTATCTCCTTGTTTGTGAAACTGAGCCACGGGTCAGGCTCTGCGCTGACAGTGCAGAGCTTGTTTGGGATTCTCTCTCCCTCTCTGTGCCCCCTCCCCCACTCATTCACTTTCTCTCTCTCAAAATAAACTTTTTTCAATATTAAAAAATAATAAAGATTACATTATCTCTGTGAAGACAATTCATCTTCCATAGAATGCAAAGTGGGAGTAAGCACACAGCATACTGTAATCAGATGTACACATACAAGCACTGTTTGATAGCTGCATGAAATCAATGGATATCTCTTAGATGACCTGGGGGGAGGTCTAAAATAATTTAAAAATGACTCACCTAGATGATATTAAAATCTATATTATATACTGTCATATGCAACACATTCAGTAAAGCATGGACTGGAAAATACCCACTGGGTTTGAAAATATTTAGGCTACTGCCAACTTCGACCAGAACAGATCCATGTGAGTGGCGGGAAGAGATACAAGACCACATAAAGTGAGTCGAAATGAGACCATCAAGTGAGGACGTTTTAGCCACAGAATAGAACACTGCATTGTTCCCTGTAAGCCTGTTTCAAAGACACAGCTGAAAGAAATAGTTATAGGGCACCATCTGAGGAATATGCAATCCATTATTCCAGTTTTTATCCCTGGATCATAGGGAATCATTTGTACGGTGTCTATTCAGATGACAATGACTCAGTCCCCTCTAATTACTGAGTATAAAAGTCACAGAAAACCCACTGCCTTGGCAAGACTGGCCGCTGTGTCTGTCATTCGGAAATGACCTAAGGAAATGTTTAGATAGAAATGACAAGAAAACCATTCAAACAGCCAGTCCAGTGTAAAACCTAGCTGATGTTGTCTGGGCCTTTCTGGTACAACTTGAATAAGTCCATAGGAACATATGAATGCTGTATATTTATGCCAACTTTTCTGGTGGAGCTCTCATGCTTTATTTTACCTATTTATACAATTTCATGTGCATGTACAAATTACTATAAACCTCCTCGAAATCCACTCTAAAATGTGGGAAGAAAAGCCCTAAACAACTTACCTGGGATTTGTTCATTTTCGGATGCTCTTGAGAAAGGCCAAGAGTGGTGATACCAGAGCTGGGTAAGAAAGAACGAGAAATGGGATCATGAGAGGTCTGGCGAACTCAGCAGCTCTTCGGATTACTTAGCAAGAGCATGGTCCTTCGACCAATCTGGTGAGTGATTATCCACTTGTCCGTTTACTTAACTTTTTTGTTTTAAATGTTTATTTATTTTTGAGGGAGAGAGAGAGTGTGTGAGCAGGCAAGGGGCAGAGAGAGGGAGACACAGAATCTGAGGGAGGCTTCAGGCTCTGAGCTGTCAGCACAGAGCCCGATGCGGGGCTCGAATTCATGAAGCATGAGATAAGACCTGAGCTGAAGTCAGAATCCCCTCCACTTGTCCATTTATAATTCTCAAATGATCACAGAGAACTTTTCTTACCGAGTGAATACATAAATCATGGTTTTGTATGGAATTACCATCAATTTAGGCTTTGAAAAAATTAAAAATAACCTGTGTGCAATAACAGATTGGATCAATAAAATTTAGTATATACAAAGTTTGGAACATTATTCCAGCATTAAAAATACTAGGATTACAATACTAATTGGCACCGGAAATGTTGAAATTATGTCACTTACTTATTTTCCTAATATTTTTTTAGCTTCTTGAGAGTAGAGAATCCCGAAGCTCAGAAAGGAGAGCAAGTGCTTTATGAGCTTTGCTTTTTGTCTAGCCTCTCTGAGATGCAGTTTCACAAGAGGAGCTTTTGCTAAGAAACTTGTTTTAACTTAAATGTGGGAGAAGCCAGAGTCCTGACCTGGAAATTGAGACATGAATTCACTTCTTGGCTGCTACCAGCAAACTATGTAACTGGACATTTATTTTCTGAGTTCTAACTATAAATAAGGCAAAGTGAGGTGCTTGGGTGGCTTAGTCGTTTGAGCATCTGACTCTTGATTTTGGCTCGAGTCATGATCTCATGGTTTCATGAGTTCAAGCCCCACGTGGGCTCTGTGCTGATGGTGTGGAGCCTACTTGGGATTCTCCCCATCTCTCTGCCCCTGCCCTGCCTGCATTCTCTGTATCTCTCAAAATAAATAAATAAGCATGCAAGGTTAAAAAAACAAGGCTAAGTTACATAGTTTTAAAAACCTTCTCGGGGTGCCTGGGTGGCTCAGGCGGTTAAGCGTCCTACTTCAGCTCAGGTCATGATATCATGGTTCATGGGTTCGAGCCCTGCATCGGGCTCTGTGCTGACAGCCAGCTTATAACCTGGAGACTCTTTCAGATTCTGTGTCTCCCTTTCTCTCTGATCCTCTCCTACTCACACTGTCTCTCTCTCTCTCAGAAATTAAAAAAAACATTAAAAAATAAAATAAAAGCCTTCTAATTACTGCCACTGTGATTCTATAAGGGGGCCATTCAGTGAATCCTAAGTGTGGTGGGACATGGTTTGAGCAACTCAGAATAAACAGAGTGGAGGATACAGGGAATGACACATATGTGCTTGTAAAGTGATGGGAAACTATTTCCTTAGCCATAGATGGTCCTCATTCTCTCCCTTCCCTCAACCCATACCCCCCAAATCCTTCAGGGAAGTGCCTTTTACTATCAGATCCTCATCCTGCCCATTCCCTTTACCTGCAGCTCACATCATTCTTTTGAGAGCTGAACTAAAGTTTTGCTGAGCTGCAATCATGGTGGTACTGCTCAGACTTTGTTCCTACCAGAGAGGAAAATTCTGGCCAGTGACTTGAGCAATGTTCCTTTCCAGGATTCTTTTGCTTCCACACTGAAATTCTAGGGAGAGTTTTCCATTCAGGAATATGTTCTTCCAGGTGTGATTTCTCTTCCCGAGACCTGCTGCTTCTTACTTTACTAGAATGGTTTTGTTTCAACCTGGGTCTCTGAGCTACATTTCCAGTAGCCAGAACCGACAGTTGGGAGTCCCAAAGGTCAAGTGCCTGCTGAGCTGGACCTTTCCTAAAATCTAATCAGGGCTTCCAAAGAGTGAGACAATACTTCAGGAGCAGGGAAAGCCAAGAAACCTCAATTATGCCTTGTGACCCAAGGAAAAAAGGTCAAACAGTCTCTCAAGATATACTGCATCATTGCTTCCTAGGGCATACAGAGGGAAGTGATCACGTCAGAGAAAACCCAGTGGGTGTAGGTGGAGGGGAATGTACATGACAAAGATCATTAGACTAGGAGTAAAATAGACCTAGTTTTAAAACTCAACCCATTTGGGGCGCCTGGGTGGCTAAGCGTCCGACTTCAGCTCAGGTCATGATCTCACGGTTCGTGGGTTCAAGCCCCACGTCGGGCTCTGTGCTGACTGCCGGCTCAGAGCCTGGAGCCTGTTTCAGATTGTGTCTCCCTCTCTCTCTGACCCTCCCCTGCTCATGCTGTCTCTCTCTCTCCCAGAAATAAATAAAATTAAAAAAAAAATTAAAAAAAAAACTTCAACCCATTTGGGGAGCCTGGGTGGTTAAGCGTCTGACTTCAGCTCAGGTCATGATCTCACAGTTCGTGGGTTTGAGCCCTGCGTCGGGCTCTGCACTGACTGCCGGCTCAGGGTCTGGAGCCTGTTTCAGATTCTGTGTCTCCCTCTCTGACCCTCCCCTGCTCACGCTGTCTCTCTCTCTCTCTCTCAGAAATAAATAAAATAAAACATTAAAAAAAAAACTCAACTCATTTGGGGCGCCTGGGTGGTTAAGCGTCCGGCTTCAGATCAGGTCATGATCTCGCAGTTTGTGAGTTCAAGCCCCACATCGGGGTGGGAGCTGGCTATGTGCTGAGAGCTCGGAGCCCAGAGCTGGCTTCAAATTCTGTGTCTCCCACTCTCTCTCTCTGTCCCTTCCCCGCTCATGCTCTGTCTGTCTCTCAAAAATAAATAAACATTAAAACAAACAACTCAATCCATTCACTTTAGCTCTCTGCAATGAGATTTTAAAATGTGCTCCAGCAGTGGACATAAGGCTGACCCTACAGCCTGGTTGGGAGGATTGAGTTAAATCTCTCAAAATCTTTCTAACACCGACAGCAGGGTGTACTTATCCAGGACGTATTATATTTTGGGCTTGATCTTCACAGGTGCTATCTGTGTTCCCTCTGAACAACCCTGTGAGGCAAATACTATTCCTAAGCTCATTTTGCAGATGAGGAAACAGGATTAGTCTAAATAACATGCCCAGGAATGCAGAGCTGTTTTGGGACAGGACCTGATCTGAATCAGGCCCTTAAAACCTTACGCAGTGCTGCCAACATCCCTGCTCCGACCCTCCAGTCCCTCCACACTGAACTCTCGTCCAGACAACTCTGCACCCTGGCCGTTCCCTTCAACTGCAGCTCGCATGTGTCTCCCAACAAATCGCTAGTGTAAAATAGCTCACCTAATAAGAATACTAGTTATTTCTCTTAACGAATATTTGTTCTCTTCCCTGCTGCCCTCTAGCACTTTTCAACCCAGCCCGACGGCCTGCAAAGCCAAGTGCATCACAGAAACTTCTGGAATCAGACTTTAGTCTGTGCATTTGGATGAACAAACTTTCACCCTCACAGAGCACCTTCTTCAGGCAAAGAAGGGCTGCTGGGCTGCGCCCACCCTGAGGCCTGCGGGTCAGGAGCTCAGCCCGGCTCCCTTCGCCTATCTCCGGGACAAGTGGAAACCCGCTTCGGGGCCTCCCTGCCGAGGGATGCGGGGAGAGGGCGCGTCCCCCCTCCTCGGACCCAAGCCAGCCCGGCCCACCCTTCCCTCCGAAACCCCGAGGGTCCGGAGTCCCCCGCCAGCCCTTCCTGGAAATCCCGGGTGCACCTGCTTCGCTTCCGCTCCGCACAGAGCACAGCTAAAGGCGGAACCCGAGCCGCTAAAAGACTGCAGGACCCGCCCCCGGAAGGACCTGGGGAACCGGAAGGAGAGCCGAGGTAGAGCGCCAGGATCCTGCACATGCGCAGAAGAAGCCTCCGGGCGGCCCTTCCCAGGGTTACCCAAGGGGCGCCTGTTCCCTTCGGAACTACAGTCCCCATAAGGCGCCGCGGCCCCGCCCCCAGATGTAGGATTCCTCTAGGCGGGTCGGTTGGTTGCTTATGAACCATTAATACAAGGAGAAAAGTTGCTTATTAACTTTATCGAAAACTATAGCTGAGAAACGAAGATTACAGCCCAGGAAATGTCCACCTAAACGTTAATGATTCCAAAATCTGTATTTTCCTCCTAAACTTATCTTATTCTTTACGCCGTTTGTCTTATTCTTTAGATTGTTTTTCCCACTGAGCATCAGAAACCACACTGGGGAATGACCCTACGAATATTCTAAGTGTGATAAATTCTTCTTTATGGGGGAGCAATGTGAGAGGAATGTGACCGATACAGTAAAGCCTTCACCTACTGTGGTGGGTTCATAGAAACATCTTGAATGTGTGAAATGTGGTAGAATTCAAACATTATCCAAGAATTTATGCTGAAATAAAATCTATCAGTGGGGAGTGCAGTCACAAAAAGAAAATATGATATACTCTTAAGTAAAACAGTAGGCAAACAAATCTAAAAAGCATAATTTTATATTTACATATACATGTTTGGATAAAGATATGCACATTTAAATAGGTATTAACTTAGATCAAATTTAGAAAGATATGCTCCCAAATTAACAATGGTAATCCATGGGAGATGAGGTTAGTTAGGAGGAAGAGGGACTTTCCCTTATGCATCTGCATAATTTTTCTATGCAGAAGGAAAATGGGTGATGTTTCCATTCTGTGTATGAAAGATACACAAAATGAAAGAAAAATATCAGGGGATCCTTGGCCTATTAATTTGAATTTCAAATGTGTGTGTCTGTGTAAAGAGAGAAAATAGAATACACACATACACACAAATCCTCGTTGAAATAAGCACTGGAACTGAAAATGTTAAATGTTCATCACTTATAGGTACAGGTTTATAGGGATTATTTATTTACTTATTTAAGGTTTAATTTTTTGAGAGAGAGAGCGAGAGAGCAGGGGAAGGGCAGAGAGAGCGGGAGACACAGAATCTGAGCTGTCATCACAGAGCCTGAAGCAATGCATGAACTCATGAGCTGCGAGATCACCTGAGCCAAAGTCAGATGCTCAACCAACTGAGCCGCCCAGGTGCCCCAGGAAATTTTATTTTTGATATTAAGGGTTTTTCTTTTCAAAAGTATCCTTGATGTCTCAGTAACTTCTGTCTACCCTTAAACCATTCTTTCTGTATCTCACCGTCTCAGCATCTGTATCAGTGTGCTGAAGACTGTAAAAAGGTATCACCACAGGGTGGCTTAAACAACAGAAATTTATCGTCTCACAGTCCTGAAGGCTGGAAGTGTGAAATCAAGGTGTGAACAGAGTTGGTTTGTATTGATCACTTTGGGGAGATCGTTCCTTGCTCCTCTCCCTGCTTTTTGGGGCCTCAGGCATTCCTTCCTTGTCTTGTAGGTGGTGTGGTCTTTCTGTGTTTTCATATGATTTTCCCCCTGCCCGTGTCTGTCTCCAAATTCTCCCACCTCCCTTTTCTGTAAGGACACAGTCATATTAGATTAAGGCTCACCCAAATGACCTCAACTTCACTTGGTTATCTGCAAAGATCCTATTTCCAAATAAGCTCACATTGACAGATACTGGGGGTTAAAACTTCAACATCCTTTTGGGGGATAGAATGACCATCCAGGAATTTTTTTGATAGCTATAGTAGAACAAAATGAAATATGGTGTCATATTTTCTTTGATATGTGTATGGGCATCTCTCCTCAGAGGTATTTGGGCAATACGACATAAGTGGGTCTTGGAAGAGTAGAAAGCCACGCGCTCAATCTCCAGCAGAGTTAGTGAATCTCAGGCTGATTCTGGCATACAGGTGGCGCTCCAGCTATCAAACATTTGCTGAATGTATGGTTTACAAAAGAAAGAAGATGTTGCAAGAAGGAAGAGGAAAACAGGGAAAGTGATGAGAGGAGATAGGGTATGAGTTCTCTAGCTTGCCGGGTCCCCAACTCTGGGGCTCAGTCTGGCCAGTACAACACTCAGGGACTCTCTCTAGAGCTGCTGAATTTGTCATGATGGTGAATCTTGGGGGAGGAAGAGACAGGGAGGGGAGTGGAGCCTAGGGACTGGGAGGGAAGCTGAGAGATCGGGACGGTAGAGAGGAGAGAGGAGAGAAAGCCAGAAAGCGGGAGGGAGGGACGGAAAGAGGGAGGCTGGGGAAGAGGAAGAAAAGAAATCAAAAGGGAGGCCAGAAAAGCAGATAATGCTGTTTCCTTAACGGCCACCAGGTGACAGTATTAGCAAGGACCAGCTGTCCTTGACCAGGATGACCGAGGCCTCTTACTGATGTCAGGCTAGTCAACTCATCTATGGCGGATATCTGTTGGTTTTTTTGGTTCCTCCTCACATCCATACTGCCTTTTTCTGGTAACATCAGTTCAACTTTCCTCGAGGAAACTACCACCCTTCTGTTAAGGTCTGCCATATATATTTGCATAGGCACACTGCTCAACTCCAGAGGATTTGTTTGTTTGTTTGTTTGTTTTAATGTTTATTATTTTTGAGAGGTGGGGGAGGATGAAGGGGAGAGAGGGAGGCGACACAGAATCTGAAGCAGGGTCCAGGCTCTAAGCTGTCAGCACAGAGCCTGACACAGGGCTTGAACCCATGAGCCATGAGATCATGACCTGAGCCGAAGTCGGACGCTTAACTGACTGAGTTCCCCCAGATGCCCTGGATTCATTCATTTAGATTGCTGAGTGGTGCGTGCTGGAATTGAGCAGTGCCAGACCTATACAACTGTTAATGGCAGTCACTGAATGATAGTCCAGTAAGTTGTCCATCCTGTTCCTGGCCTGGGTGGAGCTGAGTCATTCTGATATGAGTGCCTTGAAGCAACTGCCTGTTAGTTCTGTTATGTAGGTCTCTGGAGTTATCCTGTTTCTGGTTCTTTCCAACTCCAACAAATTCCTTTAAAAATTTTTTTAATGTTTATTTTTGAGAGAGAAAGACAGAATGTGAGAGGGAGGGGGTAGGGGAAGCGGAGAGAGGGAGACACAGAATCCAAAGGAGGTTCCAGGCTCTGAGCTGTCAGCACCCAGCCCAACGCCGGGCTTGAACTCACAGACTGCGACATTATGACCTGAGCCAAAGTCAGACACTTACCTGACTGAGCCACCCAGACGCCCCAAAGAAACTCCTTTTTTAATTCAAAGATACTTCCTGTTGCCAACAAATAATAAGCCACAATCTACACTTCAAATTGTCCAAATCACAGCAAAGTGGCTTGAGTATTAAGATTAAGCTAGTCTTTGTTCATTATCCATCACTGATGCATCTAACAAATATTTCTGGATACCTGCTACATGCCAGTCTCCGTTCTAGGCTCGGAAACAACGGTGAGAAAACCAGACATGGCCCCTGCCTTCTTGGAATCAATTCAAACTGGCGAGGGAGACCACAACATTTATTTGCCACAACCAGCTATAGCATTTCAAATAGCTATATAATCCCAAGGTGCGAGCAGCTTTGTGAGGGAAAGGAATGGAATGCTATGTGGAAGATAGTTTTAAGTAGATAGCATTTATTTTAGGCTTGCTAAGTGCAAGCACTTTCTGGGCCCCAAAGCAATTACCAGAACAATGCTGCAGATTAAATACAACTGTAGGTCTTATTTCACAGGCGTGATAACAGAGCCTACATTAAATAGAAATAGATATCATTAATAATTTATAAATATAAATATAAATGGGGTTTTTCCAGGGACCTTCAATACTAAAACTGGGGCTGTCCTGGGCAAACGTAGACAACTTGTCATTCAAACAAGTAACTTGGCTAAGGTCCCACTTTAGGGAGTGGTGGGGCGCATGCGAACTCCAGATCTAGTTTGACCCCAATACTCATGTAGATAGTGATCATCCCACCGGTGCCCTTGGATGTGCACAGTCTGTGAAGAAATGGGGGCGAGGAGGAGAGGCTGAAGGCAGATCAGCAAGGAGGCTGAGGTCCACCAAGAGATGGGAGTGGAGATGATCAGAAGCTTTGAACCGTCAGTTACTGTTTGGATAGGAAGAGGGGAGGGGGCAGAAGTGGCGTGACTCGGGGGCTTTGGCTCAGGGGTGGGGTGGAAGCGATCGGGTGGAAGAGGACGATTCCAATTGGCCATAGTAGGTGTGCTATCCAGGTAGAAATGCTAGCACACAGTTGGAGAAGAATCTTAGAATTGGGGAATCCACTTGCCTTAGCTTGTCAGAGCCCAGAGACAAGTTAAAGATTAATGCCTCAGGATCCTCCAGGAAATCTGGTTGCAAGCAACAGACATTGACTCAGATCAGCAAAAAAAGGGGGACTTTTTTTTAAATTTTTTTTAATGTTTTTTATTTATTTCTAGGAGAGAGAGAGAGAGCGTGAGCAGGGGAGGGTCAGAGAAAGAGGGAGTCACAGACTGAAACAGGCTCCAGTCTCTGAGCTGGCAGTCAGCACAGAGCCCGATGCGGGGCTTGAACCCACGAACCACGAGATCATGACCTGAGCGAAAGTCGGACGCTTAACCGACTAAGCCACCCGGGTGCCCCAAAAGGGGGACTTTTTAATGAGGGTGTCAGGAGGCTCATAGAACCGAGTTAGAATACGGTGGGAATTAGGGTGGGCTGAATGGCAGGAATCAACTACGTCTGGTGGGGACGCCAATGCCGCCACTGCTCCCAGGCGTTGGCTGTCACCACAGCCGCTGAATGATGGATACCACTGTTACTGTCGCAACATCGTAAATAAAATGCTCTCCCTGTGCATTGGTATCAGTTGCTGAAGATTCAAGTCCTGGGCTTCTGATTCGCTGCACCCAGGTCACACAGCTCACGAGCCACATGCCAGGAGCAAGGAGAGCAAGTGTCTGGCTTTCCAGATTTCCACAGTGGGAGCAAGTGCTCTGCTTTCTAGCAAGATTTTCACATGGGTAATGACTTCCCATGTACAGAAAGGATATTCAGGAGTCAAAGAACCCAAACAAGTGAGTGATAATAAAATGATAATAAAATACATCTGTGGCCATCGTATGCACCCATGCCATTGTGTAGGTGATGTTCAAAGAAAATCCTGCAATGGACAGAGTCATCCAAAAGGGGCCCCCAAAAGTTCTCACGGGCTTGCCGGGCATTGAGGCAGCTGGGTCATTGAGGAGGAGTGCCTCCTTCTGAGCCTCCAGTAGACCAGCGGCCCTTTCCTCAGCAGAAGAGGCTGTACTTTCCCCTGGTTCCCAGTGTCCCCAAAGGCAGGTAGTGTCCCCCTCAGGCAGGTAGGGTGACTGTGAACCCAGGTCACCCCAATCCCTTCTTCCTGGTGCCCAGGCGGGTTGTTGCTTCCCTTCATTGATGAGGCTGCTTTCACATGCTCCCCCATAAGAAGGGAGAGTAATCGGCGTGGGGTTCCCTCCACTAGGACACAAGCAGTTACACCGAGATTCCAGTAAATTGTTGTGCCCTCGTTCCTTTCTGTCTGTGGGATGACAGTAGGATGGGGTGAGGGGAGGGACCTGCACATTTTCTTCTCTCCCTGACCCTCGACTTGAACTTTAGTCCCTACACAGTAAATCTTAGCTTAACCCATTCTAGGACATGTCTTTGAATTTTTCCTGAGCCTGATACGTGGGGACCCCAAAGGGATCACCTCATCCTAACAATGCTTTGCCGGTTTCTAGAACCTTCCTGTCCTCCCTGCCCTAATTTCCATCTCTGCCCTATCTTCCTACCTGTCAGTGCTATCTTCTTGGCTCTGCATCCTGTGGCACCTGAAATCCTTTCCAGACGCAAAGCTTTCAAGAACTTCTCATCCACACTGAAGTTTCAGGGACTCAGTTAACTCCTTCTACCAAGGAAATGTGCCTTCTGGGAAAGACAACACTCAACAACTTCAAATAAGCACCGACAGCGGGCTGGTGGCACCTTCAGAGAAAAAATATAAGTGGATCTGGAGAGGGGGAGGGAATGTCCCATTTTCCCTCAAATGAAAACCTAGAGGGGGCGCCTGGGGGGCTCAGTCGGTTAAGTGTCCGACTTCAGCTCAGGTCATGATCTCACAGGTCGTGGGTTCGAGCCCCGCGTCGGGCTCTGTGCTGACAGCTCAGAGCCTGGAGCCTGCTTTGGATTCTGTGTCTCCCTCTCTCTCTGCCCCTCCCCTGCTCATGCTGTCTCTCTCTCTCAGAAATAAGTAAAACATTAAAAAAAAGAAAAAAAAAAAAAAGAAAAAACCTGGGGGCCCTGCCTGTAGGTAAGGCTGGTTCTAGAAGCCTTTTACTGTCCTCCTTTTCTGCACGATCAGGTTGGGTGGTCCCAGAAGCCTGGACCCAGGCCTCAGACCTGAAGGCTCAGGCCTGGTTTAAACAAGGCCGATGCCTCCGGCACCCACCTGGCGGCCTCCCTGGGCGCAGGGGCCAGGATTCCAGTGCCGGGATGGGCGCGTCCTCGCTCCCTCCCTGTCAGGCTGGTCTTGCTGCCCTTATCGCTGCTGCAGTGTCTGCAGTGCCCAGCAGGCCCCCTGTATGGACCCTGGCAAAGTCACCCATCACCTTTCAGAGGGAGGAAGTATTTGGCATTTATCCTGGGTTGGGGGCGGGGGAAGGCTCTGAATTTTCAGGAAGAGGGTCCACAGATTCCCAAGAGACCCCTGGCAATAGCTCCTACCCTACTCAGTCTCTGCAGATGTTCACCCAGCCAGGCTGCCTTTACGCCCTAGAGTGCTTGTGTGTGAATTATAAAAAGGTGCCTCCCTCTTAGATTTGCATATTTATTAAACTGGAAAATTGTTTTACTAAATATACAAATCTAAGCTGTGATGTGAACGGTGACCCCTAGGGTTGTACGGTGCGCAACCTGCACACCTCTACTAAGCAGCCCTGGACACCACCCCCTCCTCCACCATTCCCTCCTCTGTAGAAATAAAGTAGTGGGCCTTGCCCTCAGGTGCCGGGATCCCCTCCCTGTCTGCTCTCTAGTTTCCTCTAAGAGCCCGGTCTGATCTGGGGACAGTCTTTGATGACACTGTAGTACACAGGGGTAGCCTCCTGGGGCGGGAGTTTGGGCCGGGCCAGGGGGCACTGAAATAATCCATGGAAGGCCTCCCAGAAGCGCTGGGACATAAGGGTGTAGATGACGGGGTTGACCGCGCTGTTCAGGTACATGCAAAGCTGGAGGAAGAGAAGGAAGCCGAGGTTGAGGTAGGGCGGGCTCGGGAAGGAATCCACCACCACCAGGGCGCGGCAGGGCAGCCACAGCAGAGCAAACACCACCACCACCACAGCCGGCATCTTGGTGGCCTGCCAGGCAGGACAGGAAAAAAAGGGGAGCATAAGTGCCGAGAGAGAACCCCCAGTTCCAGGCCTCTCTGCACGCTTGCAAGAGGAGAAAGCCAAAGGAGCATCCGCCCCTTTGCCAAGCCAAGCCCCCCCTCCATCACATCCCCAGCCAGGAAGCTGCTGTGCCTCCTTGCAGGCCCTGCTCAAGTCCTTTTCACTGGGGAGCCACCACCCCAATCCCCCTCCAAAGCCCTTGGATGGGCCACCATCTTTACTGGCAGCAAGTTTCATGAATCCACTGCCTTCATCACAGGTGACGATTACAGGAGGGAACTCAGGTAAGGAGGGCAGAGCAGTGCCGGGCAGGCAGTACGTGCCCTGTGGGCGATTGCTGCTGTGAACACAGGCTCTACTACTACTAGTGCAAGTGGCTGGGGTTCTGAGCCAGGCACAGCTGGGTTACGATCCTGGCTTCACCGCCATCCAGCTGTTGAGCTTGGATGCAGCTCTCTGTTCAGCTCAACCCCTTCTCCCCAACATCCCAGCCACGTGCTCACTTGGCGCACTTTCGCTGCACCCCTGCCCCAACTCTCCCTCCCGACTCTCCTTCCTACCTCTGCCCTTGACTGCCTGTCATGCCCTCCTCCACAGCCCACCCCCCACCCCACCCCCACTCATCCACAGGCCAGCACTTCCCTGACAGCAAAAACTAAATCAAGCCTCCCAGAGGTGGGCTGGAAGGTGTTTCAGATGCTTCATTTGAAAATTCCTGAATGGGGGCGCCTGGGTGGCTTAGTCGGTTAAGCGTCCGACTTTCGCTTGGGTCATGATCTGGCGGTTCGTGGGTTCGAGCCCCGCGTCGGGCTCTGTGCTGACTGCCAGCTCAGAGCCTGGAGCCTGTTTCAGAGTCTGTGACTCCCTCTCTCTCTGACCCTCCCCTGCTCACGCTGTCTCTCTCTCTCTCCTAGAAATAAATAAAAATATTTAAAAAAAAAAAAAGAAATCCTGAATGAAAAGGCCACAAGGGGGCATCTGTCAATGGGAGACAGGGGCAGCCCTAATACCGGGGAGGAGAGCGGCGCACCCAGGCCGCCCACATCCCTGAAACCCTCAGTGAGTCCTTCAGAGGCCAAACCTTGGGTGGCAAAAGTTCACTTACGAGAGCTTAAGTAGCCCAAATAGTTCCTACCCCGGGTTCTGCCCAGGAAGGCCTGGACACATTGAATCTGCTCCCGGGAATGCGGGAGAGACTAGTTCTCATCACGGAGGAAGCTGGCCTGGAATGTTCCTGCACAAGCTTGCTTCTCAGAGCCTAGGAATTTAGTCCCTATGAGCGACCTCCCCAAAAAGGCCCGGCCCTGGCGAAATCAGTGAACTTCAGGGCTGTGACAGTCTCCAGGAACCACAATTCCCTAGACAGTCTTAACTCCCTATTTTACCAGATTCAGATTTAATTCCGTTCCATTTTAGGTTCATGTGGGTGATAAATACTGGACACCAGTGTGTGGGCTCCAGAGTCAGGCTGCCTGGGTTCAAATCTTGGTTCTGGCACTTACCAGTTCTGTATCCTGGGACTGCCCCTCTGTGACTCAGTTTCCTCATCTGTCAAGCCGAGAGGGTAACAGTACCTATTATATCTTGGAGTTGTTACAAAAAAACTCAACATGCTAAGTTGTGTAAAGCACTGAGCCCAGTGCCCGGCACACAGCAAATCCCCAATAACTGGGGTTATATACAATAATAATAATATAGTTATTATTATTAGCAATGGCCTTCCCCACCCTGCTAGCCTAAACATCCTGCTTTCATGGGATGCCTCTTCCCTGTCGCCGTTGTTCATAGCACTCTGCAAGGGCTCTCTCGGGCATCAAAGAATGCTCAGTCCTTACATTGCCCGCTGTCAAAAAAGACATTAATGTGCCAACAACAATAATAACAGGTACCTTATATTGAATACTTACGATGTGCCAGATTCATAACATGCACTATGATAATTAAAATCATTTTATAGAGGTGAAAATCAAGGCTTAGAGAGGTGAAGTGACTTACCCAAGGCCACACAGCAAGATGTTAACAAAGCTAGGGGCCAGAAAGAACCCACCCAGGTCTGCAGTACTATTTTCACCAGCAAAAGTTTCGCCTAAAGGGGAGGCCAGCGGGGAACTTGAACCCAGCCCTTTTAGGTGAGCAGGAAAGTAGTGAACAGAGATGTAGACAAGTGGGGGGGAGGGAAGGAGGGGCCTCTCTCTGGAGCCTAAGGTTGCAAGGGGCCTACAGCTGGAGCTAAAGGTCCACATCTGCTTAGTCTGTGCCCCCCTTTCCTCTAACGACCACCTTGTTTGAGGCGGCTGGAAGAGCCCCCCACAGTGCACCCACCTCCTGGGAGGCAGGGAGACGGCACAGATGGTCCTCACCGGGCTCAGGAGTGACTCAGCGGGTGAGGTGTCCTCCGCTCTCCTCCACAAGCTGAGGGTATGGGCGGAAGACTAAGGATAAAGACCAGTTGGGCTTTGGGGGGCCTTCCTCCCGCCTGCAGTCCTTGAATACTCTTGGGAGGCCACACTGCTGGAGTCCCTGTGGAGGATATAAGGAGCCCGGACACTTGGGTTCTCACCCCAGGTCCCTCCAGGTGTCACCTTCTCACTCCCTTGTCCCCTCTGAGCCCGTTTCCTTATTGATAACAATAGGCGTTAAGCCTCCCAAACAGGGGTAGTATCAGGAATGATCATAGAACCAGGCACACAGTAGGCACTCCGTAAGTGCTGGGTCTCTCCTGACCTCACCGCAATCCATCCCCATCTCGGGCTGTCTGGCTCTCCACGGCCATCCAGGCAGCTTTAGTGTCCGCTGTGGTATGGACTTGGGAAAGCCACTTCCCCTGTCTGAGTCTCAGTCTCCCCATCCTTAGAATACCACCGTGGAGGGTAAGCCTCTGGTTGTGAGCGTTTAATAATAGCCAACATTTTGAGCATTTACTTTGTGATATGGCTTCATATGGGCTATTGGCTTCACATGGTTCGTCCCATTTCTTGGGACACTCCAATGTGGTTGGCGCTGTCATTACCCCATATGACAGACGAGGGAAGTGAGGCTCAGAAAGGCAGAAGTGATAGCTTCAAAATCAAGTCTGGTAAGTGGCACAGCAAGGGGTTATACGTGAGGAATTTGACTCCAAAAGGGCCCAAGATTCCATCCATTCCATCTGCTGGCTCAGAACAAGGGTTTCAATGAAGACGGAGGTCCCCACGTGCTTCCGGGAGTTGAGGGCGCCTTTCCTGCCCCTGGAGGAGAAGCGCTGGTGGCCCGCGGGGCTGCCCTGGTGCGCGGAGCCCAAGCGCCCACCGGGGGCGGGGGGGGCAGGAGGCCGCGGCCCCACGAAGATGACGCGCGCTATGAGCACGTAGAACGCGGTGGCCAGGCTCAGCGGCAGCGCATAGAAGAGCGCGGAGTCCAGGAAGTAGACGGGCAGGTAGAGAGCAAGCGACCTGCGACAGCCGCACTGCACCTGCACACCGTCGGAGTACGCGGTCTCGCGTGTGTCCACCAGGAAGAGCCAGAGCACGCAGTAGGCGCTGGTGCCCAGCCAACCAAAGCCGCGATGCGCTTGGCGCGCGCCACGGGGCACAGTTTGGGCGCGCAGCGGGTGGCAGATGGCGAGGTAGCGCTCCATCGTGAACGTGTTGATGCCCACGTACTGCAGGTACGTACTGCAGGTGCAGGTGACACCCAGGCAGCCTGCGTGGCCGGAGACCCAAAGCCGGGCAGACACCGCCTCGGCTATGGTGGGCGCACCGGCCGCCTGGAGCACCTGCAGGTCCGCTGCAGCCAGGCTCACCAAGTAACAGTTGGTGGGTGTGACCATGTGACGGCTCCGGAGCACCACCAGGACCACCACGGCGTTGCCCGCCACATCCATGGCGCACAGGAGAGGCACCAGGGTCAAGGTCACCGCGTGTACAGCCATCGGAGGCTGGGGCATGGTGCCTGGGCTCGACGCGTTCGTGCGCTCAGGGTGCTCCGTGTGGTTCTCCATGCGCACGGGTCCGCCCTGCACCCCGAAGGCAGTGGCGAGTTGGGGGAATTACCCCCGCTGCTAGGGCGCCCTCCGGAGATCTGGACGCTCTCCTAGCGGTAGATGGGTCTCCGGCAGCTGTCTCTCCAGCTCCGTGCAGGGGCTCACTGTCGCGGCTCAGGAAGCCGAGGACTCGGAGGAGTCAGGAGCAGGAATTTGGAGATAGGCACGTGCCGTTCAGCTTCCAAGACGACTTTTATCTGAATTGGCGCGATCTTTCCCGGCGTGAGGTTTACTGCGGGGGCGCGTCGCAGGCTGTAGGGTGGCACTCCAGGAGGGCACGGGGCGCCCAGATGCCGCCTCCTACAGGACCGACTGCTGCAGCCGGCTCAGGTCATTCCTTCGCTCTCTCGGTTCGCGGGTCCCAGGACCCTGATCTGGGGTGTCCCGTCAACGAGGCGCGGTGTGGGGTGTTGGGTCCCCGCCTCGCTAGGCTTTCTCTTTGCTCGGCTTTCCGCGACCACCCCGAGCCGGCTCGCTTCACGGGTGCCGCTGGGCTGATTCTGGTTGACCCAGCTCAGCACCCGTTCTTTCCACTGGCTCCTGGCCCCGCACCCCGGACACTCGGAGTCGCTGGGGGATGCGAGGTGCGGCGGGGAAAGGGTGCTTAAAGCAGCACCCTGCTCCTGAGCCTTTGCACTGGGCTCTCCCTGCCTCGCCTCTTCCTCTCCTCTACAGGGGCAGCTCCACTGGGCAATGCAGGGGGGGAGGAGGCGGCCACCCGTCGGCTTCTGGACTCAATCCAGAAATCCTACCTTGTTTTCACTGGCAGAAACCTCAGCCCTGCTATTGACAAATGGCGAATGGAGACCCAGAGCTTCGGGGAAGGGAAGGTATTTGCCCATCTAGACTTGGGTTGGCCCTGCCTCCTCTTAAACTTGTTACTTTTCACTTTCTCCTGCGACCCTTTCCCAGCCTTCTTTTCTTCCTCCTGCAGAAGATTTGGAAATTCTTGGTGGGTGTGCTTCACCCTCACTGGGATCTCTCCCGCCTCTAGCGCTGTGCCACTCACAAGGCACCGACCAGTTAGGAATCCTTAGCTCTGTCTGTTACGGAAAAGGTGCATAATGGCAGCTGAATGAAAGAAAGAACTTGTTTCTTCCTGAGGGCAGAACCCACTAAGCTTCCGGAAGGGGTTGCTTTCCTGGGAGCTGAGCTCGGTGTCTGCACATAGCAGATGCCGTGGGCTTGCCTGCTGCTTCTGACCCATCAATTATGCTCCTTAAAAATGATTCTTCAGGGGCGCCTGGGTGGCTTAGTCGGTTAAGCGTCCGACTTTCGCTCAGGTCATGATCTCGCGGTTCGTGGGTTCGAGCCCCGCGTCGGGCTCTGTGCTGACTGCCAGCTCAGAGCCTGGAGCCTGTTTCAGAGCCTGTGACTTCCTCTCTCTCTGATCCTCCCCTGTTCACGCTCTCTCTCTCTCTCTCTCTCTCAGAAATAAATAAAATAAATAAATAAAAATAAAAATGATTCTTCATCTGGGAGCCTTCCATGAGTGACAGAGGAAAAAAATCCATGCAAAGTGCTTAGCTGTGCTCGACTGTGGCAAGGGGTGAATTTATTAGCGATGACAGTTAACATGTATCCCCCCTCCCCTTATGTATGACCCCAGACTCTCAGTCTACTGATTTGATAAATGGACAAGAAATGAATGATGGGGAACTTGGCAGGGCAGTATCTTGGGAGTACCAGCCAGGGTCCAGGACACCCCCCACTGTCAGTCTCTATAGGGAATGATGCTAGTGTGTATGAAGCACCTCCTATTGCCGGACGATGCTCTGTGTGCCTTATAGGTATTAATTCATTCTACAATCACAACATCCTATGGGGACATTATTATTAGATACTCACTTTGCAGACAAAGAAACTGAGGTTTAGAGCAGTTAAATGACTTGCTCAAGGATACACAGATTAGTAAGGTGGGGGGCTACTAGCATTTTAGCCCAGTGGTTTGGCTGTAGATTCTCCCTTCTTACACACACCCCCTCGCCCAACACACACACACACACACACACACACACACACACACACACACACACTCTACCTCTCAGCACTATACTCTTCTCTGGGATTTTCAGCAACAACAATAGCAAAGCATCCTACTCAGAGCCAAACATGATGCTATGTATCTTATATTCATTATCTTTACTTGCCACAGCCCTGTGTAAGCAGGGATTAGTAGTCCCATTTTATAGATGAGGACATTGAGGTCCAGAGAGGAATGGCCTCCAATGTCACACAGTCAGGGGCCAAGCAGGAAGCAGAACCCACTCTCCTTGTCCCCACCCCAACCCCAGCTGTCCCCTGCTCGGCTCTTTCCAGGGTCCCAAATGCCAGTTACCCCCAGGGTTCCTCCTTCCCAGTCCACAAGGTGGCAGTCCTCCGGGATGTGGACAGAGCAATCCTTTTCACCATATTAAATGCAAGTGGCTCCTTGGGCGTCTCTCCCTCTAAGCCTCCCAGCCCAGCTCTCTCTCCTCCTAACTGAGCCGTTCAGTTGCTGGCAGCAAAGCGCAGTCCTTGACAATGAACTAAATACATCTCACGTGAAACTCTTTATTTTCCCATACCCTACCTTTTCCATCTCGAGTCTTCTCTTAGCAAAGGCATCTTAGTAAAGGCACCAGTTGCTGGAACCAAATATTGGGGAATTATTTCTCTCTCTCCCTCACTGCTGACATCCAACACTTAAGCGAATCCCTCAATTCTACCTCCAAATCACACTTCTCATCAATCCACCTTTCGCCACTGTGTCCTCTTCCAGCACTTTCCTCTGTCCCTAACCTCTTGATGAGACAAGTGTGATTGCTCCCAGTGGGTCTCCGCTACCTTCTCGCCCCTCACTCTACAGCCTCTTCATACAGAATCAAGTGATCTCCTAAAAATGTAAGCCATTCCCCTGCTTACACCCTTCAATGACATCCTTTTGCACTTAAAATGAATCCAAACACCTTCCGCCAGTCCTAGAATGCCCTGCGTGTAGGGGGCCCTCCCCACCTCGCCCTCTTACTCGTGATGCCTCAGCCAGAGCCTCCGTCTTTCTGTCCGGCTTACAAGGTGTGATGGCTGAATAGTGTCCCCCCATCGTTTGTCTACCCAGAACCCCAGAATGTGCCCTTATTTGGAAATAGGGCCTTTGCACATATCATTGGTTAAGTGGAGGCCATCCTGGACTAGGGTGGTCCTAAATCCAACATACGAGGCCTTCGTAGGAGAAAGGAGAGGGAGTGTCAGATGCAGTGACATCCACATGGGAGAAGCCACACAAAGACAGAGGCGGAGACTGGAGCACTGTGGCTACAAGCCAAGGAAGAAGCTAGGAAGAGGCAAGGAAAGATTTTGCCCTTGACCTTTGGTGGGGGCACGGCCTGTTGACACCTAGACTGCAGACTCCCAGCCTCCAGAAACTGTGAGAGAAGAAGTTTCTGTTATTTTAAGCCCCTCAGTCCGAGGAGCTTTGTGACAGCAGCCCTGGAAAGCTGAAGCACAAGGGAAGTGCCTACCTGTCTTAGAGCCTCTTTGTGCACGATTTCCCAGTGCCCGGTCGTGGGCATGTGATTCCTAGGGTGGGGGTGAAGGTCATGCCAACCGATGGGGAAATAGAGGCTCCATTCACTCAGTCATTCAACAAACACTCACAGAGCTCCTCCTCCAGGCTGGGGGCTAGTGCAGTAGACAAGATATTCGCTGACTTGTGCATTCATACATTCATTTGCTTGCTGCTCATGCGTTCATTCTTTCAACATATATCGCTGGGGGCCTAGACACATTGTAGACATTATTTTTTAGAAATAATTTTTTAAAGTTTATATATTTATTTGGGGGTGGGATAGGGGCAGAGAGGGAAGGAGAGTGAGAATCCCAAGCAGGCTCTGTGTTGTCACCCCAGAGCCCGATGCGGGGCTCAAGCTCACAAACTGAGAGATCATGGACCTGAGTTGAAATCAAGAGTCAGACACTTAACCCACTGAGCCACCCCGGTGCCCCCACTGTAGAGGTCTTTAATAATGGTCCAGATTGTTTCTCATTGCTTCCATGAGAGGTGGGGTTTCTGTTTCCTTCCCTTGGGGTGTAGGCGGACTTGTGACTTCTTCAACAGATAGGGCACGGCAGCAGCAGTGCTGTGTGGCTTTGAGAACAGGTCACAAAAGGCCACCAGCTTCCACTTGATTCTCCTGAAACACTCGTTCTTAGATGCTTGCTTTTGGGATGCTCCTTCTCAGAACCCAGATGCTAGGAGAGGCCCAAGCCACGGAAGCAGCCACATATAGGTACTTGGTCCACAGCCCAGATGTGACATCCCAGCTCAGACAGGTCAGTGAAGAAGCCCAGATACAAGCCCCCAGCCCTTGGAGTCACTCCAGCTGAGGCCCAAGGCATCACGGAGCAAAAACAAGCCACCACCACTGTCCTATTCTGATTCCTAACCCAATCCACGAACATTGAAACATGGGTTGTTGGTTTATGTCAGTAAGTTCAGGGTGGTTGCTACATCACAATAGGCAGTAGCAGGACACATGTGAATCGGACTGTCGCCAATTGCCAGGGAGCAAAGATTGTCACCGTGGGAAGGGAAACCCATTCAATAATTTAACACATGTTCACTGGTTTTATAGGGACCGATCTGGGTCACTGAGATGAATAGTTTAGCTCTGGAAATTAGGCAGAGTGGGCATGAATGCTCCCATTTTGAAGATGAGGAAACTGAGGTGAAGTGGCAAAGAGAGATAAAGTGACCTACTTGGTGTCACATGGACAACAGGGGATGCAGTAGGCACTGGAGCCGCATCTAAACCTCCACGAGACCCTGTCCCTCTGACGGCACTTTGGGCAGGAGGCAGCCGTGAACACAGTCTTGTCCCTGGTCTTCCAGCACATATGGTCCAGTGATGGAGGAAGACAGCAAACAAATAGATCACTAGACTTGCCATACGAGTTAAATTTTTTTTAATGTTTATTTATTTTTGAGAGAGAGATAGAGCATGAGTGAGGGAGGGGCAGAGAGAGAGGGAGACACAGAATCCAAAGCAGGCTCCAGGCTCTGAGCTGTCAGCACAGAGCCCTACGTGGGGCTCGAACCCATGGACTGTGAGATCATGACCTGAGCCGAAGTCGGACGCTTCACTGACTGAGCCACCCACGCGCCCCACCACGAGCGTTTTGAAGGCATTATGCCAATGTGTGTTGGCCATGTCTAGTCTGCAGTGAGGCTTGGATTCAGGATTCAGGGAATGCGTCCCCAAGAAAATGACAAGTCAGCACAGCTGCTGGGATGGTCATTCCGTTTCATCATCAATCCCATTCCAAACAGTGTAAGATACCAGTTTTCTTTTTTGCCCAGTACCCACAAAAAATACATTTCATAATAGCATCCCAGTACACACACACACACACACACACACACACACACACACACACACAGCTGAAACAAGGTCTACAAAATTATGCTTATACTATGAGCAAAGTATGCAGGTTTTTCCTAGTCTATTTCTTTTTCTTTTCTTTTTTTTTTTTTTTTTTTAATACTGGTTACAATCTGCTAATCTGGTTCCTGATCCACAGTTGGTGACCCACCATTTGCGAAACATCTCACCCTGTCTTGGTGATCCCAGCCCTTTACTGGTAATAAGCAAGTGATTAATTCTGGTTAATGAGTCATGAATGGCTGTGGCTGGGGGCTTTTGGGAAGGTTGTATTCTTCTGTAACCAGTCCTAGAGGTAGGGAGAGGGAGAGAGGGAAAGAGACAGAAGGAGAGAGACAGAGAGATGCTACACACACGTGACCCTCAGCCAGTGCCTCCTTAAATGTTGTGCTCTAGCTGCTTTCTCACCTCCTCTGCCTCCTTCCCACCTCGGGTGGTGGAGGTGGGGAGCACCCATCCACACCACTCTCAGGGAAGGGCTCCCGGATGAAGTCTGCTCCAGAGACCTCAGGCAAAGCTACAGAGGAAGCAGGTTGGGTGACTTTGTCCCCAGGTGCCTGGGAGCGGGTGCTGGATGCCCACCGCTGTGGCCGCCTCGCGGAGTCGTTCGTGGTGCACACCAGCGCCCTCTGCAGCCAGATGGTGGCAGTGCTGTTACCAAGAGGAAGCCCTTCTCTCCTGGATTTCACTGCCTAAGGCAGCCCCCCACTCAGGACCTGGCATGGGTCTGTGGTCCTGTAGCTTCACAGACTGCTTCCACCATCTTGGCTTCTACACACGGAGAGTGGAGAGACAGAGTCCCTAAGAGCTGATGGGGCGTCGCAAAATCACCCAGTCCTCACTGGGAGCTGAGATCTGCATGTAGCTCTGCCTGACTTGAAATAACGTTGCCATGTTATATAGATTATCGCTGTTTGTCCTTCCCTTCTTTCCCGGAGCAGCATCTGGAGAAAGTGAGCGGATGACAGCCTCCTTCCCAGCAGACTTCAGAAAAGCTCCTGCTCTTTGAAAGCCAAAGGGGTCACCTGGCAGGCTGGGTTTCCAAGGGGGGTCCCATGGGCTCTTCGGCCAGAGTCAGAGGTGGGGTCCATTTCTCCGCTCCCTCTAGTCTGGGACTCTTTTGGTGGAAGTGACGCTGACCAGTTCTGGCTGCGGTCCCTAACTGGCCTGGTAGATTCTGCTTCCGGGGCCCCTCAGAGCCCCACTTTTCCAGTAAGACGTTTAAGATGCTACGTCCAGGACACATAAGGAGCACCGTGGCCCCAGACGCTGAGTGGAGAGGCCACTGGAAGTGGCCCCAGCCCCTGTCCCCCTCCACCTGCACCCACACAAGAGACCGCAAGCAAGAGCCACCCAGCTGAGTGCAGTCAACCCCCAGGACTTTGTGAGATAATAAATCTTTGTTTTAGGTCCCTAGCTTTGGGGGTACTTTGCTCCACCACCATAAATAGGCAAGAACACCTGCCCTACAATAAGGCGGATGTAATTAATAGAGGAGATCAGAGCTCAGGGACCCTGTCCCCCAGGTTAGAAAGATTTTGATTTTGTTTTCCTTCCTCTTAATAACAGAGCCAGCAAGTGCCAGAGTGGGGACTGGAAGTCAGCACTTTTTTTTTTCTTACAAGTCACAGTCTTTTATTTTTTTATTATTTTTAATACAATTTGTTGTCAAATTGGTTTCCATAGAACACACAGTGTTCATCCCAACAAACGCTCTCCTCTGTGCCCATCACCCACTTTCCCCTCTCCCCCACCCCCATCAACCCTCAGTTTGTTCTCAGTATTTAAGAGTCTCTTATGGTTTGCCTCCCTCCCCACTCTAACTCCCCATGGTCTTCTGTTAAGTTTCTCAAGATCCACATATGAGTGAAAACATATGGTATCTGTCTTTCTCTGACTGTGGAAGTCAGCACTTGAACTCATTTCCAGGGTCACATGGGTATTTCTGGGTGGGCGGTGAGAGGGTTGCAAAGGGGGGCTTGGACTTCTGGCCTGGAGCCTTTCCCTCCTGACGGCTCATCCCCAACGCTGGGCCTGTGGCAGCCAGCAGAGGGCATCTGATACTGCCAAGTTTCCAACGTGAGACCCCAGGGGGTCCCCACTGCCTGCCCGGGTCAAGGGAAATTAACATTCCCCCTTCCTCAACTCTCCTCTTGGAAGTTGTGGATTCTTTCTTGGGTAGGAGAAAGGTCAACATTAACATTGATGACTCAGTCAAAATCTCATAACCCTCTCTGAACCTCAGGTTTCTTATCTGTAAGTTGGGCACAATAATGATCCCTTTGCCTGCCTCGGAGAGCTTTTGGATTAGAAAGGGCGCTCCAGAAACCAGATTACCCAGGTTAATTTTTTTATTAAAAATTTTTAAAATCTTTTTTTTAACGTTTTATTTATTTCTGAGAGAGAGAGAGAGGCAGCGTGAGCAGAGGAGGGTCAGAGAGAGAGGGAGACACAGAATCTGAAACAGGCTCCAGGCTCTGAGCTGGCTGTCAGCACAGAGCCTGATGCGGGGCTCGAACCCACGAACTGTGAGATCATGACCTGAGCCGAAGTTGGACGCTTAACCGACTGAGCCACCCAGGCACCCCCAGATTGCCCAGATTTAAATTCTGACTCTGCAGTTTACTAGCTGTGTGACTTCGGGCAAATCACTTAACCTTTCTGAATGTCAGTTTCTCCACCTCTGAAAGAAGGATAAGAATAACACCATCTATCTCCTATACTTTTGTGAGGTTTAACTAAGATGATGTACCTAGAGCTTTTCACAGAGTTTTGGGCACATCTAATGGCCTGAGAGTGGGCTGTGGGCATCTCTGCCCCCACTCCCAGCACATCGTAAGCACCCAACAAACGCTAGCTATTATTATCTGCACTGCTCTAATTTTTGTAAGGACAAGGATGCATGGATTGGTCGTGCAACTTAAAAAAAAATGTGTGGGTGAGTCACTGCCTAAATAAGCCACAAGGCAGCTCTGTGGGAATGGAGCTGTGTTGGGGCAGAGGGTGCTGTGTGAGGCTGGTGAAGGCCCTCAGTGAAGAGCACAAACACCTTTGAGGAGTGGGTGGCAAAGGGGCGAGCGTGTGGCTCAGCTCTCACCGCAGGTAGTGACTCACAGGGCACACTGGCTCTTTAAGTCAAAACACTCGCATGGGGAACTATCTCTTAACTGCTTTGTACCTCTTCCCTTTGGCCACAGATTTTGGCCCAGCACAGCCACCTCCAGTGCCTGACCATTCCCTTCTGCCAGCCCCAAATCTTCAGGAAAAGATGTGACCAGTGCAATCCCACCTCCAGAAATCTGGTCATTGAACTGATTTTTACTGCATCCCTACTCTGTACCAGGCACGGCTTTAGGTACTGGAAATACGATGGAGGACCAGGCATACAGTACGGAGTTTACGTTCTTGTGGGGATGACATGAAATACACAGCAAGTAACAAACAAGAAGGCAGCTAAGTCTCTAAATGCTTATGTAAGATAATAAAGAATATCAATCAGGGTATTTATGGAGAAAAAAATTTGATACAATTGATTGGGGGTCAACAAACCTTTTAAAGAGCCAGACGGCGCATATTTCAGACTTTGTGGGCCACTCAGTCTCGACTTGACCACTCAGTCCCAACTTGGCCACTCAAATCTGCCATCAGAGCCGACAACACTCACACTAATGGGTGTGACAATGTTCCAATAAAATCCCGTCCACAAAACCAGGCAGCAGGCCAGATTTGGCTCACAGAGGGTAGCTCGTCCACTCCTGTGATGGAGGGGAACTGGCTGGGATAGCACAATGTTAGGTAGAGTGGTCAGGGAGGGCTTTTCGGAGGAGATGACATTTGAGCCAATCCCCAAAGGATGCAAAGAAGCGGTCCATGCCAGGACTTGAAGGAAGTGTGTTCCAGGATGTGGGAACAGCTAGAGCATTGCCCTGAGGTGCAAATCAGCCTAGTGAGTCTCAGGAGCTGAAGCCCATGCAGGCGGGGAGGGGGGGGCGCATAGTGAGGGAGGGAGAGGCTGGCTTGAGAAGGACTTTGCCACCCAGGGCACAGCAATTCCTTTGCAGGAAAGAGAGGATGGTCTCAAAGGGGGAAACTAAAGAGTTTGGTTAAAGTATGGGGCGGGGCGGGGTGGGAGGGGTTGGTAAAGGAAAGAAGGATGATGAGGCCTTCAGACAAGCAACCATGGAAGCTATAACCCTCTAGAACCCAGGGAGAGTGCTAGCCACGGGCAAGGGGCAGCCCAGCCAGACAGGAGCTGTGGCTGCTGGTAACAGAATGAATGCGGTCTCTGCCAAATAGCCTAGAGGGCTGTGGGAACAAATACCCTGGCACCTCTCTCCGCTCCCCCGTTCGATCGCCTGCCAGTGACTCCCACTGGCTGAGCCTGACTAGAAGTCAGAGGCCAAGGGAGCCAGGGTGATGTAATTCACGGATTTTTGATTCCCGAGAGAGAGAAGGGCGGAGAATGATCTGGAGGGGAAAAGCAAGGGACCACCGCGCCCATAGGCGAGGGAGCTGGGGTTTCACGAGAACTCGGATGGGGATACATTTGCCAGATAAACTATGGACAACTCAGGTCAAGTTGAATTTCAGATAAGCAACCGATACAGGTTTAGTATAAGTATGTTCACTATAAGAATGGCCCAGGGACGTGCTTGTACTAAACCTGTATTTGTTACTTATCTGGAATTTAAATGGACCCGGACGTCAGGTATTTTTATTTGCTAAACCGTGGCCACCCTGGATGGGAAATCCCCAAAGGATTTTGAAACAAAGGAGTAACATAATCTAATTTAGGATTTAATAAATAGTTCATTTATAAAATCAAGAGAATGTTAGATTGCTAAATCTCAGAAGATTCAGGGGATTCAGAGAAATAAGTTCTGGGAGCATTCAGGCACATTTCACTAGGCGAGGCTTCCACCTACCAGTTGGAGGCGGTTGATGCCGATGAGAGCCTGGACTGACCCCCGGCCGGTCCGGAGGAACCCGGAGCTGTCTCTGCACTTCTTGTCTTCACCGTGCAGAGTCCTTTACTGCTTCTTGAGGACTTTTATGTTCAACATCGACTTCCTTCCCACATGCCCATGTGGAAAGTAGGTCACTGGGTTGTTATTATGCAGTCATTATGCCGGTATAGAAACTGAGGCTCAGAGAGGTGAAGCAATCTACCGAAGGTCACACAGCAAGGACCACGGTCTGTGAGGCTCCCAAGCTCTTCCCCCTCTGCCTTCCTGCTCTCTGTCCTTTCCAGCGTCCAGTGTGTGCAGGCCTGTCTATCCATGCGCGGCGGCTGCTGGCCGGCCCGGGGGTCGGGAGCAGGAGGGAGTCTCCAGGGGCAGCGACTGGCCTCGGTGCCTGTCGTACCTGCGCTGCAGCCGGGCGTGAAGGTGGCGGACCCTCCTGGCCTCCTGGGCCGAGAAGAAGGCAGCAGCGATGGTGTGCCGCAGGCGCCGGGCGTAGGTCTCCAGCAGGACGGTTGCGCAGGCTGCCAACTGCAAGGCGCCGGCAACCAGCGGGGCGGCCGCCTGGGGGCGCTGTGCCGGCAGCAGCCGGCAGCCCGCGGAGGTGAGGCGGAGCTCCCACTGGAACGAGTTGTGAGCGGAGAGGAAGGGGCTCTCCGGAGGCGGCTGGTTGAAGAGAAAGGGGACGAAGCCCAGGACCGTGTACGAGGCCTTCAAAGAGGAGAAAAAGGCCAAGTCAACAGACAGGCCCTGCAGCCACCCCCCCACCCCCCGGTCCCCGGCCACTGGCGCAGGCTTGCCCGCATCTGCAAAATGGGCGCAGAAGTAGCGCCGCCTCCTGAGGGCTGAGGACAGCCAGATGAGATCAGCAGGCTGAAGCAGGCTTTCTGACAAACAGCGAGCACTGTACAAATGCCGTTTTTAGTATTACGTTCTGAGCAGAATCTTTTAAAAAAAACAAACGGGTGCTCTGGCCATTCACTCTTTGCTAAGCTCTTTAGTGAATATTTTAGATGTCTTTTCCATCAAATATGCAGAATCCTACGAGCTTGAGCCCAGAGTGAGCCTCACTAAAAAGAGGGAACCTGGGGCACCTGGGTGGCTCAGTCGGTTAAGCGTCAGACTTTAGCTCAGGTCATGATTTTACGTTGGTGAGTTCAAACCCCGTGTAGGGCTCTGTGCTGACGGCTCAGAGCCTGGAGCCTGCTTTGGATTCTGTGTCTCCCTCTCTCTGCCCCTCTCTGCTCACATACTCTCTCTCAAAAATAAATAAACATTAAGAAAGAAAAAAGAAAAGATGGGCAATCTAAGGTCACATAGTGTTATAGGTGGCCAGCTCAGGGACCAGTCCCAGCTGAGGAGGGTTCCAACCTCATGGTCTTCCTGGTCCTAGGAATTAGGGTTTACAATCGGGGCATGTTGGAGCACAGGTAGGAAGGCAGGGAGGTAAAAGGTCAACCATTTGACCTTTGGAGCCAGACTTCTTGGGTTTTACCTTGGTTTTGCCCAGGGCCAACTTTTCCACCAGCCACAGTGCTGGGGGCTACGGAAGGATTTTATTCTCTTTTAAAATCAGAATAATGGGGAAGAGCACTGGGTGTTATATGGAAACCAATTTGACAATAAACTATTTGTAAAAAATAAAAAAATAAAAAATAAAATAAAATCAGAATAAACAAATGAACTTTTAAGTTGCAGAATATGTTTCACTATAATATCAATGTATTTGCCATTAGACCAATTAGGCCATTAGATATTAGACCATTAATATCTTTTATGGAGAAAGGAGCCCTTGAAGGTAAACATGGCTAGGACCCACCGAAACCACAATGAAGTCCTGGGTTCTGCTGCATATGGGCTAGATGAATTTGGGCAAGCTCCCTAGCTTCTCTGAACCTCACTATCTTCTTCTGTAAAATGGCAGTACTAGTAATTCCTATCTTACAGGGTCACAGGGACAAATGAGCTATCATATTTCATCAGTTTGGAGATTCATCCCCCCCCCCCACACACATTTTAACATCTTTGAGATGAAAATGTGTATTTAAAGCAATCGGACTTTTTTTTTTTTCTTCTAGGAGAGAGAGAGAGAGAGAGACAGCATGAGCAGGGGAGGGTCAGAGAGAGAGGGAGACACAGAATCTGAAATAGGCTCCAGGCTCTGAACTGGCAGTCAGCACAGAGCCCGACGTGGGGCTCGAACCCACAAACCATAAGATCATGACCTAAGCGAAAGTCAGCCGCTTAACCGACTAAGCCACCCAGGCGCCCCTAAAGCAATTGGACTTGTAACCACATCCTGCAGTTGTGCTCATTCATGTTTTCTGAGAGGGTCAGAGGGTGCTGGCAACAAAACTTGCAGGGTGGGTGTCTGCAGCTTGGAGGAAAATGCTGGAAATGATAGTGGAGCATCACCAGTGCTCTGGAAGGCACAGAGGCCAATAGTACTGGGTGAAAGGCCACAGACACTGACAACTCAAGCAGGGCCGTTCAGAGGAGCCAGGCTTGAACGGAAGGACGTTTTAGGAAAACCATCTCAAAATTACTCCACCGTTTTTCTTTTTATCCATACCTGAGAAAGATAAGATAGGTGTATATGAAATAAAAAGTAAGCTATTTTATGTGAACACAATTAAAATTTTAAATGATAAAAGGCGCCGGGGTGGCTCAGTCGGTTAAGCATCCAACTCTTGATTTTGGCTCAGGTCATGATCTCATGGTGCTTGGGATCAGGCCCCGCGTCAGGCTCTGCACTGACAGCACAGAGCCTGCTTGGGATTCTCTCTCTCTGCCCCACCCCCACTCTCACTCTCTCTAAAAATAAATAAGAAACATATATTTTTAAATTCTAAGTGATAAGAAGGCATTGTGTCTTGGTTTGGGTGGCAGCATTTTCTGTCCTAACGACACATAAAAATGATGATGTGACTTGCAATCAATGACATCCTGGATTTGATGAAATACAGCAAATTAGGAACCACCCTCAGGACCTTGCCTGATACATTTCTTTGCCGTGACCCCTCGCCCCCATATGAAATGAGTTTCATAGCACCTTCCAAGCACAAATTGTATTGTGATCAAGAAAAATGTCATGAAGCAAGACATAACCTTAGCATTTACAATATACTCTCATAAATTTCTAGACTATTTGATTTCATTAAAAAAAAAAAAAAAAGCTGGCCATAACTTCCCAAGTTGATGAAATTGATTTCATGCAGTTTGAGAAAGCACTTTCTTAGTATATCATAAGTACCTAACAAATATTAGCCATTAATATTATTCACTCAGAGTCTGAACTTGGGTTTCATGCAGTGGAGTTTTTGTGTGTGTGTGTGTGAGAGATCTCATCATAAAAAAAAAAAAAGATTTCTGGCAAAAGATTGAAAACCCCAAATCTTGATCGGATAATAAATATACCCAATGGTACATAGATAGTAAATATTTTATATGTTACTATTAAAATGGTAAATATTTTAGGCTTCACAGATCATACAATCCTTGGTTCAACTATCAACTTTGTTGAAAAGCCATGGCAAACACATAAACAAATGGCATCGTTATGTTCCAATAAAACTTAATTTACAAAAACAGGAAGCCAGCAGGGTTTGGCCCGTGGGCCAAAGTTGGTGGACTCCTGACCTGGATCATTCAGTCTGATATAGACAAATGTCAGCTCTTAATGATAGCCTCTATTTAAAAAAATTTTTTAATGTTTATTTACTTTTGAGAGGGAGAGAGAGACTGCAAGCAGGGCAGGGGCAGAGAGAGGAGACAC